>NC_063222.1:14359937-14669312 GCF_020740725.1 Corvus hawaiiensis
AACAGTAGGACATTAGAGAGAACTGCAATTTTTTGCTGTCTCAGGGAAATGCAGCAAATCAGCTTAATTCTTAATGCAGTGTGTGCTTAGTTGAGATCCTTCTGCAGTGAAATAATTTTTTCCAACATCTGTAAGGATTCTGCCTGCCAGCTAGGATCTTTGCAACTCCAAAGCCCCACTCTTTATCAGCAATCTGAAAATACACTTGAAACATATGGGTGTTGAAGAATGAGAGTATGGGCCATCTGGTCATCATATGTCTTTTTTGCATGCTTAGATTGGTTTGTCAAGGGTCTCAGATCTTTTTCTGAAGGATTATTAAACAAGACAAAACCAGAGATTTCTGCAAAGCAGTGAAAGGTCTGGGGTCCCCTTTGCCATCTCTGTCTTAACCTGTAACACAAAATGCGTGTGCTTACCAAGTGTGTCACTGTCTGCTGCTGGAAGGGTTCAGAACGTGCCCTTATGGTTTTTTGGCTCTGGTGTCCCTCAAACATGACCAACCTGCAGGACCTGCCAGTGAGGGCATGTCACAGGTGGGGTGTAGCTGTGCTGGCACAGCTGTGCCCTGCTGGTATGGACAAGGGGACAAAGCTGGGATCTGACGGGGACAGTCAGAGAGCAGTGCCTGCTGCCTCTCCTCCAGCTCTGCCTTCGAAGTTTATGGCATGTACATTGTCTGCAGTCAGACTTCTATACAACCTTCATTAATTTTTGCCTGCTCTGTGTGGGCAGGGACAGTTTCATTTCTGTGGCCATGATGTTCAATTTAGTACAGCTTTCTTGCAGTCAAAGTATTTAAAAGGGGAAGAAAAAAATACTCCTTTGTCTGCCTCAGGTAGGGAAAATTCTGTCTCTTGGCACTTAACATAAGGCCTAAGATGTCCAACTATTATTTTCAACTGTGATGAGAGGAAATTTAGGTCTACAGTTATCTATTATTTTCTTAAATTTCTTATTTTCCCTTGTGTAGAAGGGAGGAATAGATAATGTATAAAATCTCTTCCAGCAAAACATGTTTTTATTTCAGTGCTTTACTGAAATTTTTGGTGCTATAATGAATTGCACAGTATTGTAGATCATTGAATTCTTTGTGGGAAATTCTGTCTTAACAGTAGACATGCACCTGTCAAGATCCATGTAATCATCCACATTTTCTGGTATTCATTAAACCGGAAAGTTGATCAACAAGCAGAAAATTGCTTGGAATATTAATGAGAACAGTAGAAATGTGCTGCATTCTCATGGAAAGGTTTTAAATATTTTCCACTAAAGCTGTATGACCAGTATGCAGATAAGGATGTATAATTAATCAGGAAAATATTTTACTATATTGATATGTATCAGTAATAGAATTGTTCCTTTTTAAAAAACTGGCTAACAGGAAATATGGTGCTGAAAATATTGTGTAAATTATCATTGAATATTAATATCGAGAATTTTATATAAACTTTGTGTTTGTTTATAAACTTTTTCTTGCATGAGTAGTTCCCTTTTTAGAGGAATATGTTCTATTAAATTTTGCCAAAAAAATAACCCAACCAAAATTAAACTCATAGTTTTTTGTTTGGTATAATTTTGCATATATATATATATATATATATATATATATATATATATATATTTCTTCATGCTTCTGAACAACTTAGATATTGTGAAGAAAAAGCTCTGAGTGTAGGTGTAGGATGAATTCCATTTCCTCTGATTTTGATCACTCATATATAGCTCTGAAAGCAGAGTTCCAGTAACTGAAGGAATCAGGGGAGTTTTCAGGCCCTTCTTTCTCCAACCTGTTGTTGAGACCCAAGTTGAGGCTGTGGTGTCAAGTCTGAGTTATCTGAACAAAGAAAAAGCAAAGATTTTTGATTGTGCAAGAATGTTTGAGATGCGATTGCAACCAGTCCTTGCAAATGTCTTGGCAAACTGTGTATTTTAAATTATTATATAAGTGAACTGAACAGTTTTATAGACATAAAGTCCTAGTTACATCCTTAAAGTTCAGTTCTGCAGCATTTCTTCTCTTCAGTCATACCAAGGGCCATACTTGTTAATATATTGCTAAAACAAAAAGTAGTGCAATTGCAATAATAGCAAACTGTTTTATTTCCTCTTTGGCTGCACCTTATCATCTGCCTTTTTTATAACTGAATGCTACCCCTCGTATCAAACACTTTGAGGAATGCAAATTACAATAGTGTTTTATGTAAAGTATTATCCTCATTCCCTATGTTCAGACCTAAATTGCTAAAACTTTAGAAGTTTGTAGTTAGAGCATTTCTGCAAACACAGACATCGTAATGTATTCTTGTGTATTTAAGTGCTTTTCAAAGGGTCAGGTAAGGATGAGTGAAAGGAGATGATAACAGCAAAACCTGCAGACTGAAATACTGCTTTCTGGACTGCCTTCAGGACTACACTAAATACAGAATTTTTTCCCTCCCTCCATAATTTCAGTTTGTAACTTAGATTCATCCAGTGGAGTTAAGTGTGATGCTGATTGTTAAAGTGTCTTAGCCCTCAAGAATACTGTCAGTATTAACCCTGCACCTTTAATAACTTAAGATAGTCCTGCTTGTAAGTCTGCTTTCTCTTGTGATGTTGTACTGCCCCAGGCTAACAGCTGTGCTTAGCTAAGGCGTGGATCAGAAATCCTCTTCACTCAGCCCAGAGGCACAACACAAACCATTTCCATGAAGGGATTTAATTTGCCCATCTATATGCCCTGAACATTCCCAGTAGCTTGTATTTCCTCACTTTGAGGAAGAGAATCTCCATATTACCATGCAGAAAAACCAGTTCTCTCCTTCTCCTCTGATGTTACCTCTTTTGTCCTGGGCTGCATTAGCCATGGATGAGCAGCCTCCTGAAATTTGCTGCTGTGCCTACAGGGTAGGCAGTGATCTGTTCCCCTGCCCTATAACTTTTGTGCTCTTCTGTGTAGCTAAACTAGAAATTCATGAGAGGATGTTTCTAGAAGCAGTAGAAAAGTAACTACTTTATCAAGAGAACCTGGTACCTTTTATAATATTTCTCTGACTTGTGGCAGTCAGCTCTAATATTGGCAGTAGGAGGTTATTTTTGGTTCATGGTTCTGGCTTAAAATGGTTTCAGTTCATGGCTAATGGGTAGCGTGAATATAATGGGTTTTCCAAGTTCTGCTGCAATATGAAACTTCACCTGATGTACCTTCAAGTGTAATGCCAGCACGTCATGATGCCAGAGTGAGAAAACAACATTTCCTTGGAAAAGTTGGAAGCATCCAGGGAACTGGAAGGGTTGCATAGAGACATGAAAGGCATGAATATTTGATTTCCTGTTCTTTTCTTGTACCTTTCTGTATACCATTTAAAAGTTTGGCAGAGCTGGGAGTTGCCAGATAATAGTTAAGCAGAGATCATTTGATACTTGTACACGCTCAAGTCTGCTCTCTTATTGCGTATGGTTTCTTGTTTACCGTTTTCAGCCACACAAAGTATTAGATTTAACAAAATAAAAAAGAAAAGAAAAAAGGAGGAACTAACTTTCAATTGCAAAAAAAGCATCATTTCAGTTCCATTAGCGACACTAGATCAGTCGCACTCTGCTGCCCATGATTACACTTTAAAATATAAATGCCTTAAAAGCAGGAACATAAAGAGATACTAAACCACATCCATAACCAGAAAACAAAGGCTGAAGATGGGCATTATTTCAAGTGCTTTAAGTGTTTAAAAAAAAAAAATCATCAACATGATGGAGTAAGGGATAAATTTGAACTGCATGGCCACTTCCCCCACTGGGCAAAATCTTACTGTAAAGGTTAGGTAACAAAAATTGCTTAGAATATATGTGAGAAGAAAAAAAAAAGTTTATGTAAATTTATATAATCTTTTTTCATTGGGCTACGAAAGCACCAGTTTGAGTATTGGAGTTTCATTTTAAAATAGGTTTGAAAATTTTCCCACTTGTCTATAAAATAGGTTAAATTTTATCCAGGGAATGATGCTTAGTGCTTGTTCCTAGTTACCTTGCTTGAGTAATTTCTCATATTTGAAATGCCTCACAGTTTGAAAAGTATTGGTACCCATCAGTATGGTCAACCACATTTAGAAATGGGAAACATCCTCATCTGATCTATCACTTGAGGAAGCTTCGTGCAGATGTCCAGCTCCATAAACAGAGCATTTCAGATACCCCAATTAACATATGCAACAGGTTTGATGAGAGCTTTACTTTTGTGGGTTTTTCCTTTTTTTTTTAATCCTTTTTCTCTTACACAGCTCTGTTTTGAATGACAGGGGAAAGGAAGAGTGAAGTCAAGAAAAGAGAAGGAAATACTTATGGAGAGACACTGGGCTAGTTTCTCTAGGCTGGTTACAGTAGAAAATATTCTTGCTAGTGAATTAGGATCCTTAATTCCATCTTGTAGTCTGACATGCAAGCATGGACAGTTAGAGAGAATTAAGGAGAGAGGGAGAGGGAGAAGGTATGGCAGAGATAATGCCTGGCTCCCAGGTTGTAGGTTATCAGTTGCTCGATGACAAAAGAAATACTGTCCGTCATTCTCTGGGCCAACCAAAAGCAATCCATGAGGAACATTATGGGTGGCAGCGTGTGATTAAATGTCCAAGTATCTTTGGAATGTCTGATGTGTCCTGAAACCTCAGTTTGATTTGTTGTTGCTGGTTCTTTCTCGTCAGGCTTATGAACTGAGAACCAGGAAACCAATCCACATGTCAAGTGTTCGGTGCAGTGTCATATTGTAAACACGCTCTCATCTCTGCAGAGACCTGATAATATTAAAAGGATGATTGATGCCTCTGGCATACAGAAGAGAAATTAGAGATGGTAAGAGTTGTCTTTACAAAGAATTCATCTGTTAGAGGGGCTTTTTGTTTGGTTGTTCTAAATGGGCACACCTCATGGGAAATTAAAAAGATTAGTAAAGTTCCTCAAGAGAGCAAGGCACGTCTGCTTAGCAAATACTTTAATCATTACACTGACCCCATTCCATTGCAGAGCACTTAAGCTGAAGTCCCTTCTCACATAACTTAGATCCAGGCTGCTCATTTGGGCCTTGTTCTCCCTTTTGTAACTTCTGTCATTTTCTACACATTGTTACAGCTGGGAGTTTCTGAGGCCGAAGGAAATCTTGAAAAAGTTTTCACAAAAAATAATTCTTGTCTTCTGCTCAGCTTAATATCAAGGACCATTTGGGTTGTCTGATGTGCATGTAAAATTCACATATGTGCAGAAATAAATTTCCTCTATAAACAAGTTCCTGCTGAGGACTAATACCAAAAAATGGATTTTCTTTCTTGTAGCTAATCTTCTCTGCATGGTTCAATCTGAGATATTTAATTTCTGTTGGATGTGATGTAATTATTTTTCATGTGCTGTATTGCTTTCTGTTACCAGTCTTACAACACATATGACATAGTGTAGTACAAGTCTTGTGTAACAATATTGGGAACAATATTGGAACACAGACATACTCTTTAATAAGTTTAAAAATGCATTTAATAAAACCCATTCAGAAAAATCATCACAATTGTGATGATTTATTGCTAATCTCACAGAACAACTGTGTGAAAGAGAGAAATTTAACATGATCTGTATCAGTTTGCCTCCCTGTTACAAAAGTATAAATAAGTATCTTTTAGCCAAACCAAAGTTAAAGTAAGAGATTGGAAAAAAAGTTATGATTATATTCACTCAAAAATTAATAAAAAAGTATTAAAGGTTCACAGCAGAGTTCTGCTCATCAACAAGCAGAAATTAATTATCTGGATATAATCATCTAGACTATCGTGCATTGCAACTTTAAATATGGTTTCCATTATGTGTAAAATTTTCTGTGTACCCTTAAGAAAGGGAAAATATTGACCTGATGAGTGGCTAGGGCACTACGGTTCCTCACTCAAGTGGTCAAAGTACAACAAGATTTTCAAACTGAATAAGGATGAGTCCTGTCTATTACCCACCATTTGAGTCCTCATAGAATGGTGAGGTAAGATATCGAAATGATTCTAAGATTAGGTATGTTGTATTGTGCTACAGCTTGTGGGAAATTGAAATTTGATTATCTAAACTCCACAAGGCCTCGGGGTCTTGTATTGGAGTTTTTCTGTGTAGTTTTTTTTGTGTATGTTTGGTTTTGTTTGGGTTTTTTTTTTCTGTTGTTGTTATTATTTATTTTATTTTTCTTGTCATTGGTTCACGTGGGTTTAGTCATGGCATTATGAAAAACTTATGAGATACGGATTTGGTGAGAAGTAAGACACTACCTTGGGTTATTTCGTGGATCAGAGGTACCATAGTGCAAATAGAAGTCTGGCTTCCTACAAACAAGATAAGTAGAAAAAATTGAGTCTATTGTGGTCAGAGTAATTATATGCTCTGGATTCAAGGTGGTGGAGTTTACACAGCTGTATAAGAAAATAGATGTCAGCCTAGAATTAAAATGATTGAAAAAATTGGGCAGCTACTATCCCTTTGATAGTTCTGCTTATAATCTTTTGGTTAAAAAAAAAAAGTCCAAGTTTTTTGATTAATAGAGCTCTGTTTCTATTCTGGTTTGTGTTATGGTGATACTCTTCAGGGCTGCAGTAGTTCCCTTACAAACAGTTTTATTGTTTGTGTCCAAAGGTGTACCAAGGCCCTGACAGCCCCTTCCAGTGGGAAAACTGCAAATCAGGATCCAAAGGAGGACTTGTTCGTGAGTCCTGGACTTAATTTGAAACATTACATTTGTGTTAGACTACTGACTTGAGAGAGAACCTGGCAAAGCATATGCCTATCTTCATGGGGGAAAGGCCCAAACTGAAACACAGCCATGAAATCCGTGTGTATCGGTGCATAAAGCCTGTTCAGTTGTAACTGTGCCTCATCTCAGAGAAGGAGATGCAAAAGCTTCTCATCAATCTTGTCTTGCTGCTTGTGTCAGTTTAGGTGTGAATTTTACCCTATTTGTGCCTTGTTTGAATAGCACGGAGGGAGCCAGCCCAGGGCTAGTACCTGCTGCGGCTTAATTGATAGTGCTTGGGGAGGACAGGAAAGCAAGGATGGCCCTAACTAGGCCATCACCACTTCTGCATCTCCTGAGTCCCCCAAAACCATGGGAAATCTTTATTTTCTTCCTTGAATTCAAGGCAACATTGATGAGGGATTTTTCTCACTTTTGCGAGATTTCTGAGCTGTAGGGCTCCATTTGCTGCCTGTGTCTACATGCACCACATCAAATCAGACCCTTACCCAGAGAAATGCTTTTGGAGACCTGCAGGATAAAGGCTGTTTTCTACTTCCTTGCCTTATTTCAAACAAGTGTGCATCAACTGGCAGGATAACAAAGATATGCCTAAAATTGGGTGTTTGTTTTTCTGTTACTGAATATTACCCAGCTTAAACTTCTGTGAATATGCATTCAATCACTTGCATTTTTATTTCTCTTTCATGTACCATAAGTCTGTTTTCCTGCCTATTACAATTTACTGCTTCTTATAGAAAAAGTTACCATTAAAAAGGGCATTGAGTATCTTATAAATCAAAATTTGGTGAAGACACATTTTTCTTTTAATTTGCAACTGTGTTTTGGACAGGAATTTAAGGATAAAATAATAAATGGAGTTAAAATAGATGACTTTACCAGGTCAATTTCCAGTTGTCATAATAAATAACAGGTTTCTTTGAAAAATACTTGAATGCAGTGAAGACAGATAAACACATACCAAAACTGAATGAAACACTTATGTCAGAATTAAAGGGAGATAAGGATAATCATCCTTGGAAAAAAAATCATTGATACTGATGTAAGATATCTACATATATTAGGAGCTTCTTTGTTAGTTGATGTCATCTTTCATTTTGGTTTCAGAATCTATGAATGATAGTGTGAGAAATGCTATGTGCATAAGACTGGAAACTGATCTATATTGAAGCAAACTCCCCATTTAAGCTACCATATTAATTATTCAGCTGATATTCCACAGCAGTTCCACTGAAGTGGCTTACAGTCTGCAGATTTACTGAGGTACAGCAGAGTATAAATTTTATCTCGATTGATTTTTTCATAAAAGTAAGCTCTCCCAGATCCATAGAATCCACATGAGTTTTACTAATCCTGACCCAACTGTGAATAAGAGTAACACTTTTTGGTGGTTTGTTTTGTTTGATTGTTAAGTTTATTGTTATACTTACCTCCAGAGAAGTGTAGTGTATGCAGGTCACCACATTGGGTTTGTGTAATGGTTCCCAGAACTGCAGTTCCTGAGTTTGTAACTGTTAGTCTTGTAGGATAAAGTTCAGGAATACCAGGATAGAGAAAGGGAGTGAAAGGCTCAGGTGTCAGTATGTCCAGCCTCCAGACAGGAGACAGACCGCTGGAACTCCTGGGATGCTGAATCTGCCCAGTGTCTCAGACTGTTGCTAAAGAGCCATTCCACCAAGAGAGACTGGTCCTGCAACTCTTATTCTGCCACTGAACACACATTGCTCCAGAGTTTACAGCAGAGTCAGAAACAGAGTAGATCCTTTGTAGTAGATCCAGAGTAGTCTCCTTTGCTCCTTTGCTATTCCTTCCTATAGAAGACGGAAATGATTTACCTGCTTCCCATTCTACATCCTTTTGGTAACCATTCTTGAAATGCTGGCATAACTTTTGAGACATGCAGCATTCTCAACAAGATACTGCAAAATTATTTGCTCAGGCAAAATGTAGTTTCTCTCTTTCTTCCTTGTATGTTTTTCCCAAAATGAGAGTACCTGGAACAGAGAACCTACCTGCTAGCTGGTGCTTAAATTCAAGTTATAGTCACTTTAGACAAACGATAAGGTGCTTATATGTTACAGATATAACAGCCATAAAAACCACTGGTGTTTGGATATGGAAGAAGATAGATAGAGAAGTATTACTGAAATTATTCCTTCAGGCAGTAACAAATGTTTTGGTTGAGCCATATTCATTCTTGTCAATCACTACTTGAAAGAAGGTTGAGCAGGGATGCCTGACATCTACTTTCACACCTGTCTCACTGTGGGAAAAATTCACTTATTAATATAAACTCAGTTATTTGCAGTTAGGATGCTTCTTCCATTTCGAATCAGCACAGTTACATACATATTTTAAAAGTGAATGAGGAGATAAAATCTGCATTTCTTTTCTTTGCTGTCCTATTTTTCTTTAATTTGCACCAGCTCCATTTTAATTAGGACCATTGTACTTAATTTACTCAGTCACTGAGTAACAGTCCAAACTTATTCATCTTCTCCTTCAGTAGGATTTGGAACCACCAATGTATAAGTCTTCAGCTGGTGTCTGGGAGCCTGTGTGTGCTGACTATGGCATTAGCTTTCCGAGCAGGAAGAATTTACACCCAGGCCAACTTCTGTATTTAATGGTTTCATCTGTGCATCTCTGCAGCACAAAACTGCCTTTTGTTACCAACAGATTTTGCCCAGTATTATGCATGACTGTCATTGGGCTCACCACATTTTTCCATAAAAGTGCAGACTGTGGTGGATAAAGGTTCAGAACCTGCATTTGTATACGTAAAGTGGAGCTTTTCTAGCCAGGAGTCAGTGCTCTTCCTGGAATTAAAAAGGTAATGTTTGAAGAGGTTTAACTCTGCCAACTTTAGATGCTTTCTGATATGAATTAAATCAATAAGGTGGTTATTAAATTACTCTAATAAAGACGATAAGTCTGATTAAAGTTGCTGTACTTTGGGTCACACCAGAACAGATTATATTCAGCTTCCATTAAATAAAAACTGGATCTAAAATTTTTAGAAATTACCAGGGCTTTGGAGGAAAAGTCATAGCCATAGATGAATAAATAAGAGAAATATGGTTTTATATGACTATTCTGCAGTAAAATTGTGGATGCTGCTGAATGATTATTGAATTCTAGGACACATCCTTTTTTTGAAGGTTTCAGGAGAAATGTTTTGGAAAAAAAGCAAGGGAGAAAACAACCTCCTGTGGGAAGTCCTGAATTAGAAGTGAAAAGAAGCACACACAAACTGAGGGTGGAAACCAGGTTCTTGCACACTGCACAATTACATTGACTAAATCCTTGCAACAAATTACCCTAGCGTTCCCAGTTCTCCTGGGATCTTCCCTATAGGTAACTCAGCTCTTGGCAATAGATAACTTTCAAAGATTAGTAGCAATTCAAACACGCAAATATTATACAAATAAAACAACACCCCCGTTGTACCTATTTTTACTTTACAGCTGATTATTTTGCAGCTTTATTTAGTTTTAAGATTCAATGTGCAATAGAATTTGAAGAGGAAAAATACTAAGCACTCTCTCAAGAAAAGCCTGTCATTTTTTGGGCCAAGTGACAGCTCAGGTTTCTGGTCCTGTGTTAGGTCTAGGAATTAGCAGGGATTTATAGCAGATGCAAAGGCTGGAAGTCTGATCACTAGGGAAACAATTAATTGACATTTGTATGATTATATTTCAGCTAAGTCAAAGCCAGTATTTCAGGCTGTCTGAAAACTTGGAATGATGTTGATGCATTGTGTTATATTTTTTTCCCTTTGGAAACATATTTTTAGCAATTAATAAGCTTTTGAAATCTCATTTCTCTCAATCCTAAATACTGTGGCAGAGATTGTGCTGCTTCAGTGAGCATGGAACATTGTCATTTGGGGAAAGCAGACTTAGAACTTGTGTTTCCTAAGTGACAAGTGGAATGAGATTTCAAAAGAAAACTTTGATAAGTTTCCAGCTGTTTCCATGTTTTTTATGTGTAATTTGCTTGTTCTTCCAAAGAGACTACTTGTCTTTTCTAAAGCTCTTGTATTGGAAGAATCCAGCCTGGTGTGAACAGTAAAAGTAGAAAATTACTTCTTCAAACTCAGATGATAATTCTGTCAGTGGTAGTCATAGCCTCTGTTTTGACAGCTGAAAAGTGAACCTAAATCAGGAGAGATCTTTGAGATTCACTCTGTCTGACAGTGACTGAGCTGACTTGGGCTAGGGGGCTGCAGCTGCTGTGGAATGATATGCTCTAGTTCACATATGAGCTTGGCAGGTTGTGAAAAAAAAATTTTTTTGTTGTTTTTTAAAAGTTGATAACTGTTAAGAGTCTTTAGATTCCCTTTGAACATAGAAATAAGAGGAGTTGGAAGGTATTTTTATTAATACAGTGTGTGCTGGACTTATGTGAAGGGAGATGAGTGAACCCTTTAGTAGTGCACAGACCATGCAGTATCAAGTGCTGGATACAGAAGCTAAATCCCAGTCTTAAATTTTATCCCAGTCTCAGTTTGTTTTCTCTAATGTTTTCAGATTGCAGAGAAAGTAAGCTCTAGCCAGAGCTCCAGCTGAGCAAAATGTTTGCAGTGAGCCAACATCTTCTTTCTTCTGCTCCAAGGTTTTTGAAACCACAGCTCTTGTGAGCTTCAAACTGTGCTCTCTAAAAGCACATAAATTTCAGCTTAAGTTTTCCAGCAGACTTCCTAAATCACCTCTTTGCCTGCAGAGCCCCATTTATCCTCTGGTGCTCTCTGACTGCATTTCTGTGGCTGGGTGGGCTGCAACTTCTGAGCTTTCAAATAGCACTGGGTAACTATCTGGAGACATTGCTTGATATAGTCTACAAACCTCCTTCTAAAACATCTTGTAGGGAGGTGGAACCAGGAGGTGGACCAATATTTCAGGGAGGCCATCTGGGATATGGAGGCAGCCCACAATATCAAATCTTGTACATATTGATTCCAAGTAAAAAGAAATGAAATACAAACAGCCCAACACCCTGTGCGGCCAGGAACCATCAGTAAAAAGTTAGTGCAAAAGGTTCTGCTTATGAACTCAACTCAGAGTAGTGGATAACTGATTTCTTTAAATTATACTTCTTAATGAGTTGCTAATAAAAACCTTAAGTGTCTGTAGGTTTTACTCGGGTTTAATTTTCATCATATTTTTGCAACTTGGATCATAGCCTCCCTATTTAGAAAGTGGGTAAAGGTTTCCAATGTCCAACATGTCATAGTTTCAAAAATCAGATCTAATTTTCTTTTCTACCTGCCTCAGTCTCATACTGGTTACATTGCCATGATGCCTGTGACTCTCACTATAAATAAACACGTAGCAAAGCATCTGATCTCATACCTGATTTTAACCATTCACTTCACCTGTTCAGGTGCCTTGTTTCATTTGAACATGGAGGGGTTTGCGCTGTACACACAGGAAATGAAAAGTGGACATTCTCTGTGCAGTTTCCCGTTATCTGTGTATGAAATTACAATGTCTGAAATTAAACTGACCTCCATCAGTGTTGCTGCAGCTTTATGATGCAGAAAGAAATTAAAGAGGATTGAACACAAACAAAGAAGTGGTAGGTGAAAGGAAATATTTTTAGTGAATGTGGTCTGTTTAGTTATGTGACACAGTGCCCTGTGATTTTGTAGTGTTTCTATGCAGTCCTTGGCTATTAAATGAACCAAAAAAAGTAAATGAAGCACAAGAAAACAAAATAAAAACTTGAGCTGTTGGTAGTGTAATAAAGGACTGAATAATCACTGACTCGGTACATGAGTTGTGCAGCCTGAGGTTTGATATTTGTGTGTGACCTGTGCCTGACACAGTTTGTGGGAGCTGCCTTTGGAACAGGAGATGTGCAGAGAGCTGGGGCAGGGTCTGACAGCAGCTCCAGTGGAGAGTCTGGGGAGCAGAGGAGGCCCTGAGTTCTCCCCAAGGTTTTGTGTGTGTATTCTCCTTTCTCCAGGAGAGCTTTAGGGGGGGCACTGTCCTGTACTCAGCTGCTGAGGAATCTGCTTTGCTTTTAGGAATCAATGACATCAATAATTTCTGTTGGTAAAGAAACCAACTGGACCATGTTCTATCAAGATTTGAGGTTTCTTCAGTACAGTGTATCCTCAGCTCTGAGCAAAACTCCTTTTTGTTCATGGTTTACTGGATCATGAAGCAAGTATTTTTCTTTGTGTTTTCTTTAGTAGTGGGATTTTTCTTGTCCTTGGAGTAATTTTTAAGAATATTGACATGGGATGTGAAACATCTGAAAGGCAGTATGTTAAAAATAACTGTGATCACTTGAAGAACTTAAATTATGATAATCAGCTGGCAGGCAAAATTTAATTTGGGGGATAACTGTATATAATTAAAATACAGTACTAATGGGAATTGACCTCTTCATATATTATTACTTCTGTAGAGTTTAGTAAATTAACAGGTAAAAGAGAACTGCTACCCCTTTCTTGATTAAATGAAAATCTGACTTACTTTTTTATAAAAAAGAAAAGTGTTTTTGTTAAGTTCTAAAAATGGCTATGTTATGAAAGTAAATGAAAAATAACTTTTATCTAAAGGTTTAAGATTTAGTAATTTCTTATAAATACTGAAGTCCATATTAATACTTGCAAAAACAAGAAAATACCCATTTGAACAGAAGGGTTTTTCTTGTGTTTAGAACAAAAAAAATTAGAATATGATGTACAGAAGAAAGGCCTAAAGAAAGGAGGTGATAAATTCCTTTTTTAATCAATTGTCAGTCAAAGAAAATCCTACATATTCAGTCAGTAGCTGAAATAAACTTTGAATGGAATAAATAAACATTGCAATGACATACCAAACTTGCAGCTATATTTCTGGCAAACATGATAGTGTCTGTATGTGATGCTGCATGCAGAATGTGAGGGGCGGAGTTCAGTTGCAGGGGAAAACAAGCAAGTTCATTAAAAAGGGCTGTCTTGTCACAGGTGACATTAATTAGCTCTGGCACGGTTTTCAGAAGAGCAGTAAGAAAGAGTAGCTCACAAAATCAGACATGCACTGGACTTAATTATTTTCCTTCTCCTTACTGGTGTTGTCAGCTCCTCAAATTTGGGCAGTCTGCGCCGTGTCCTGCTGTTCCTTCCAGCCCCAGCCGCTACTGCCTTGGCCTCCCCTGGCCTGTGTCCCTGACAATGCCTCTGGGGGTTATGGTCTTCCAGCACAGAGATTGGAGGGAAAGAATCTCACTGATTGTCTTAATGCCTTAATGGTCCATGTCAAGGGTGCAGAAAGTGTTTGTTAGGGGTAGGGGACATGAGGGCAAGGTAACCTCAGCGATGGGCACTCTGAGCTCTTTGGGGTGGGCTGGGTGGGGCGAGGACATCTGGCTTTGTGTTGGGTCACAGGTTGTACAACTCTCCAAGGAAACTGCTGGCTGAAAGAGCTCTTCTCTTTACAAACTACTTATGTCCATAGTAATAAGAAATTCTAAAGTAGATTTGAAAGGGCAAGTTTCTTGCCCTTCTGCTGCAGCACCTTTCTGTGCAACGGTGAACATTACTATAAACCTTGATATTCCTACATCCTGGCTATCCAACTCCAAAATTTTTTCACTGCCAGGGCAACATAAATATTGAGTATAATAAACATTGGTGTATTTACTGTCTTCTGATCCCTGGAAAGACTGCTGTGGTGCTGAGAGTCTGATACATGTCTGAGTCTAAGACATCCTTTTTTATAATTAAAATTTCTTTTTTATTGTTTATTTTACAATTTGGCATTTTTCCTTCTCAATTCTATCTCCAAATTCTCATAATTTCCCTTTCAGGAAATATTATTCCCGTTCATCCACTTCCTTCAGTAAGTGCACTGGCAGATGCACTGTAGATATAGTCCCAACATCATCTTCTGTAAATGCACTACATTTCTGAACATTAGTTTATTAGAAGGACTGCAAACTATAGGTCCTATCCCATCCAAACTACTCTTATTGTTTTGTTAATTAAATTTGATTTTTTTAAAAAATGGAATTCAAAAATGTGTTTTGATAGCCAATAACAACAGAATACATCTGCACAAATCTTCAGGCCTGTCAACATCAAGTTCCTTTAAACTGAGCTCGGTCTTCTGGGAGTTGATTCTAGATCAGAAGAGTGGGATGGGATTCTGAGTATTTGATTTCTGCTCTAGACACTGCCACTGGCAAGTAAGTTATCTTGGATAGACCATTTTAGGCATTATGTAAATGCAAAGCTTTTCAGCAACATCAAGGCAAACTTGAAGAGCTTTTAAAAGGTTCAGTTGAGACTGAATGACATTGGAAGAACCAAGTGAAAAGATAAACCAGCAAATGTAAAGCAAGATGACAGCTGGTTTGGTTTTTTTATTATTTTATTTTATAAAAGCAACAAGGTTTTATTTCTTTTTTATGAAGTACTTGAATAAATTCTTAGGGGAATGAGAATTTCACATTAGCCTTATATTATTATTCTTTTCTAAAAAATAAGAAGTTTCAACAGAGCACTAACATCAGAATGCATTCAGAATACACTTCTGATAATTCTGTAACTGAAACTGATAATCTCTAACATGGCAAAACAAAAACCCCTTGAAATTGGGTATATGAATTTAAAGCTTTGCCAGTTATTAAAGAAACAAAAGGCAGACCTTGTGACTCAATGCTGGCATCTAAGGGAAGGACGATAGGTCATGAAATAAATCATCCCGACTTTGAAGTTTGAAGATTTCCATTTTCCTTCTAAACATCTCACATATCTTAGGAGAGGTGCACTGTGCCTCTGCCTTTGGGAAGTTAATGAAACTGAATGATCAGATCTGGCAGAGAAAAGGAGATTCTGAACTGTGTGTCATTTACAACCAGCCACACAAAGATGATGCATCTTTGCATCTTGAGCTCCATTTGTCTCTGTCCTGCCTGTAAACTCTGTTCATGAGTTTTTTTCATCCTGAATAGGAGTTTATGGGAGTTGATTACAACTGTGTTAATATTTGGAAAGTTGGAATTGTGATGTATATTAGATTTTTTTCTATGTACAGTCAAGTTGTCATACACTGATTATTCCACTGAAGAATATTTGCTTTTACAGTTCTATTTTTCCACTGGAGTTTTCCTAAAACTGCTTAAATCTCCCTCAGAACTACAGACATGCAGTAACCTGGCCGCAATCATGTATGGCTCAGTAAGAACTGGGCTGGGAGTTTCCTTGCTATGTGGAGCTCTATTTTGTTGTTGTCTTGAGGTACAGGCTACGCCTTTCTTGCTTTATAACAAAAGCAGCTGAGCAGTAGTTTTTATAAACTCAGGTATAATCCCTTGTGAATTGCATCTAAATCTATTAACTTTCCTTGGAAGTTTGTAGTGAGTTGGTACATCCCAATGGTCAGGCCTAAAATTTTTTTTTTTTTCTTCCTAAAATTGATTCTCTAAGTTATACTAGCAAAAGAAGAAAGAAAAATATTTAAAAGATGTTTGGTTCATACCTACATGTTTCCAGTTATGAAGGAAATACTTATCCACAGGATAAAAATTAAAAAGTTATCTAGATGATGTTTTAAGAAAATTCATCCTTACAGTAAAAAAAAAAATTGAATTTGTCTAATGGTATTTAAAATTAACCAATACATTAGAGACTCTTTAACTAGGTATGTGCAATTTAATGTCAAACTTTTGACTGGAGCATTTAAATTTAAATGTAATCCATGAAGCGATAAATACATCACTAATTAGCATTAATGTAACATGATTACAAAATAAACATTTGATTAGTACATTTAAATTTCAGCGTAATAAACTGCTGAACTAATTAGTAAATAAAGTCCTGTTGATGCCAACCTTTGGATGACACATTTATGTGTTGCACATGGGGAAGGTGTTTATAGTTAAAGCACAAAACAAACCTCTATCCTTACCAGTGCATATGGAGCCTAGTAGCTTAGTAAATAAACAAAACCTTTGCAAATCACTTTCCAGCCCTCACTCGCATATTCTTTTAATGCAAGTTCAGTAACAGCTTCAGAAGACACATGGCTTGGGAAATGTTGCAGATGCACACTGAAGCTGAGAGAAAGTGACTACCCCAGATCCCTGCCTGTCACCCAAAAGACCAGAGCTAACCACAAAATCCTTACCTGATTAGCTGGGTGATCATCCAAGTCAGCTCATCAGTGTGGATTGGGGGAAGCCTTTGGCTGTCACTAAAAAGCAAAGTACCAGTTTGATCCTGCATTATTGTCTGTGATGGTGGTTCTTCCACTGGACTGATAAGTTTTTTGAGTGGCATAGATGAGCAACAGTGAGCTCCTGTCTTGGACAAATGGTGTTGAAGCCAGTCTCCAAGAGCACTGGTTATTCTTGGAAAGCCAAGGTGGATGCCACATTAGTTTATGTTTTGCCCAGGTTTCTTGAAGCCAACGAATCTAATTTTTTTATAGCCTTTTGTTGTTAGATTTGATATTTATGTGGAAACTGTCCGAGGTTACAGATTAGGACAGTCCCAGATCCTTAAAAAATATTCAATTACTGATTATGCAATGAAAGGAAGACAAAAAATTCTCGCCAGAGAAACAGTGAGTACTAGTGCAAATATTTTAAAACCCTTTCACTGGATACTGAGTAATGAACCCAGTGTCTTCCTATTAATGCACAAGTTAACACATTCTATATGTTTTCCTTCACCAAAGAAGCATATAAAATGTCTGTAATAGACTTGTCATTTTAACCTCATTTTTGTCCAAGATTCAGGCTCTAGGTCATCAGTTGAGAAATGGTTGTTTTCTTGGTATTTGGAAGTTCTCAAGACAATGCAGAGATGTTTTCCTTGAAGATCCCAAACGAATCTTACTTTGCAATTGCTGCTATTGCAGAAAGGAGTAGTGCTTTAAAAAACAATCATAATTATACTTCTGCACAGTATTTTCTAAGATTTTGAAGCCACTTTTTTCTAAAACATAAGCTGCACAGAGCAAACCTGGGACTGAGCAGACAAAGGCATTTTGCACTTCAGGCCTGCATTGACTGCCTGCTCAAAACATCTCAGGAACAGCTCATATATCTTTCAAAACATAAAAAAGCTTTCTTGGAAAGCTCTCTTACTCATTGTAAAGATTTCTTTATTTCTTTTGGCATAAAAGGCATTCAGAAACTGTAAAAGAGGTCTTTGCTGTAGTCATTATGGCTCACTAGCTCTTAGCACAGAATGCATTTCAATTCCTTGTTACAAGGCAAACTTGTTTGAGCCTTTTATTTTTGCAATAAGATTTTAATCAGTTAACAGTACCAGCTATTTAATAGGGGAGAGCAATTCTTCAAAACAGCTTATCTGGGTTCCCAGTGTCATTTGCAGTATAAAGTGTAGCTATAAATAAATTAAAGCTCTCTTCAATGGAAAGTCAGTCCCAAGAGACATCATCTTTGATGCTATGAAGTCTGATCTATTCTAAAAGCTGTAGGAGGAAATATATATTTAGCTGATATCAAGGATAGTTACAGCAGGATTGTTTTCCAGTCTAGGAACTTCTGGGATAGCTGCAGTTATTTACATTGCACAAGAGTATAACTTGTGGGTGTAAGGCTTTACATGTTAGTTGTAATAGGCTTTATAATAACTGCAAACACCATCATGTGTTTAGAAAACAAAGGCTCTTATTTGAAAAAAGCATAAATTTGAGTGATGGATGGTAATTTTCACTTTTCATGTATTCGGGACTGACAGTGCTTCAAATGTGCATGAAATGGTGCTGACAGCCCATGGCCAATGGAATCCACAGTGTTCAGCTGTCCATTCCTGAGTGGGAGTTTCATTCCCTCAGTGAAATACTCTTCTGTAGGTATGATTTTCCCACTCATTCTTCAGACTAGTGCTGTGTCCTGTGAGTCTCCCTCTTCCTTCTCCACTCCCATGCTTAGTAAAATCATTCAAATATTTCCCTTCCTCATCTGAAATTCCTCCCTGATTTAGAAACATCAGTAAACATCTTGGTGTTTGCACATTATTGCATCTGGAAATATGAGAAATTTAATTTCACAGTTATTCTAACGTGATTAAGATTCCTTGGCAGGTAAAACTATTTCTTGGGGGTTGGATAGAAGCAGAATCTTAAATATGTGCCTTTTGAGAATTTTATTCTTCTTTCCTAATGCAAATTTTATGTTGGAATCATAAAATAAAGATAGGCATCACTATAGAATATGACTCTCCTGCTTGTGGAGAGAATGTCTGGACTTTTCTTGAACTTTCCAATATGGTGTACACTATTTTGAGCTTGTAATTTGTGGTGTAAAAACAAAAAAAGTGTAGAGGAAATTGTTTAAAACTCAAAGGAGATGCTTTAATAGATACAAACAGAATGTCTGTTGTACCCATTGGTTAAAAACAAAATGTAAAAATCAGGAGCTGGTGAGGGACTCACAGTACAGATGACATCTGAAATCCTGGTATTGTCTTGTGGTCAAAGACTGATGGAGTCACCTTTTCTGCAGTCATAGAAGGACTCAGTGTTATGGTAATGTCAGAAGCTGGATCATGTGTGGCTTAATAACAAGAAAAAAATATTAATTCCTTAGTTCTTAAAGGAAAGAGAAAAATATTGGTCTTCCAGTGAAGACAGCAATTGTAATTGGCTTTTTTCATTGCATGACAATATTAATAAATTTTAATATTTTTAAGAAAAATGGTTTTCACAGAAGAGCATATTATGATTCCCACTGGTAAGGTTTGCAGTGGCTGAAAATACAGCTCTATTGAGAGGAACCGTTTTAACCGGATTTTCATTTTTAAATGTAAATGTTCTGGTAAAATTCTACCAAAGTACAGTTCAAGGAAAGCAGGAGAGGAATCAAAATAAAAATGTAGATTCAATGCATGTAGTAAAGTTGAGTGATTTATATTCACAGTTTGGGATTTCTCATCCAATTTGCTAAAAAGCATCTATGCACTTGTTACTGAGTATGTTCATTACTGCAGTATCCCTTCTCTGGGCACACTTATCACATATATTTTAAAAAACAATTTTATAAGTTCAGAAAAAGGTATTTGGATACTACCTTAAAAGAAAAATGCAAAATCCATCCCCATGTTTAATTCTAATGCTATGTAATATAGAAGGGATCCACATGCTTTGAGCATTCAGCACCATATAGTATTAAAAAATGCAGCAAGCCTATTCTAGAAATAAACTGCAACATTTTTTTAGTAGCTTTCCATTTGTGTTTCTGAACCAGAAACAATGAAAATTTGTTGATTATTTAAGCATGCAGAATAATATGAAGTATTATAGCTCACCACAGAGGTCTGTATGTTGTGAGTGAAATTAAGTAAGATTATTGAATCACATGGATACATTATAAATTGATTTATAAACAAGGAATATTCAGTGGTATTACAGTATCAGTATTTTTTGAGTTTTAGTTGCTTAAAGTATATTGATAAATTTAGATGTGAAAATATACCTGCAAATAAAGGAAACTTTACATGCAAAATTCTGGCAGTAACCATCTTACATTAACAGAAGGTAGAAGCATGGAACACTGAAAATTTAGCGTGTTCAAGCATCACTGTGGCTTAAAATTTTACTAGTAAAAGACAGTTTTTAACACAATTTGAAGTGGTTACTTGCTTGATTCCTTGACTGGGCAGAAGGTAACTCTATCTTAATGAATTGAATGAAAAAAGATCCCAATTTCAGTAATGCTGGGTTTCTTTCTTTCATACTTAAGGTATGTAACTACCAGACTCTCCTCACCCAATACAACTTCTGTAAGTAGAAATCCTACATGTTTAAAAGTCAAGCAGTGATAATGGGTATGTAGTTTGTGACAAGAAAATGCATGGGATGACGGATGTTCAAGGGTGCACTCTTGGATCTCATCCCATAACCTATCATATTTATATTTATATTATTTATATTTATATTTATATTTATCTAGTTTATCTACTGCTAATCTGACCATGCCAACTAATTTTTCAGGTATTTAATTTATGTATGCCTTATGCCCATGCTGTACAGGGGACAGGGGTATTTTAATAACATTTCCTTCTTGGTGCAGCCAGTCCAGACCACTTGAGCAGACTCTTAAAGGGTGAAAAGTTATGTTTTGAAACACAGCAACTGTTAATTTGCACACTAACTCCTGGGCTGATGACTTAGGCTGCTTTTCCTTTATCATCTTTTGAAGACTCTTGCTTAAAGTTCAAGTCCAGTGGATGTAGCAAATTAAGTTAAAGACAAACATGGGCCCTCTGTGAGGGAGCATTATGATGCCTGATATATCTGCTGTGTTACTTGGAGAAAATAGTTTTCATTCTGCATGCTGGAAGATGATTCTTTCTGTTCTTACTGGTATTTTTGTGTTCTTCTGAACATATTTCTAGTTAAAGAAATAAGAATCAACATATAAACTTAGGAAAATATTTCCATTATCTGTAGTTTGGTCATTAAAGCTTGCCTGTGTTTTTCTGAGCCTTTACAAAATGCAAGTCTTTCTTCAACATGCAGTATTGAAATCTTGTAGTAGTACTTCAGACATCAAGATCCTTCAGACTTCAAATCCCACTTAGACATCATTTTTTTCAGTTATGCTCAAGACACACACAATATTTGGCTAAAAATCTCCAGTTCTTACATTTTGAGCAAATTATAAACTTATCCAAATCTGGGAAATCAATAGAGCTAGATGAGATATTTTTTCTTCATCCCTCCTTTAGCATTATAAAAGTAAGCAAGTGACACATCTTTAAAAAAAAAAAAAAAAAAACCAGAAAAAAAAGGTGTTGATGATGGTGCTGCAAAACACCTACAAAGAACATGATCTGAGTCACTCTAGTGACATTTCTCCAAACTGTTCTTCACTCCACAGTGGAAGGAAGGTATTGGTGTCATGTTGACATTTTCTATGAACTAATTGCATTTAAATTTAAAAGATAGTACAGATTACATCCTGGTATGATGAAATGAAGTGCACTTAGATGGAAACTTTAATGTAATTTTTTTCTGAAATACAGTGTTCTAAAAGTAGTGTATAACAAGAGCTTCTTCACAAGTCCAAAACACAGAATAAAAGAAAACCGTTGGAATTTTAAAACTGCTTTTAAAATGTTCTCACAGACCACAAAAAGGGCAGCCATGGATTTGGTCAGTCTTGGGTTAACTGGTACTAATTGAAGAGCAGTTCTTGAGAGCAAAACACAGCAACACTTCAATAAAAGCTAAACTTGCTATTGAGTGTCTGTATCCTATTGCCAGAGATGAGATAATGACCCAGAACACAATATTTTCCAGTTAAAGAAGCCAAAGTTACAAACGTGAGTGAATTGGCTATCAATGCCATTACAGAGAGATTTCACTGCAAAAGTTGGTCTGTGAGTGTTCCTGCCCCTACACAGGATATTTGTGACCTTGGCCTCAGGATGTAAAGGGAGTAAGGGATGATCAAAGTTATGAGTTCCTGTTTCTGAGTAATCTGCAGGAGTGGGTTGAATTTGGGCTGTTTTCTCTTCTAGATTTCTTTCCAGAGTGGCAAAATAATTTATTTTTTTGTCCTTACTTAATTTCCTAGATGCTGAACAGGAAAAAGCTCCAAACAAACAACAAATTCACAGTCTTATTTCTTCTGTTTTCTTCCTAACTTTTCCCTTATCATAACTCCTTTTTAACTTGCTTTAAATAGTCTTGACATGTGTGCCTCTCCCTCAGCTGCCCAACCAATTCTTCAGGTGCAGTTACTGCAGAGTGGTTGCAGTGCTGGGGTGATAGTACAGTTCTGTTAGCACATTTTAGCTTTCTGCAGTTTTCACTGCCAGATTCTCCTTCTCTGGCTGCAATTAACCTCAGGTTTGTGGTGTGTTGGCAGTAAGTCAATAAGCTTGTTGGCATAAATTAATTACCAATGTAGAGATTTCTTTCAAGGTTATCTCCTCAAAGGCCTGTCTCAGCTTTTAGTTTTGCCATACAGCTTTGGGACATGCATAAATTCAAAACCCAGTTGTATCTGCAGTACTTTGTCACAAACGGATAGTCATCATCTCTCATCCTCCTCCCTCTCTCCTGTTCTTCTCTGACTTTGGTAAGCCTTGTGACTCCCAAGGACATGTGGAAGAAGGTTACCCTTCAGGGTCAAGCATTGAGTTAGTGAAGAAGGACAAAGTAGCTGCTGGGCATGAAGAGTTCATGTGAAGAGGGCAGACTGAATGTGCAAGAAAGAGGAGGATTAACACCATCGCTTGGCAGCTTTTCTGCTTGTAGCTGTGGATGGGCAATCTCTACAACGTGTATAGCCAGAGGAAGAAGCTGTGCTGAGACTGTGACTCGTGTGCACGGCTTCATAAATCAAATCAAAAGATGCTTGAGATGATGGCAACCAGCTCTCACTGCTTTTAGCAAGACATCTTCTTTGTGTTGAACCTTTTATGAATAGTCCCCTCCACCAATATTTTGAATTCTTACATCAAGTAACCATCTCCCAAGTAGCCACAAGGGAAAAATATGCCTAGGCTGGAAATGGTGAGTTAGCTGCAGACTAGATGCTGATTTTTTTTTTTTTTTTTTTTTTTTACCTCTGCAATTTCACTGAGGTTATCTAAAGGCTGCAATTGACATACCTGCAGCTCAAATGAAAACCACCTCAGCAGATGATTTCTTTAGCATTCAGTAAACCCCAACCAATTAGGTGTTTAGAATCTGAGGGATTACTCAGGTACTGATTTAGAATGATGACAACATTTGCATGTATCAGTGCAGGTAAAGTGGCTACAACTTCAGCTCCATGTTGTTGCCAATAGTTTTGCCTGAGACAACTTGAAATAATTAGATTAAAATCCAGTAGCTAAGGGGAAAAAAAAGTAAATACAAACTATTGAGAAAGTTTGTTACAGAACAGCACATAGTAAAACTTGAGTAGTCTTCATTATTTACTATCCGAGCTGAAGTTTCATTTTTTTATGCTTTTGTTACTAAATGGAACATAATAACCTTTCATCTCTAAGAGAAGGTTTGTTAACTAAAGCAATAAAATGAATTGATTAGTTGTTATTTTTTGCATCCTGATCTGCTTTTTAAATTTTTCCTCACAAAATTCTTCTGAACCCTCCATTAGTGCTGTTTATATCTTGTAATTTATATCTTGCTATTGAGGTAAGTAATTCATACATATAGACTTCCAGTATTTGGTGATACTCAGATTTATGTATCACTTGAGTGGAGTATTGATCCTTCTATCTCCTTATTTTTATAGCCTAGTTGTTTAAGACATAAAAATGGATGCAACACAATTTTCCAGAGTTAAGTGTAAACTAAATAGTATTTCTTAGTTGTAAACTATTATTGGATTTTAAGGAATAGGTAAATAGAAATATATATTTTGCATATGGATTTGCCAGCAAATTGAATCAAGATAGATAAAATTGAAGTGATTATTATTTTCCATTTTATACTCATACATAAATTCATACCCATGCTTTTGAATTTCTGTATAACAATTTAAAATATATTTATATATTTAGGGTTGAATAAGCTTTGATAATTTTGAATATTTATATTCATAGTCCAGTATTCTCAAAACCAGTATCTTTTAAGTTGGTTAATTATTCTCAAAAAGTGAAAATATATCTATATTAAGCTAGGGCTTCTTCTACCCTTGTGAAGAATATTAGTTGAGGCAAAAATAAGACTAATTTCTGCATAATTAAAAATGAAAAGGAATTTTAAAATGAGTAAAGTCAAGTAAGGAAAGGGTTTTGTTGTCTTTGCACACAAAGTAGAAAGCATTGCAGTGCCTGCACATTTATCAAATCATTCATCTGAGTTTGGCCCTTGCTGCAGAGCTGACTCCTGCAGCACTGCAAAAGTAAGTAGTGGATGGGCTTACTTGATATAAGCTCAGAAGAATACTCCATGATAGCAAAATATATCAAAAAAATAGATAGGAATGAAGACAAAGGGGAGCCCTTTGAAAATACCTGTGAATACACTGATCATATCTTCAAATACAGTTTCAAACCAAACCCCTTCCCTTTTTTTTTCCAGGTAACCTTCCTTTATTTTTGTTGTAAGCCATTTTGTTAATTATTTTTTAGTCTACCTGTCATATCTTGATTTAACTTATGTGGAAAGCTTGTGGAAGCACTTGTAATGTCAGTGATTTTTTAAGTCAAACTCTTCAATCACATCTCTTCAAGAGATGCTGCTTCTTTAAAAGGGTAAATTGTGTGTCCATCTAGGTGACTGTATTGAGCTCAGAGGAGATCCCTCTCAAAAGAAGGTTGTTATTTCCAAGAGCAGACTATAGTTGGTAAGGGCCAAAGCTATGCTTCAAATGCTTTTCCACTCTTGTTTTCCTTCTGTTTAAAATAAAAAAGCAAACTCTCTGCTCTCCCTCTGATGGGGCTGGGGATCTTGACTGGTTATTCTGTACCAGTTTGTCATATGGAATAGCTTTTCGTGCTGGTTCTGCACAGGGACAGACAGTGAAATATTCAGCAGAGCCCAGCAGTTCAGTGGGAAGGACAGTGTTCCCCTAGAAACAGAATTAGAGAAAAAAATCACAGCCAGGAGTACTGAGAAAATGCAGTATTCATGGAAATTCGACATATTAAGGGAAATTAGTGTTTAGCAACACAGTATACCCCCTAGGTTAAGGGGATAAATAATATAAAATAAAGGTGTCATCAATAGAAATGTTGTTAAGGTAATAGAGCAGGGTCCTGGAAAATGCACATCACTACTTTGTTATATTCTACTTTGAGAGGTTCAGCTTCTTTTGTGGCATCTGACTGGGCAGAGAAAATTGGAGCCTGACATTCCTGGTGTTTTCAGCCCTCCGTCACAGAGAGGAGGTAAGAACTGTTGCTCTCAAGTCACCAGTCAGCTATCCCTGACAGAGGTATGTTTTCTGCCCATTTTAGCTTTGTGTCAGCAGCCAGTTCCTCTCTGCACCCTGAAGGACGGCAGCACAGAAGCTGGACTGTTGGCCAGGCCTGTTCCTTGGATTTGATCTCTTCCCTGATCACATAACACCAGGACAAGCTAGCACATTGTCACCGAGCTCCACAGAGACATGCCAGACACCTGAAAAGAGAATGTATTCAAATCTGCCTGAAACAGCAGCCAGTGAGCTCATAAATACACTGTTGAGGTGTCATCTTTCAGGAAGGAGTTCGGAATCGTTGACAGCTGCATGTCAGTGTGCTGGCTTATGAATATGTAAAGCAAAGGCCAGATTCATACAGCCTGACTGAGACCCAAATTCAGTGCCCTCTGTTCCCTGCTGCCCCAAACTAGTTAGAAAGAAAGTGAGGTGGCAGTTGTACTGTGTATTAAATGCACAATTAATACTGTAAATTTATGCTTACTGTAGATGATGCTATTCCAGCTCACTGATCACAAGGAAAGGTTGAAATAGTTGTGTGCATCTTTAAAGAATGTCCCCAAACTTTTGAACTTAAAAAATTAGAAGATACTAAGGCGGCAGACAAAGCAATGATCAACAGTTTATAACAATTATAAGAATAGGGACTGTCTGCCTTTCGTAAAGATCACACTACTGTGTATAAACCTAACTGAATCCAGCTGGAAGATGAGAAAGTAAACCCCAAAGATGAGGCAAGAGGTTTCCAGTACTTGTATATACACACGTGGGTGCTCAGCAGAGAAATGGTTTGGGCTCTGTTTACGGGATGTGTGTGATACTACAGGAGTGCATATGCGGAGGTGTTGCAGACTGTCTGCTTGTGAGGTGATTTGGAGCCTGAGCTTGGCTCCCTGGAGCATCCTTTTCAGTGCCCTTTGCTTCAGCTGCATGGGCTGCATTACAATCAACACTCTGCAGGGCTGCTCACTGCCCTCCAAGAACAGGTTGAGGTTTGTTGGAAGGAAAAATCTATAGCGTAGTCAAAGAAAGATATGAAAGAAAGAACCCGTCATACCAAAGATGAATTGAGTACTACTTATTACTTCTAACTAATGTGCCTCAACTTAAAGGTTTATCAGGTTTTGTTTAAATCACTTCTTTTTGATCCACAAATTATTGTTATCTTATCCTTTATATAACTGACCAGCTTTATAAAGATTTAAGGTTTGAGGTGGTTTATGTATGATAAAAGTTTGGAGCATTTTGAGAAATCTCAGAGTGCATGTAATTCTTTGTTTTATTTTCCGTAGTATTATAATTTAATTCTTCTGGATGCCTGTGTCACTTTGCAATACTTTCAAGTACAGCTTGACCCAGTATGTTTTTTTGGCATAAAAGAAAGTGAACAGAATTTTTAAAACTAATAAAAAGAAGCCCTTAACAGTATATTATTAAGGTAGTACTTCAGCTGTGATGGCCTTGATTTTGAAAACAAGATACTTAAAAATGTAGCTTTCTTTTCTGTTAAGTGATTCCTATTTTTCCCATAACAATGCTTTAATTCAGAATTATTTTCGAAGGCTCACTCTTGCTGTGCATTATTCTTGCTCTACCTAAACAGCCTTGCCTTGAGACAGTTATTGGCAGCAGTACAAATTATCTGGCTGCTGTAATGATCCATTAGAAGAAGAGTATGAGAAACCAGTGCAAATTAGCAATAAAAAACACTAAAGGTATAGATCACTGGCAACAATTTAGGAATAATATCTCTGCCTGAAGCAAATTCTGGTGATTCACCGGTAATTTGCTAGAAGCCTTTTAACTTGGTTCTCATTTGTAAAGTTAATAGTAGGTTATTTTGCATTGTGATTGAAAGACCTGAAATCTTAGTTATTATTTAAGACTATTGATTTCTCCAAATGGAAATTCACCCATATATTAAAGATCTTCCTGTCATAAATGATAAAAGCAATAATAAGAATATAGTTTCCACATATTTTAAAATGCTGCTCTGGCTTAGACACTACCTTTGCTTGGGCTCGAGGTTTGCCTGCTGGTTGGCAAATAAAGTAAATTCTCAGTTTGGGCATCTGCTTTTATGATAAACATAGGGTCCAGCAAGTTTTTACAGTGAAGAATCAGGGATCCTTTTGTGATTCAAAGGACTTGTGAGATTTCTGCAATCAGGGCTAATGAAGGAGGCAGCTGCCTGGAATGGCTGCTTGGGGCACCAACATGTGTGATCCAATCTGGAGATGCAGCTCTCTGACCTCTGTGCTTCTGCTGAAGAAGTCCCTGAGGGTAAGAGGAGGTTTTCTCTGTACAGTTTCCTCTCTACAATTTTCACTGTACAGCCACTGCCTCTCTCACTCTTTGCTGGGCACCACAGAACCCAAATCTCTGGGGCTGATTCCTGGCTAATTATCCCAGGATGGGGTGGCATCCTTCATTCCCACAGTTGGGCTGGACCAATCCCGGCCCTGAGCTTTAGCCTACAATGACCAAGAGCCTTGGGTTGACTCAGGCCTGATCATGCTCTGTGTCTTTGTGGAGGGTACAGAGGGGTGCTGGCACCAGTATAACCCAGCATCTTGCAGTACTGGGAGAACTGGAAGTCAGAGGCTTTTCCCCAGCTTTGAGGGGCACAATGCAATTTAAAATTACAATAATATACTGCCCATGAGAGGAATTCCTGTCCTTTTGGATCCTCACACAGCTCTTCAAGCTTAATCAGAAGAACCATGGGATATAGATTTTAACATAATTATTTTACAGAAAGTCAAACAAATATAACAGGCAGGGCATAATTTTTATACAAATATATATTATATCTTCAGTATTAATCTAATGATATTGTGTTGAATGCAATGTAACAGGGATATCTTGTTTCATTTTAGACAGGAATTTTTGACTTTGTACTGATTTTCTTTTTTTTAGTTCACTTCCACAAACTTATGTCCTGTGTGTGGCTTCTGAGGCTTTATTGCCATGTGGGTGTGTAAAGGTGGGAACACACAGAGGTGAGATGTCACTGTGAGGATGGCCAGATTAAATCTTGGTGCACAGGAGGGGCTGCAGGGGACAGAGGCTCCTTAAGCAAAAGCAGAGGGACACTGGATCACACCAGAGAGAACTGTACAACTGACTGGGTCCTGAGTTTGCTTCTTTCCAAAGGCTACAGAAATAAAGTAATATAAATGGTCGGAGGAAAAACACAGAGCTGTTTTCAGAGGTCAAATCTACTATGCCCGCTTTCTTTAATTCTGCCCATTACTCAGAGCATAAAAACAGTTGTAGTTGCTTGCAATGTAGTAGCACAATGAAGTTTATTTGTGATACAAAAGAAGGCTCATAATACTTAACATTTACAAAATATATCTCCATGACATTTGTCCTTTTCATCTGATTTGCATTTGTTAGAGTTGTAGGCATGCACTTCCCTTTAGAGGTCATTGAATAGCCTGTGTGTGTTTTTCTTAAATGGCATTAAAGGCACACTGGGAATTAATCAAATTCCTACTGAAATTCACTCTGAATTCTTTTTCCTCGGGAAGTCATCAAGCTCAGTTCTGTGTGTGCAGCGTAATTCACCTAAAAGTACTTCACTGAACTGAAGGCCTCCTGTCTTAGAAAAGAAACCTTTCCATAATGAGGCATTTTTGAGGAAATAGCATTTCAGGCTCTATTCCTTGTTAGACACTGCTGTATGCTCAAAAAAATACTTAGCAGAATTTTGCATTCTCTTGCACAATGATAACTGACAGTGGAATTTCTTGCCCTGGCATCCAGTCAGTTGATGGAAAGATGCCAGCTGCTATGAGTTATGCTCGTATGTCTTTACTCCTGATTTCCTTATTTTGGTCCTTGCTAGTAGAAAATTTCAGATGTATTTGTTAATACTTTGGAGGAAATCCTGGCTTTAGTGAGGCCAAGACTTTACTCCTAATTGCAAGATGGCAAAAAGGAATAATGTTTGTTTGTTTTTGTTTCAAATGTTTTGCCTTTAATAGCCATGTGTTTATACTGCTTTAAAATCTGTGCATCCCTGTCAACATTATGAATGAGAAAAGTTTATGCAACAGAACACAGCAGTGTTCAGACCTTTTCTGTCTTGGGATCAGAAGATACTTTTCAGTGTTAACAGATCTTGAGAGATCATCTTCTTTGCTGTGAGAAATTAAGTACTATATAGGTGCTAAATCTGAATATGGAAATTACTATTAACATTAGGAATGGGGCATAAAAGTGAGTCAGTGTCTTGGAAGATGCTGCACACACTCTTGACACCTCAGTTCCTATAGCCTGCTTAGTCTGTGGTCTGTATGGCACAGGTTTGTGACAGATGTTTTACTGAATGAGGGAAAACACAAGTGGTGGGTTATTTGATTTTAGTCATTTTTCAAAGAAAAGAGATATAAATCTTTTAAAAAATAATTGTGTGTCTTAAGTCTGCTTAAATGAGCATCTATGCCCTTTATCATGGAAAAAATAATTAGAAAACTCGTTTAACATGCAGCAAAAATTGCAGCAATTTTTCCATCACTGCTGATTTTTAGATTGCAAAAGAAGCTATGTGGGTTTATTTTTCATGCTTCCATCTTATGCATGGAATTCTCTTTACAGGCAAATTTCATGTCATATTTTAATTTCAAATATGGGCTTTATGCAGCCTATTATTTAAAAGCTTTAGGAATATAGAAGCTCCTTCTTTTTTTTTTTCCTTCCTTTTTCTAAAATAGGAAAGTTATTTGATAAGTAGTTTAAATGTGCAGTCTTCTGAGGTAATGCTGCTTAGTGTCTGTGGTTTCTTTTAAGTAAATGTTCCATTGCCAGATGATGTTTCTATAACACAAAGGGAAAGTGTCATTTTCACCCTAGACATCCAAGTTTCAGGAAAATTTACCAAACCTAGGAAGAAGATAAAATCTCTGAAATCAATTTATAATACTTTACCTTTGTGTCTTGCAATGTTTTTCCCACGGAAAGTGGCTTCTTAAGTATCACAGATGGTATCAGAAAAAAAAAGAATTATAAGGATCTGGTCTGAGACTCGAGAGACCTGGATTTTAATTCTGTTCATCATCTGTTTGCCATAGGCAAGTTACTTTGCCTCCAGTTATGTCACCTGAGACCTCTGTGTCTGCCTGTGATACAGATAACTCAGTAATAACTGCTGTATTGATTTGACAGCAATAACAGACTCACGCTGATCTGTCCATTGTGCATCCATTACTGGTGCTGTAACAATGTTCTGTTTGCATGTCTAAGCTTCACTGCTAATGGAAATTAAAAGCCTGATACACCACTCCCTACACAACTTATTTTGATGGGGTTTTGTTGGGTGGTCGTGGGGTTTTGTACTTGAATTTTTGTAACAGACCACAGGCTCTCAGGTTGGCCCCACTCCAGCAACCTGAAAGCTTTAATCACTCCTTTGGAGAGCCTGTGTTCCTAAACAGATGATTTCAGCAGATGCCAGAGAAATAAATCTTCCTGAGATGAAAAGACATTCTTTTTGTGTCTCCTCTTTAAGTGGACTTGTTTGTGAAAGGTAATGGCAAGGAGCTAGAACTGGAGGCTGAAATTCTTTGGGTTTTAGACTGGTGAAACAGGTGGCACCTGTTCAGACTAATAGGCAGCTTCTCCTCCAACACTGACCTGCAGCACCTGGCAGGGCAGGGATAGTCTGCAGCTCCTCCTCCTCCCTGGGAGACCTCTGCTTAGCAAGGACACAGATTAGCAGCAGGAGGGTTGCAGCTTTAAGAACAGGCATTGTAATGGGCCCGATGCAAAGCCCGAACAGCTCATGGCAACAACTTCTATTCACTGCCTTCTGACTTAAATTGAGGCTGGCATCTGGTGTGAGGGTCTGGGCTCCAGTCAAGCAGATGGTCCTGAGTGTTGCATGTACATTACTCTGTAATTACTCACACGTGGAGCTGGGTGAAAAGATGAGCAGATAAAATAATCTCCTCTGCCTGTTAACTTCAGTGGGGAAGGCTCAGAAAGCCCTTCTAGTCTCTGTGCAACCTGAATTAAAATGTAACCTTCCCTGCTCACTTGCCCGTGTACATGACCCTATTCACTGCGTTTATGCTGAATGGTCTTTATTTTCATCATTAAAAGACCAGCAAAATTTTACAGATAATTTTTAGACATTTTTACAAAATTTGCATAAAAATTAGAAGTTTTTCAGTCAGTACTGGTCCATTAAGGAGAATGAGGATCCAGAAGTTTTTATTTTTATAATTTTCAGGGATTTCTAAGCCCTTTCTTCTTGGCATCTGTGTTTCACCTTTGGTCTGTACCCTCTGGTAGAGGAAGCACCTAACTTCTTCTCCTGGTAGGAAAGATCTGATATTTCACTGGAGATCAATGCAGCTTTTTGGATATCCACATCTGCTCCAGTCTGAATTCAGGTTTCTCAGAACATTAGAGTCAGGACTGACAAAGGGAAGCAATCCTTCCTTCAAGGGAAAATGCTGGGTCTCCCAGTAAAAATACCAGTCTCTGATTCTGTAATGACTTATGCATGTGATTAAATTTAAGCATATGAAATATCCTGCTGTAGCCTCTTAAGAGTAACCCTTTGCATAATTAAAACTTAGAAAAACATAATATTTTCTTGGAGAGGATGATTTAAAATCCCTGTCACAGTGATTAAAATTGCTAATTTTGTCTTGTAAGGGCAACTGGTGATTGAGATGACAAAAAGATGGTTAGAATATTATTATTGTTCTCATTTTTCACATTAGTGGTTTCCAGGATCTCAGAATGTAGCCACACACAATTACTATTCACACAACTGCAGGATGGGAATGAGTAGCAGAGGCTAAAATGGCAGGGGGATAAAGAAAACTTAATGTTTTTTCCGACATAGATGAAGCAAATTTCCCTTCCATCTGCTTTAGAAGGTGCTGAGATTTCCTGGCCATATTCCTGCTACCTTTGCCACCAACATTCTCATCCTATGGGTTGTGCTAAAGGTGGAGAAGTTTCCATGTGGCTGAGCACCAACTGGGAAATCACATGTGGTACCTGCAGGGCCAAGAACAAGAGACTGAATCAGGAAGCTCCTTTAAAGAACAAAGACCTAAATTGATAACAGTTTATGGAAAGCAAACTCAACAAATAGGTTATAATCAGCAGTGATGTGAACTGCAATCAGGTTATGGTGCTCTCTCCAGGACAATAACGACATTTTAATTTTTCCCCTTCAAAATATTGCCATGAATTTAGCTGCTGAATTATATATCTCTATTTAGTATTTTGCTGTCTTTTTTTACTACAGTGGACACATTTCAAATAGTTACCTACCTTATATAAAGTAGCTTTTGTTCTGATATAAATGAAGATTCATCAATTTTAAGAGAATCGTTAAAAGTAGTCTTGTATTTCCCAAGACTTGAGGAAATGTTTCTTTTCTGGTGTCTAATTTTCAGTGCTTGCCTCTTAATTTGCACAAATAATTGACAGCTCATTAACGACTTGGTAGGAAATCTGAAAAACAACTGAGAAAAACAACTTGAGTACAACAGGGGGAACAAAATATCTGCTTCTCTGTTGTGCTGTTAGTCTCCAATCAGATTTAAAATGAGGTTGGAAAATAAGTATAAATTATACAGGAAGAAAAGATTATGCTTTCATAGACAGCTCCTGAAAGCTTTCACCAGACCATGTGGGGCAGCTCGTTTGAAGTGTGTGGATTCTTGTGGCTCCATGGACGTCTGTGCTGGGAGTTCTCTGGTCCTTCTGGGCTGGCACTGCCAAGGCAGGACAAATACACTTTGCTTTAAACATTTGCTATGCCTTTTCTTGGATTTTACTGCAAATTTTGATGATTTAGTTAACACTATTGGTTTTATCTGGATATTTGAGCTACAGGATAAAAACTTTTTTGTTGTTCTTTAATTAAGTGCTGGGCTTGGGGAAGTCTTCTTTTGGAAGTTGGAAAAGTGGTGTCCCATAATGATGGCAAGACCTGTATCAACAGAGCCTGTAGCCAGTTCTGCTCCCAAATCCACTGGGTTTTCTTCTTAAGTAGAAGTTATTGGAGATTTCAACTGGTCACTGGAAGAGTAAGAAAATGCTTTGTCCAGAAAGAAAAGGTACTAGAGTAGCTTTCTGAAAACAAGTAACGATCTTTGTCTAAAGAACCAAATTAGTATTTCATATCTGGCCTCATGTCAGCATTCTCACAATTGTTTGTCTGATATAAAGAAGAGGGGTAACATTCGAGAACATAAAGAGAAAAAATCCACAGAGTGCTTTCTAATTTGGTAAAGAGCATAATTACTTTTGTAATTTGTACTTTGTAGTTTGAGGAGCTGCAACGCTAGTCACAGTGTTATTTCAGGAATACAGCGTGCCTACAAAACTCTGGGTCTGGGACATTTGGTTCAGATCACCAGAGTGCATTGGTGAGGCAAATACATGAACACAAAATTGGAATTTGGGAAAGGTACTTTTTCTCTTTCTTTTTTGGAAGTGTTCTAGCAATTAAATACTGTTCTTGAAATAATTTATTTCCTTGGGAATCAAAGTAAGATTGTAGCAGCTTGTGGTTTTAGCCATGGTAAAAGGATAAAACTGTAGTTAATGATTTTATCAATATTTTATGACCTTGTTCTTTTATGTGTAATTGGTGATCCACCAGGCACTGAGTAAAGCTGTTCCCATAAGTAAATATTTTGATAAATCCAAAAGCCTATGCAGAATAAAAAAATACTACTTGGAAACATAACTATTGACAGTATTTCTCCTCTCGGAGTATCAATATTGTTTGGTTTTGTGTGGTATTTGAAATAATTAAAAAAATTCGAAAGAAACTGAAGTAGTCAGGAAAAAGCTACTTTCCATGTAGAAGTGATTTTTGAGAGGAAGGCAAAGGCAAAAAAGAGTATGGTTTAGAGTATAGCAATGTGATTCAGGAAGCAACTAAAACAGGGTAATGGTACTGCAATAATATAGCATAAATTGTGTAGTATTCCCAGTGTAAATATTTCTGTGTAGCAACTTGTAGTGGAGGATACAACCTTTAGTCTTCAAATTATGTGTGCACACGTCCTCTGAAGTCACCACCATCGTTCAGCAGTGTTTGTGTGCACAAAGTACACATTGTTTCTGTATGTATGACATGCGTGGCTCGCTTTGGACACACGATGTTGAAGACTGGCAGCTGTTTAGATCCAAACCACACCATCAGGAGTCAAATGTGTGTCACGCTGGGCTCAGGAAAGGAGGTGCCTGCTGCCCACAGGTGACTCCTTTGCCAGCAGTAGAGGTGCACTCTCACAGCCAGGGTTCAAACAAAAATTGTGGTGGAGACTTCCAATGTTGCCTCTCTCGATTTTGGTGGCTGAGTAAACAAAGAATTTGCTGCTTCCAAAGATGTCAGTAAAATAGTTTTGAATTTCTCTTTTGTAGATATTTTCTAAGCAAAGACCAAACAGATCTTCACACAGTTATGTTTTTTACAGGAAAGTCTGGGCCTGTTTTGGTTACTTTACTTTGTATTCTGTGCTCTTTTCTCTACTACTTACTGGATGAGTAGCAGTTTCTTTGTTATTTTTGGTTTTCAGTCTTGCATTATTCACAAACTTCTGTTTTGAATTCCAAAAGACAGAAAAACTTCATCATGCATTCAAATCCACACATATATTATAAGAACATCCGCTGGTGATGAGCGTCATTGGCAGCTTCCACAAGCTAACATTAATTATGCACATAACGAAAAAGCACCATGACTGGGAATCATCATTTCTAATAAAAACACTGACTTCTAGTCATGGATCATTTTATCGCTCCTTGGGGCTATAAATCACTCATGTCACTAAGATATATGCTTTTTCTCTTTGCTTTATTCTCTACAGAACGTTCCTGCTGGTGTGGTGAGGGGATGAAGAGGAAAGTGTCTTGCTTTGTCTTTTTGAATAAACATCTCAGCCATCCACAGTGAGATGCCAGGGCAGATTTCATGGCTGTGGGGGAGCACAGAGGAGTAAAAGCTGAGGCTGGGTGCCATGAACCCAGCAAGGTTCATGAACAAGGCAAAGTCAGGGGCAGATTCAGTGCAGTTGCTATGCTCCACCATCTCATGCTGAATCTTTACTTAGGGGAGAGTTACATACTCAGCATTTAAGGCTCATATTCCTTTCTCCTCTCAGGTAAACAGGACAGAAAAAGGTGTAGAAGGTTTTCCAAAGCAATGGGTTGGTATTTCAGAGAGGTGGTTAGGTACAAGGCTAATCACCTGATGACTGAGAACCTGTTCTATTGTGTGAGTCAATAAAACCTTTCTCTTGGTTTTTGTGATCCTTAACTTTGTAATGTATTTTATTTCATAGAGTGACCCCATTTAATTAATCACGTGTGCTGTGAGACAATGGGTAGAGAGCGAGAAAGAAATTCTAAATTCCTACCAGAATACCAATCAGGTTCTTTTTCTGTATATTTCTTGTCTAATACTGTTTCCTTACTTTCCTATGAATTTTTAGATTGGGCATATGGACAAGTTGTTAAAGTGTTTCTCAACTTGTCAAAAAGGGGAATACTAACAATCCTGTTTATTTTTTATTCACACAGCTTTTGGGAAAATGTTTCAGAAATGCTGTTGCATGCAAATTAAAACCAAAAGCGATACTGGGGCCACTGATGTGCAAACTGATGTAGGTGCTGGTCACAAACACAGCACAGACCTTAACTAAGAGTATGAAATAAGGAAATTAAAATTGTTTGGCAGCTGAAGAAATGGGACGTAGAATACCTGGTAACCTGGTAACCTGTCCTGGATTCTGCGTGGTCAGAACTGTGCTGCCTGAATCTTGTTTTAATTGTACTGGTTAGGTCAAAATATTTAATTTCAACTGAAGTTACATTTATTTCAATTTCCTTAAAAGAGAGACTTTAGATAAAAAAGGTAATTTCCTTCAAGACGGGCTGAGCTGATATAATTAGTTCTTTGTTTCAGCCACCAAACTGAAAATTTGCCACCTTATTTCAAACTTTCTTTCTTCCTGCCTCTCAGTGATGGCAAGGTCATTTCTGTCTACTTTTGTGTTTGCCATCTCTTGTAGTCTGCTTGGCATTTGGATCTGCCAATACTTTGGAATTTTAGATGTACATGAACAGAGGAAGCCAGGTAAGGAGAGTGAGTCAAGATTATATCTCCTGCTTGAAAGCTCTTGTCAATATTAAAATACATTTGAGAGCAGTGAGATTTCCTTTGGAAGCAGCTAATATTTTTATAAAGAATTTCTGAAATACTGAAGAAATGTCAACTTGTCTTGCAAGTTATTTTTAAAACAATTTTCTCGATTCTTCTACAGTGGCTACACACAAAATGGAAAGGTGTATAGATACAGTGCTAAGATTGGCAGATGATAGTGAACCCATATATACAGATATACAGATTTGCTTGGTAGTATCTGAAAAGAGTGTGCCAAAGTTTTGTGCTACAGCACCTGCAATGCAAAGATTTCAGGGAAATTCTATGTATAGAATTCTTATACTCTGTTCATAAAGCAAGCTATTTGAGAACTGTGTCAGGTTCTTAAATAGAATTTTATATTGTATATCTTGTTAATACAGGGACAGTGGAATCTGTGGTTTATAATTTTTTTATGCTTCTTGTTTTCCTTTTGTACTTCCCTTCTGTCAGTGCTTGCTGCCTGTTTAGGGTGTGCCAGTGCAGAAAAAGAAGCAACTGGTGAAACATGAGAGTTTCTAGAACAACCATTTTGCTGCGAACAGCAAAAAAATATTTTAGTCAGGAGTATGAAAGGGTAGAATAAAACTTTTCAAAGTATTTTCTAAGAATAAGAGGTAACAAGCCAGTTTTCTTACTTCCTCTTCTAAGGCTGGGAGCTTCCATTTGCCATCTGAAACTTTTTCCTAAAACAGTTTTATAAGATCTGCAAGCCCTCTTATGCAATATGTTTTGATGTGATTTATGGTTAGAGAAGTTGCCTATTTTAACTTCACATTTCTCAAGTGTGAAGACACCAGATCAGGACCACAATTTTGTTTTAGCTTCCAGAAAGATTAACACGTATTAATAAGAGTATGCCTTGCATTACAGCACTTTTCAAGCTGTGAACACACATTAAATGACTTTGACTGAAGCAATTGGAAGAGTGGTGCAATGAACAGTTCATTCCACAAATATATTTCTTATTACAAGCAGAGCTGAGGAGTTCTGAGAACGTTGCCTGTTTAAACATCAGACCTTTGAAACAAATTGAATTGGTTTTAATTATTAAAAAAAAAAGAAATGTAAAAACTTTCAGGGTTTATAAGCCCTAGGGTAGCTTAATTAAAACTGAAGAGAAATTAAAATTATCAGAATTTAGGGCAACAGGAAAAGAAAGTAGGAACTTTCAGGCTATAATGAGAAAAGAAATAACTTTAAGTCTCTTGGTAATTGTGCAGCAAAACTTCTCTAATATGTTGGCTCAAGTAATAAACTGACCTAAATCTCTTCAAACCATCTAGATTTTAGCCTAAAATAAAGCATTTATGTATGGCTAGTTCTAAAGTAAAGTGAATCTACGTCAACTATTTATCATGTTAATGAAAATAAACTATTGATAATTTACCATAAACTTACAGATTAAACTACTTTTAGGTTACAAATGAATCCATAATTGAAACTCAAACTGGTTTCAGTATGAATGCTGCAAATGTGATTTCTTTCAGTCTGTAATATTCCTGACAACGAATGGGATCCACTTTTGAAAGAGTCCTTTGCAGTCCATCTGATCAGGAAGATCTGTTTTGACAACCCTGAGACTCAAAGGCTCTTTATTGCTATGACATGTTCTGTGTAGCATCACTTTCTGAGCTTGATGCCTCATGTTATTCTGCAAAACTTAATGCATCTTCTTAAATCAGGAGTTCAGAGTGCTATTTGTGTTTGTTTATTGGTTTTGCAAACACTGGTGTAAGGAGATTTCTGCAGGACAGTGGCAGGTGTCAGAAGTGACACCGTGGCAAAGCGGGCCAAGCACTCTGGTGGGACATAAGGTTTTGCTGATGAAGTTCTTTGAGAAAATGACTGATCTCCTTTGCTACTGAGGCATTTGCTTTCCTGGAGTCCATGGTGTGGCATGGTCTGCATGCTCATTTTTCTGATTGTAGATGCCAAAGTGCAGAATATTTTATCTGCCACAAGGTCCATGCAAACATTCTTCAATATCCCCCTAGACTTTGACATTGTGATCCATTCTTTTGCCATGCCTTGTACACTGTTGTTATTTATTATGCTAATACTTAGAGGCTAGTAAAGACCAGATTTTCGTTACTAAGTTTTATTAGCATCAGATAGGAAGAAAAGAATGAAACTTTCTTTGTTTTCAAGACGTCATCTTGATTTTTATGATTAGAAAGTAAATTCATTATAGCCATGTGTACTCAATGAAAAGCCAAGCAGCAGTAACAAATCCAGGCACTTCATAGCATGGCCTCAAGCTGTTATTCAAAATTTGTAATCCAAAGGCTTGACAAAACACGGTATCAGATGACAGACTGCAGTTCATTGTTGGATCTATTTGAGTTAACAGAGCAGTAATAAGTAATTTCTGTAATAAAATCATACCAATAGATAATTCTGTCTGCTGCAGATGACAATTCAGTGTACAATAGCAGCTTAATATTGCATGAAAAAAATTTTCTAATGTAATTTTTATCACTCAGAACTCTCAGAGAACTTAAGCACTCGGTTCTATTTACCCTTTCTACTCTTCTTATTTAGCTCTCTACCCCTCTTAAAGAACGGTGAGTTGATCTCTGACCTTTCAGAATAAGAAAGATTTATCTAAAATGTCTAGATAATGTGATATAATTTCCATTTTTACTTCTTTTTAGAAAATAAAAGGAGCAGTGTAGAGAAAATGACTGATGAAAAATTCACACGTGATTGCTGTGCCTTTGCAGACTACCCTGTGTTAATTAGATATGATTAAAGATGGTGTTTTGCATATCTTTATCCTAAGTTTACAGTTATGTTGTGTGACAGATGAATGAACACTGCTGTCTCTGATTTTACACTAAAACATGAGAAGTATTCAACTTGAAGAAGTAATTCAGGGACAAGGCGGGTGTATTTTCTGGGATTTTCTCTTGTGGCAATACTGCAGAGCTATCCAGGAAAATTTCTCAGTGTGGAGTTTGTGGTACATCAGAGGGAGATGGCTGTAGGTAACACCATGTGGGTGTAGATTCAGACAAGCCTTGATGGGGCAGATGGACAAGAAATTGCGAGATGAATCTGGCCACTGGTACAAGGGTAGAGAACAGCTTTGTATCACCATGCACACCACTCTGCTATGGTACCTGTAGCTGGGACTGACACCTCAAAAGTTTCCTAAAACAGAGTAGCTTCCAGACCAGCCTCGATCTTGGAAGAGTGCAAAATGGTTTTCAGCCACTCCTTTCCCCTGGGCTGTGAATTCTGTCCTTCTCCAGGCACTGCCACAGTCCCAGGCTGTGGATCCCTGGGTGGCTGAGCTGTGCTCTGCTCTCTTCTGGCTTTTGATGTCTCAGGGACCAGTCGGGGGTTTCATTGTTATTTCTTTGAATCTATGGCATGGTTTTTGCCATTGTTTATTTGGTTTGGCTTGGTTTTCTTTTTTAGCTTCTTAAATGGATTTATAGGGCAGAATCAGGTGTTTCATTTATTCACAGCAAAAAAGAGGGTGGTGATATTTTTGCCTGCTCTCACCCAGTAATAGCTCCTCTCTAAGCTGAGGAAAAAAGGCAGTTCAGATGCCATTACCATTTTTTGTTGAGTCTTCATTAAGGCTGCAGTTTATGATCTGGATTTTCTTGCCTGTCATATGTATTGCCTGGTAACCTCCTGGTTCTTAATTACCCCAAGGTATTTCAGGCCTGTCTTCTTTAGCAAGTGCACAGCTGTGTATTTTCTGGGGGATTACTACTTGAGCCCTAGTCTGAGCATTATTTAGATTATAAAGTATAAATTTAGAGGTGTCAGGCTTATGTATTTTTCATAAGGGATGTGCAGTGGTTGGTAGGTACCAGGAGTTTCCAAGGAATTAATCTACTGCACAATAGCAGGACTGATTGTGTGAATCATCCCTTTACCTTCAGTTCAGATTCAGGCATTTTATAGTACCCTGCTTACAGTTTTAAACACTCAGTATTCATATTCTTCACATATGAAATATTCAAATATTGTGAGGACCCTTTGGGAAAAAAAGGGATTTAAAATACAAATGTGTTTGTGTGAACAAATTTGCCTGTCAGTATCGGGATTAGCAAAGACTTCAGTTCTGATATAAGCGATTCAAAAAGGCCTCATATCTCACATGATGTACTTTCTGTTGTTACCGCTAAAAAAATTTCAATCAAAATACACATGTGGCCAAAAATAAAAAGAATAGCTGACCTGTTGATTAATTTACATAAAGCTATAACCAGCATGTTCAGCAAAATGCTTGAAATGGAGCCTCTCTGTTGGTTTCAGGAAACCTACCTTCTCTGTGCCATTCTAGCAAGGAAAATATTGAATAAAACATTATAATTCTAAATTTTAGAACAAAAAGTTAAATATTGAAGAAGTGTGGTAAAACCACTGAATCTCTTTTTTCCTCTATAAAAAAGATCATTTTCCTTTGAAAAACAGAATTGTATTTTAAAAATGTCCCCAAACACTCTTTTTGTTTACAAAGGTGTAAAGCGACCGCTAAAGTTAGGTTTAACTAACAAAGAATCTGAATTCTTTGTTAAAGCTGACAAAGAATATTAATGCAGTGTTGGAATAAAACTCCTAAAACCTTACTTTTTAATGCTGTGAGAGGAGATGCCGTTTCCTTAGTGAAGCAGGCCATGCAGCTTTAGCTTGCCCCAGTATTTGTACATACCAGAGTCTCATGTCACACTGGTACCAGCGCGGCCAAGTCCCGTAGAGGAGAGTGACAGCATCCCAATCAACAGCCAAGGAAAGTCCTGCAGTGCTTGTCCATGGTCAAAAGGGCTTTGCCAGCCCTGGGAGCAGGGTGGGGAGCAGTGCTTGAGGATGGTGCAAGGAAGGAGAGCCCCAGCCCTGTTTGGGTGGGAGATGTGGAGCAGGGGCGGGTGGCCCTCATCACTGACACAGCCATGCTGCCATCCACTGGTGCAGCGCTGCAGCGGGCACCTCTGCATGGCACGGGTGCACCAGGGGTGCATCTCCTGTCAAGAGAACCTCGGTTTTTCCTCTTTCTGATTGAGAAAAATGCTCAGGATTTTTTGCCTCAGATGTGCCCTTGTATGTCCAGTGGTGTTTCAGTGACTTGGCACGTGAACAAACTCACTCAGATCCCCTGCTAGCTGGATAAATAATAACACAGTATTTGTTAGATATTATTAAGTATTATTGCTAAATTTTTATCTCCAACTTTTTGGTCTTTATCTCAGTCTCTGTATGAATGGGATAAAGGACCAACAGTCTGATTAGTCCTCACCTCATCTTTTTGATTCCTAGTAGAGAGAAAAAATGTCTCAAAAGGATACTCTTACACATAAAAATCTGTGTTTAGCACAAGCCTCTGAGAGTTCCAGGTTGCTTAATCATGTGAATGCAAGACTGCTGCTGAGCTTTTGTTCTCTGCCCGTAGCTGGTGCCTTCCTTATTTAATTGCTGTGAACAGCTTCAGTTTGATGACAAGATATGTAATGAGGCATCCAGCTCTCTGTGCATCTCTGTACACAGGAGCCTCAAGAAGGGAACAAACAACACTACATCTTAATAGGAGATTTATAATTAGCCTAGTTATACACCTATCTGTGGGTATTTTCAATGTTTTTTTTTAATTACAATATACTCCTCATTCTCCTTTTCATCTAAATTTAAAATACTTTTCTATCTTACCAAGAGTATATTAAATACTAAGGCACTGTGCCAACTAAGATGTGTGAAAATCTCATGTTAAAAAATAAATATTTATGCTTGGCAAACTCTCGACTGCCACACCTTCTTTAATTTAGGGTACCTCTTCCTTGTATTTCTTAAAAATACAATCCTCACATGTCTTGCAGTTAGTATTTTCTATAAATTTCATTATCTCTTTGGAGTTTTTTAATATTTTTTCTGCCCAAAATGGTTGAATTTAGCAAAGTGTCCAGTGAAATAACACCAACACACATTTATAGAAGACTCTTTTATAAAAGTATCATGTTTTTAAAAATTTTGAGTAAAAATCTGAGTATTTCCATTTCTGAATTCTTCTAGCTCTAGAATGGTAGATGGAAAGGGAAATATGTAGTGAGAAGATCTTAATTCCTTTCCCCTTTAGGCTTGAGAAAGCATGTCAGAGATGCAACATATGTAGTCTTAAGCTGAAAATTTTAAATTATTCAAGGGGAATTAAGTGCCTACCTAGCTTGGGGAGTATTTGCTTTAATCTCTTTGATTGTTGGCTGTTATTTTGTAAAGTGATGACAGTGAATACCCTCCTTTCCTCCTGCCCTCTTCAGATTATAAATTCTTGATGAAAGCTGTTACTATACATAAGGGCAGAAACAGAGTGAACATCATTCCAGGGTTCTGTGGACTGCCAAATTGCAAATAATAGTAATGATTTTACCTTAATAAACTTAGTGTTGGTTTGGGGTTTTTTTCTGCTTAGCATGCACTACTTCAACTTTCTTCTTCATAAATGAAAATAAGCAGACTTTGTTTAGTCTACTGCCAGAAAGAAATTAAATCATTGTTAGACACTATTTTCCTGTTTTTACTCATTACAGGTTCAAAAATTATCTTTCTTAAAGCCAATTTCAAAATATTCTTCATTTTTATTGCTCTCTCTTTTTGCCACCTAGAGTCTGTCTCTTTTATGTTCCAGAAATGATTTATTTCTTTTATCTTTTCTTTTTTAGTGTTGTGTCCTTGTGAAGAATTAAAATGTCTTGTATAATTAAGATCTGCATGTAATACAAAGTAAAATTGATTTGCTAACAACAAAACTGTTTCTTTTAGTTTGGGTTACTGCAGCTGCTCTAATTGTTAAAGGCAAAATTATAAAAAAAGGGAAGAGAAGAGAAGACCATAATCTGTCTTATAGCTACCAGAATAGTAAGAGGGTTTAATTGCCTTGGTTGGCTGTATCACTAATGAGTACAGCTTCATTAAAAGTTCCATGGCTTGTCTAATTATAGCTGGAAACTTGCATTTCTCTCTTTTGCAGAGGAGTGCATTTCCTTGGTGCACTTCCCTGGTGAAAACCGCATGGCAGAGCCAAGGCTGCTGTGCTTGGGAATCCTCAGGAGGTCAGAGCACAAGTCCCATCCCTGTGACCCTGACATGGTGCACATTTCATACTGACTATGGCCAAACACACCCTCCACCCATTTTGATGAGCAAGACATTGCTCAACAGTGCACACTTTCTTGCACAGTTTGAAAGAGTTTCAGATTTGGGAATCAATTTTGGATTAAGGGAAGACTTAGTGTCTGCCTTAAAAGTTGGGGGTCTTTGGTTTTGGTTTTCTTTTCTTTTTCTCACTTTGTACTCATCCTCTGAAAAATGTCAGAATTTAGCAGGTCTAAACACATAAAATAATTCTTGGCTTTTGTCTTTTAACTCTTTTTGGATGAAGGAAATAGCAAATTTAGAAAAGATATAGCTTATCAAACTGTACAGATGTATTGCCCCAAAATAAACTGAAAATAAAAGTGAATATATTAGAAAGGAGACCTTAGTTTGCAGGGAGTAAGAAAGCAGAATCATCTAATCATCCCAAAACTAGTTTATCATTATACAGAACTAAGGAGGATAATTAAAACATGAATCCTTTTTGATCCTCTCTTAAAACATTGATTTCTTCCCCCATCCTCCCAAGGTCATTCTTTTTTTTCCTTCCATGTGACTAAGTGGACTTATGAAATGGATAGGGGACTTTTTTCCAAATGATAATTTTAGCAACAAGGTGTCTGGCATAGCTGCATTTATGAGGAAAAACAATGATATGGGTAAGATTTTGACAAAATCTCTAGTCAAATTGAGTATTTCCTGCCATTACTCCAGTTCCCCACATTCCCTGGAGTTGCCTGCCATCATCAGCAAGTATGTAAATCTGCCTTGACTAGCAGCTTCTAAAGCTGAGGCACTTCGAGGAAATGATATTGGGCATTATTGAGAATCTTAGAATGGGTTAAGAGAACCTTGAACTGTCTGTGTGCACCCGCTGTGTGCAGTGGCCAGGTGCTGTCACAGCCTTTGCCCACGATGGCAAAGCCTGCATACTCTTGAAACACTGAGTCCCATGGGATTAGGAGAGGGTGGTTCTCTGTGAGCAGCAATTCTCCTCATGTCCAGCTACTTCCATGGAGATGCCAAAGTTTGCAGGACTTTTCTATGTTCCTGGTGACTGAAGGTCTTGGGGGAGCCAGGAAGGGAGTTGTCAAGGAGGTGGGGCTGCGGGAAAGAGGGGCTGTTTAGCAGCAGATCCAGACTGATGATGAGTGAGACTGCAGAAGGGCAAGATGGTCAAGCCATGGATTTACCAGGAGCCTGGCATTTGTGCAATACGTCTATTGCTATTAAAAATTCAAATTCAGGATGTGGTCCACATCCTACTTCTCCTGTGCAGCCCAAGGTGCTGGCAATGACCATATCCAGTAGGAGATCCCAGGCTGTGCTTCCTCCTGTCTTGCAATACAGCTGTCTTTGATTCCATTACATTTTACTCCACAGCTAACTGTAGCCCCTGAGGGCTGCTTCACTCATCTCTGTGTTAAGATTCAGATTCATAAGCCTTTAAATTTGATAGATCATTTTCTTTTATGTTAAGTTAAAAGGGCTGTAAGGAACACCCAGTGATAATTTATTGAAAAGACTATTAACAATGAGGTTAATGACAGTGATACATCTCAGCTGTGATTCAACCTGGCAAAATAATTAGTACTTTCAGAAACACACATGGTCTTTTTTTTTCCGCACAAAAGAATTAAATACATAACTTTTATTGCAGTCTTGCGGGCTCATAGTTTTCTTTTAATCTTTAGCACAAATGTTAAGATTTTGTCATTTCAAAGTTTTATGTATGGATTCTCCACTCACAAGCTCTACTGGTAGTGACCAGCAGAGCTCTTATTCCTCCACTACAGCAGTGCTTCAGAGAGATTCCAAAAGGCTTCTTGCATTTCCTCTGGTATAACAAGCAACACAACAGAAGGCACAACTGTGTTAACCCTGCTTTTACAGCGAGTCCAACATCATCTTAACACCATGCTCCTCATATCAGTTGTTGCCAAACCAGGAAAAATATGTTTTTGCTTCAGAGGTTCAGAGGCACAATGGGCAAGGAGAGTTAATGGAATTAGTACTCATAATCACTTTTTCCTGTCATCCCAAGACATTTGTAGCTATAACTGAAGATGTTATTTGTAACCATTCCTGGCTTTGCTAAAGATCTCTTATACCTTTTCTTTGAAATTTAAGCTGCGCATTTTGGATTTAAGAGTATTTTGGTAAATTTGTTTTTGTCTAGTATGAGGTTTAAATTATATTTATGAAACAGTGCAACTAGTGTCCAGTTTGTAGTATGAATATGGCTTGAGTTCTTTTCTAGTGGGGGAAGACATGCAGAGGCAAAGGCAGCTGGCATTCAGTAATAAGTTTTATGATATATGAAGATCATATCCATATCTCATATTAAAAAGTGGAGTAAGTTAATTTTCCAAGCAAAATGCGTTTATGTATATAACACACTTCTGTATGATGAATGTATTAAATTCATCAAACCGTGAATTTTTGTTAAGGGATGTAGGATTTTCACTGTGTTTGAACATATCTTTTAGTTAGTTGTTTTGACATTAATAGTGACATGTTTAATAGGTAAGAGGTGCATCATTTGTGACAGTTTCATTGCAGATGAACTTTTGAAGAATTCATTTCTCCTTCCTTACACATGTTCACCCTCCCAAGCCATATGGTCTGTATTCCTCAAGATGTTTTACATTAGATCAGACAACTAAGTGCGTCAAAACTTGAGTTATCCCAGAAACAAGAGATAGGCTAGAGACTGAAGCACACAGCCAATTTTTTTTTCTCCTGAGAAGTTTTTGCCTCCTGATTACATCATGGCCTCAGCTAGTGTGGTAGATGCAAGTAATAAACTAATATTCCAGCAATAATTTACTGCATTGCAAAGTATCTCCTTATTACCTGGGAAGCATTCAGTTTCTGTTACCTACTGTAAATGCAGGATGCTGATCCCTGTGGAGTCTTGAATTGATAAGAAAGTTTAAGAACACAGAGAGGTTTTCCTCTTGTTGTTGCTGACATTGAGGTGAAATGAGTGTCCAAAAGTGAATTATTTTCAGTTTGGGGCCCCAGCCTGCACATAATACATTTTCTTAGACTTCTGAGGTTTCTATTTCAGTGCAGAGAGGGCCAACATGTACTTTTTTAGTATGTGAGGTACATCAGTGTAAAAAATCAAATGTAAGGAAGGTATCATCTCTGTATTTGGATGTCTTACCTTTCCTGCTTATACTTCATTTTATGTTGTTGCTGACTAAAATGGTGGAATGTTATCTGTGAATTCCATACTTTCGATATAAAAAATCTACAAATTTGCAATATCTACCAAGACCCTTAAAATGTAGGCTTTTTGTTCTAGAACTGTCCATTTCACGCTCTTTCCTTTGTGTGTGTCTGCAACGTTTCCATCAGCAACACTTCACCTTGTAAGTCTATGGCTGCAATCCACAGAAATGCCATGAGGCTGTTGCAAAATTTGGACATTCTTTGTGGCTGTCTCCAAGTACAACAATTTCTAACACATGCTCCAAGGCCAAATGGTTGGATTACTTAATTTTATATGTCAAGTATTCCTTGCTCCTCCCCAGAATAGTCTGACGTTTTAAAACCAGCCAAATGGTCAAGAATGACTTCACATTCCTTTTTCCATGCACAGGGGCAGAAGCGATTTGGCAAATACTTTGTGCAAGGGCCACCTTCTCGTTACCTGTTTCAGCTTTTAGACTCTTTAAGTCTCCCATTAGAGGTGAGATGAACTTTCGAGAACAATGCAGTTTCCCCCTCATGGCTACGTGCTGTGCACCCTCCCTGGCTCTCTATCAGCTGCCTGCTGTCCCTGCGTTCAGAGCCAGCTGCTTTGGCCTCAGCCTGGGCATCACTTGTGCACTCCCCCTGTTGTTTTGGAGCCCAGCTATCAGTGAGAGCGCTGGGTTTCTTCCTCTCTGCACACACAGGGGAGAAGAGAACAACCACAAGCATGGCTGGCATTCCAACAAGAGACTTTGTGAACGTTCTCATACCTACTTCTGCCTTGACATCTCTTGCTGACCCCTGCAGCAGAGAGGAGGTTGACCAATATGTGTAGGACTACAAGGAGCCTTCTGTTAGACCTGAAATTTCTGTATTAGCACAGGATAGCAACCGTTATCTCTTGATGTTTTTCATATTTATTCTGGTTTGCATCCACTGGGTGCAATCCCAACAAAATTATTATCCAACTTTTCCCTCCCAAAGCCTTTTACATTTCCCCCCACCTTATCTGGCCTTAACCACACTTGTCAGAGTAATGCCATCACTTGAAATACTCTTGGCTTAGAATGGTGATAATACAGACATCAGCAATCTTCCTGTGTGAACCAAAGCTTCCAACTGTCTCTTTCACAAGTTCTCCCTTGTACTGTTTAAAAGGACTGTGTGATTGCATTTTCACATCATAGGATTTCTAATTATATCTCCTTTATCATCTTGATACACTTACTGAGGTATATTTTCCTTAAGCAAGCTGCAGGAAGGTGTGTTCAATTAGTCACCACGAATGTATTTTATTAAAGAAGCCAGATCTTTCTGTAGTGAAGGGGGTTTGGGGTGGAAGGGACTCCACCTTAACATTCAAATGTTATTCCTCATCTTTTTCTGTTTTTTCCCCCAGAATACATCATACACAGGCAGTTCATTTTAAGTGCTGTATACAATACCTGTTATTCTTGCTTGCTTAACCTCAAGACAGAAAGAAATGACAAAAACTGTGCTGTTGAGTAAGACTAATCTCAGTTGCATGATCTCTTTAATGCCTATTTGTCTATTTTATGGCAGTGTGAAGGATTGTGTTTGGGGGGTGGGTTTGGTTGTTGGTTTTTTTTTTGTATTTTACTTTTAGTCCAGATGACTTCCAGCCTGTTATCAAACAATGATATTGTGTAGCTATTATGTTATAAGGCTTAATCTGATTTGATTGACAGTTTTACAACCACAGCAGGGAGTGATAAGACATATCCTTTGCGTGGGATTAGATGTTTATATTTTCTCAAAAAAGAATCCTTTATTGAGGATTTCTGTAAAACTTTAGGTGTTATGTTGTTGTTGCTGGTGCTTTTTGGGGATTTTGGGGGTGGTTGTTTGTTGTTTTGTTGTTTTTTTTCCTTATTGTAATTCTGTATCCTAATAGCAGTGACACAGTTAACACATTCTGGGACATGCTGTCCTTGATAGCAGTGGCTGTAACACCTGAACTGCAGGAGAGGTGGGTCTCCTGTCCTCCTGGATTGTTTGTTCAGATGGGAAACCCTACTGGAAATGCCCATGGGCTGCTGCCCACCCTGAATTTTCTCTCCTAGTATCTTAGTGCGGCGTCAGTGCCTGCTCATGGGTATGCAGAGAAATGGGGAGTCTTGTGCTGGAGAGCTTTCATTATTATAGAAAGGATTTGGCCACAGAATGCACCCAGACTGCTCCAGAATCTGGTAAAACGGATATAACCATTCAGATTCAAGTGTGAGCTTGGGTTTATGATTTTGATTTTTTTGCAGGATAAGAATCAAGGTAAGACTGCTGGTAGTGGAAAGGTGCAGATTTCAGGCAAAGACAGCAAAAAGGTAGCAGACTACCCAAGGATCCTGCTGGCAAAGTGCTTGCAGAGGAACCTGGGAGGAAACAGTGAGCCTACTTCTCTGAGAGACACAGAAGACAATACCCTCAGGTGGTATAAGCTGATGTTTTTCCATCAAAAAGGGTTCTGAGGATGAGTCAAGCACTGCCTGACAGAAAGATTACTTTTTAAAGGCCGTTCTGTGCAGAAGCAGATGGCTCGTTCCACTCCTGAAGCTTGCCTCGTGCAAGTGAGAAGGTCTAAATATGTCCTAAACTGCTGCTACTATTAAACTTCATAGATAATCCTTCCTACTTCTTGCAGACACTTCTGTCAAATTTAGATTAACATCTTTCCTTCAGCGTAGGTGAGGGCACTCCCGAATTGTACTGACAAGCAGAGCATTTTACATAACACACAGAACTCGGCAATTTTGTGTTTGTTTTCCTATCCAAGTGACTCTATATGACAATGTGTGAAGTATGTACAGATGGCAAGAACAGTTGTGTTATCAAGTTTGTTTCCTCTGCCAATGCTTACTGAAAAATAATTCCATCTAAAAGTATAAATAAACGATGAAATAAAGTATCTTTTCCTTCTACTGGCAGAATAGACACTTCAAAGCTTTTTTCCCAGAGCAGTTACACATGATTAAATGGGACAAGAAATCTTCTGAAGATGACTGTATTTCTCATTCATATACCTTTCAAAGTACATCATCTGTTTAGCCCCTAATTTTTTTTCATATTAGTTAGGTGTCCTGTTATATTTGTTGTTAGTTATTTGCATAGCCTGTAAGCTGATGGAGATACAAAAATCAGATGATTAATGAAGGGAGACTTCATTTCACTGCACATCTGGATCAAACCATGGGTTCTGAGGACATTTGGCATGCCAGAACCAGCTAGAAAACCTTGGTTTTTTGTAGTAATCCAGGAAATATTTTGGTTTTACACAGCTGAGAATGCATAGTTTGTACTGAAGAAACTGAAAAGCCCAGATGCAAGAGACTCTCCAAATTAGTTGAAAACCGTAACCTCTTTCCATCAAAAGCAAAAGGTTTGACTATGATTTGAGTTTTCTTTCTAATGAAAAATGAAATAGATATGTCAAGTAAAGAAATTTGATGATGCAGCCATATTGAAGAGTTTTCAAAAGAAAAAGGAAAATGAAAAAACATATGAGTCTAGAAGGTCAAAGCTATTAAATATTTTTCTTACAGAAAGAAAAGGAACAGCAAAAAGGAAAATAGCATTTTGGGATTCTTCTGTTTTTCCGAATACTTTTTATTCTTGAAAAGAAAATGCTATTTCTTGCATTTTTTAATGGTTGAGGAGTTGTCAGTACTGTAGCATAGGTATTGTTTGGGTGGAATTGTTTTTTGTTAGTATTTTCACATTCAAAGCATCACAGCTGAAAAATAATCTTTTCACAAAGATGAAGGTAGAGAATAAAAAAATATGTACAAAGAAGCAAGAAAAAGATTTTTTTTTGGTGTTGCAGTAAATGCATAAAACAAATTCTAAATTCCTTCATTTGTAGTACTGTTTGCTTTTACCTCCTTCAACTTACAAAATGTTCATTTTCTTTATATTCAAGATGATATTCATCAGGACTTTTGTGAATGCAATGAAACATTTCTTTTAAATTCTGTATATACTGGCAAGCACTGAAAAATTAATGGCTATTGCAAGGTATTGAATAGGAGAGATGAAAATTTTCAACTTCTGTGGTAATATTCAAGCGGGATTCAGTAAACATCTGCAGTATTTTTCAAGAAATTAATAAAATAAGAATATTTCATTTATTTAAAACATGATGAAAGTGAAACCTCTTTGTCCGATATAAGTAATTTAAAAAGATAAATAAGTGAAATAGAAATTGTTTCTTAACAATTAACATTGATATAATTGAAAAAAAATAGTCACTTAATCTAGGAGAGTGCATTGAGTTATTCATTGCTGGCTCCACTTTAACATATTTTATTTTTGACATTTGCATGTCTTTGACCTTTGGCCAGTTTAAATGCTTGAGATAAGATCCTTCCAGTCAGGTGATGCAATAAAAACAAAGATGCAGGATGTCATCCCCTTGTCAAGCCCTGAAGCCATCTCTAAGAGGTCAGTCATTCACTTCTAACTCCTGGTGGAAAATTCTCTCCCAAGATGTTTGCTGTCAGTGGAGGGATCAGGAGGTGCCTGAGGTGTGAGGGGATAGAGGTGACACGTGCACTGCTGCTCCAGCAGCAGACAGAGAATAGGGACAGCTCTGTGCACTAGGGAAACTTTCTTACCCTAGCAAATTTTATACAGGTTTCATGACTGATTTCCAGTTTAATCCCTGAGTGGGCTGCGTAGTGGGGGACCCTGCACTGCTGGCCAGGGTAGTCTGTCTGCAGAGGGAACCCTGTAGTGAACCTTCTTGCTGTCAGCAGAGAATTGGGTCCTTTAGAACAAATTTAAGAGCATTCAGGATGGTATAGCATGTACTGTTCAAATGTGGATTCTGATTTCCCTTAGCTCTCAGAGTAACATTAAATAAATGTATTTCCTTTGTAACTTTTAACTACTACAATATTTAAATTTTGATCTTGCACTCTTTCTGATAGTTACACATGCCTGAAAGATACTTAAGTAGTGTAAATCAAGTGAATATCTTTGGAGAAAATCTCTGTCTGAAATATTAATTCTACAAGTCAGAAATTGGAAGAGAGAGAATCCAAGATGACTGGTACGAAGCAGAGCTTTCCTTTCCTTGTGTACAGGTACATTCCAGGAGAAGGAGTTCCAATTCTAGTTAAAACCACCAGTGGCAATAATTTGAAAAGCTGTTAATGATAATGAGTTTCCTGGCAATTGCCCATTATTCCCCTTACATATAGATACAGTAAGGTTGTGTTAGTTTCATCTCCTAGAGGGAGAAAAACCCCACTGATCCAACAAACATCAGGGACTATAAGTAGGGAATACTGGTGTTTGATCTTTAATAAGAATTGTATAAAGATCTTCATGTTTGAGACAAAGTGAAATTGTGAGACTGCCTACAGGGATTGTGTTTTCTTTTACAATGAGTAGCTCATAGGAAACAGCTACTAAATTAAGTCAAACAAGGGCCATTTTCCCAGAATGTACAAATATGCACACAGACCTGGTATCTCTCCCCTGCAGTAGGGACCAGTGTGTGTTTTCCGTTGCTTTTCATGAAAGAGTAAACTGATCCCTTCTTCCTACGGATTGTTCTAAATACCTCCTTTGATCTAGTGAGTAACCATGCACTCTATAACACTTGAGTGGATTTTTGCAATTGCTTGGAATTTAACTAACCTGTTTTTGTCCAGTGGGAATTAGAAGACTGACTTTTAAGGCAGCAGAGCTAAGTCGCCACTGGAAGCTTTTGATATTTCTAATTTATATTCTTATATTTTATAGCTAAAAATAGGATGTGAATCATGAGTGTACGTAACGTGCATGTACTGGAGTTGATTTGCAAGGTTTAGTATCTCTGCAAAGAACTACAAACAGTGAAAATAGGATTTGTAATCCAAGGTGCCCAGCTTTTACCACAGAAAAAACACCAAAAAGCAATTTGTTTGTGCTAACAAACAAATCAGTGCAGAAAATGTGAAATGGCTTATGAATTCAAACTCCTAGATTTGCCCCTCTCCAGGCTAATTTTCTCCCTATGTGAAAACAGAAATGACGTTTTTTAGAGGTCATGGAAATATTCCATCCAGTTCTATTTTGAGGTGGTTTTTTTTATTTCCCAACATCACTGTTGATATATTCTACTCACTTTTTGTCCTCTCATAAGGAGAGATGAGCTTTACAGCTAGTTCTTAGCTGTTCTTAGCCCAAACTGAAGCAACTTGATTATATTTTAAGAGGTTTTAAGTGGAAAAATCCCTTATTTTTGATGGAATTTCTGTTCTTTGCCTCGTACGAACTTGAGGTCCCACACTTATGATAATACTGGAGACCTCCTGAGGTTTCTTCCAGCCTGTGTTAACCTGGGATTTTTAAGTCCTACCTATATAAAACACAAACATAAATAAATTTACTAATGTAATGGAAATTTTCATACTTGTGGGGGAAAAAATTAAAGAAAATATTTACTGAACATTACATTTAGTGTGAGTTCTGAGTTTGCACTTTAGAAAGGTGAGAAGAATGTAGTTACCAAACCACAGACAAGAAGTCAAGCTGATAATGCTTTTCTAGATTCTGCACTTGCTTGTTAGATTATACTCCTAGGTTTATAGAAAACACACACTAATGGGATTTTTGTTCCATTTTTTTCTGTAATTGATGATAAAGGATAAAGAATTTCAGATATGTTTTCATGTTATTCATGTGTTTTCCATTATGATATATTTGTGTTTAAACTTTTGATATATGCTAGTATTTAAACATTATTCTTTGCCTAGATGTAATAAAGAGGAAGGTAAGTCATTACAGCAGAGTAATTTTGACAAATAGCTTAAAAGACAGTTAAATAAGCAGCAAAATAATTAAATTTGCTATGTAAGCTTTATAATATGGAGGAAAATGTAAATTCTTCCAAAGTTAAACAACAAATTCTACTATAATGCAAAAGACTTACTTTTTGCTCAAATTAGAAAATTAATCTTGATGAAGAGTCAAAAATTCCATATATGTAAATGGATATCGTGAGACATATATGTAAATGGATACATTTACATATGTATATATAAATATGTTAATATAAAATAGAAATGGTTGAAGAACTGCTTGTTATACAAACTTGTGGTAATGAAATCAAAATGTTATATGCATTGTAACACAATTCCCTTCTAGCAGGATAAGCAGACTCCTAAAACAACCTTGTTCAGTCAGTTGGTCAATATGCTTGTATTTTCTTTAGAAAAAACCAAATAAACAGTTTGGTGTGTGCTCGGAAATGGAATAGCTAAAAATAATTGAAAGTGCTTCATACCTGTGGGTGTATTCTCCCTACAGGAGTTCTTACTTAAACTACTTTCTATTTGGTATTTCCTCCTTTGGCAGCATACTCTGAAATGTCCCTTGTCCCTCCAGACCACTGTGCTGTAATTCACTGTGTCACTGCCTGTCCTCGTTTTCCTGGGAAGAGGCAGGTTGGGCACCTTTGTCTGGGGGCAGGGCAGTGCAGCTGCAGTGGGCTCAGGGCTGGCTGTGTCCCAGCCCCACAGCAGCCTGGCTGGGGCTGCCCCAGGGCGGGGTGCGGGGACAGCTTTGGCCTGGCCCTTCTGAGGGCTGGTAGAGGGAGTCCCTCGTTATGGCACCAGCTGCAACATTGAGTATTATTGTCCTGGTTGAGGCAGAAAGCTGGCACCCCTGTGCCAGTGTGTGAGGCGAGGGCACCAGCTGTCTAGGGCAATAAAAGTTTTCCAAACAAATTTCATGTGGCTATTTTAGAGGTTAAGGACATTCTGACATAGGTGATATTTTTTTCTGTGCAATTCCATCTGTGCAGATAGATAAATAGATGTAAATAATAAAAAATATTATTAAATAAAACTATTTATTATATTAATGTATTATAAAGTGTATTAGTTTAGCATCTTGAAACAGCTATACATAAGCAATGCAGGAAGGAAACCTAGGCTATTTGCTAGAGAGAAAGAACCTTTCTTAGGGTAACCATTTTAGTTTACCTTAGTTGTTATTGTTAATTGCTTGAAAATGTCTTGGCATCATGTGTTGAGCATTGTGCCATATTTTAATCTCTTCCTTGCTTCATTTTTATCTTTAAAAAAAAATCTCTTATCATTTAAAAAAAAAAAATTGTCAGTTTCTATTGAACTGGTCAGGAGCTATAGAAGACTGCTTCTGCATTAACTCTGTAATGATGTGACATCTTGGTATGATGCACATTAAACTTAAAAAATGATGTTTAATATAGATTAAATAGCTTGTGGAAGGTTAAATAAAATACAGCTAGGAAAAACAAAAGTGGTGGGGGTTTGTCTTAAAGAAAAACTGAAACGAAATCCTGTCTAAATTATGGATGTATGAATTGATGAATCCCTTAAAATGTCCTCCTATTCACCATTATATTGTTTTAGTTAGGGGAGATGCAGATAACACTGCAAAGCAAGGATAATTACTTGAGATTAAACGCTTGCACCAGAGAATTGAAACAAAGGCTGATTTACCAGATCGAACCCACCAGCCTGCGTTGTAGAAAACAATGCAATCCTCTGTCTTTGTCTTACAGCTCGCTTTTCTTTCAAGCAGACTATTCTTTCTCACAGCCTTTCAATTCTAATCACATCTATTTTCCATTTCTCCCTTTTCATGTGCTCTTTCTGAGAAAACTGACAATAAATGATCTGAATTTACCCCAGCCCTTGTCTTGTCTTCCCTTCCCCCTCACAACTCTGCCTTTTATCTCTTGGCACTGGATGTAGAAGTTTCTTGCCTGCACAGTGTCTGATCTTATCCTCACCAATACCCCAGTGACCTTCACTTAATTCTTCTCCAGATCTCTCCTGTGTCCCTGACTTTCCCTCCATTATCATTCTTCTGAAGCTCTCTGGTTTTTTTATTCTTTTGCCACTATCAGTGCAATGAGGATGCTATTCAGTAAAAACTCATGGCACATGCAAGTATCCAAAATTCATCTTTTATTACTAAGCTTCTCCAACATTCCCATTACCATTTGTCTGGAGATAGTGAAGTCAGTTCTTGTGTCTTGATTTAACTGAAACTTCTGAAGAGAACTAGTTACAAAGTTTCATTCATGCAGATTCAACTGGTTTTCTGGCTGCTTTTGTCCTTTTACGTACCACCTTCGGCCGAGCTGTCTCAGAGGACAAAGTCACCTGCTTTCCTTACCTGGGTTGTTGGCAGACCCACTATTGCATGTTTTTGCATCTGCCCATATGCAGTCAGTGTTCATTCAGTACAGTCACCCAGGACTCTTCTTCGTTACCATCAGATTATCATTTACATTATTTCCTTTTTGGTTGATAAGAAACCCTTGCTGTGTGTTGGATTTTTAGGCCACATCATGCATATCATCCTTCATCTTTTCTGATTTGCCATATCCAGGCCCTCTACATGTTTCATCTCCATTGCCAAAACCAATCTACTGCATCTGTCTATGGGTGTGGAAAATACCGAATTCTTTGCTTTCAGTGACACTTTCCTCTACAAAGATTTTTCTCCTGTCTTGTTCCAGCCAGCTCCTGTTAGCCCCTCTCTGTGGAAACATTTCCTCTCAAGAAACATCATTTTCCACAGTGTCACCATGTGCCTTCTCAGCTGTTTTTGAGCTATCAACTCTTGCTTTGTTAGCCCAGGTTATTAGCTTTCATTCCTTGTTAAAACTCACAAGCACATGTTTTTCCTCTTTCATCTTCACAAACACATGTTTTCATCCTTATATTCTTGGAATATTAATATGCAGTATACCTCATTAATTCCTTTCAGATACTACTGTAAAGCTACGTGTTTTTACTGTCCTGGTTAAAATATTTGACAGTGCTAAATGCAGAAGTGTGCCAAGGCTGCTTCTTGTCACTAACCAGTTTTTGTCTTTGTGGGTTTTTTTCAGTTTTTTTTTAAGCTGGACTGAAAGCTGTTTAAACCAGATCTCAATTTTTTTCTTATGAACTGATTAACAGCAGAAGTTTGTGGGTTTTTTTGCACTTGGAAAGCGAACTCTTTGTAGTAGAATTCTTTTCAATCCTCTTGCAAGATCACCATCTCCTTCCCCCCGCCTCCCCCCCCCTCACTTTTTCCTTATAAGCAAGAGCTTAACTTTCATATCTACATTTCTCATTAAGACCTGACTGTTCCCATGAGATTCTCAGAATCTCTCTATTTCTGATAGATTAGAAATCTAGCAGATGCAATTATAAAGCAGATGATAATAAACTGTTTGATGTCAAAGCCTTTGAAATTGTTTTATTTCCAGCCATCCTTACATTTAGTTTTTATTCCCTTTTTCTAAAGTGCATTTTCTTGAAGTAAGGATATTTTCTTGTCACTGTAAGGCAGATACCCAGAAGTTGAACATAATGTGTTTATCTTTCTCTGAGTTTCAGCAGGCTGTCAGTTTAAAAAAAATCAAATTTGAAGTCTGTAATTTCTCAGAGGTCTTTAATTTTGTTTTTAGCAGTCTGCTTCATTTCTAATTTCCATTATTATTTCCCTCTGGTGATGCCTCCACAGACCTACGAAGGCAGGATCTGAGATGAGTTGAATATGGAAGATCGCCAGTGCCTTTGGAAAAACAAGCATAATTCTCTCTCCAACAGCCCCAAACAAATTGTAACATGCTGTTTAGGTATGATTACGTATAGCATCACAATATTTCTGTGTGAAAGAAAGCAGCTAAAAAAGAACTATAAGCAGTTTGGATTAATCATAGTACAGTTTTTATGTCTGTAAAGACATATGCCAGTTTTCTGCTGTCTCTTAGGCCTCATTTCTTGTATGTTTTAAGAAGTTAGTACTGTATACCATATCCTAGAAAGAGACGTATGGCTGGTTGCTTTATTCTAGTTATCTGAAGTTAATTTTTCTCTCTTTATGAGGAGAAAAAGCCCTGATGCCTTGTCTTCAACAAAGAGGGTTTGTAACCTTGGAATTGTAAAGAGTTCATTCCAGCATAAACCGATACTGAAAGACAGCCCACAGGATGAAGTTTCAGGATTATTTTTTTTTACCACTGAGGTTTCAGAATATACAATATCCGTGCTTTGGTTTTAATGGAGAAAGAGAACACTCTGGTAAAATTATAACAAAAAGTCCATTATTTCCTTGCACCCTCAGAGGGCACATTCAACTGCTAGCTGGTCTTGAAGCCACCAATTTGGATGCTTCCCCAAAAGAATTTGCTAGGTCCAGCAGCCAGGGTTGCACACATCCCAGCTTGCACTACAGTCTGGGCCTCATGTCTCCATTCTCATGGCTCTGCATTTTCAGCTATTGGGTAAAAGAGGGAGAAAAAAAAGGTCTATACAAGAACCTCACTTAAAAATGGTTCCAGACTGTGTAAGGATGCTGTATTTTTGCTCCTTGATCTTGGGCCAAAAATCAATGAAAGCATCAGAATATCCTAACTATGTTTATTTTGCCCCAGATATCAACTGGCTTTTCTCTTAGGCTGCACATGTGGTGAGTTCAGTCCCATATCCTACAGCTTGTGTTCAGCTTAGAAGATTATTAATTCAGTTTCAGAAAGGTTTTTGTGCCCAAAATCTGCCATCTGCTGCATGTCTATGAGCCTAATGAAGATTAAACCTCTGCCCCCAAACTTTGCCTTACCTGAGGCATGTACACTTAGGGCACGACAGCCGTGATGACAGCCCTGACAGTTGGGCAAAGTGCTGTATATGGAGCATGTAATTAACAGGTGTGACTTTACCAAAACCCAAAGCATGTATGAGTGAAGTGCTTTCACTCTTGCAGAGACTGCTGTAATAGATAGCTTCAAGTCAGGTGCAGAGAACCCAGTCCAGTGCTCTGTCTGCAGAGCAGTTTTTCCAAGCCAGCTCAAAGATATGGCCATATGAGGAGTCAGTGCTTTGCAATGCCTTGTCAGGGAAAAGTTCTCAGAATATGCATGTACTAACAAAGATGTCAAGTTTAGAAGAAAGACTTTGTGTAGCCCATGATCTGAAGGAGTTAAATACATATGAATAGAAATCAGGTAGGGATCGTTTTCTAACATTTTTTAGATCCACAAGACCTCTTGGAATATCTCACAATCTAGATAAAGGCTTAGAGCAGTGCAAAAGTATGTAAAGTATGTTTCTTGCCGAAATTGTCTTAAATGTACTTTCCAAAAGTAGGTTGTTGTCCAGTTTGTGGCTATGAAACTTGCTTTTTTGTGGGCTTATTAGGAATTTTAATTTGCATGTATGTGTTATTTGATCCATAGAACAATATCTCAAATACCAATTATGTGAAATAAACTAATTTATATTTTTTATTCCTGGCTTAAAAAATGTTCCCTCATTCACCTTTCCCTCAAGATGTGACGTTAATTAATTCTATAGAGGCCTGTCATATCAGTTTCATTTTAAATGAGGTGTATATAATTTCTTTAATGGGGAAAAAACTGTTACTTGTGAAAATTATGTTTAATGTAAGTTGGCTGAGCTGCACATTGAATGAATTAACATATCCATTAAAATCTACTCTAAGTGCAAGATTTACTTTTGGGTGATTTCATTGACCTAAGAGGATTTTATGTCTAATTTGGCTTCTCTGAGGTTTTGACACTATTGCCTGAGCTCTTAAAATATGAAAAGTAGGCTGGACTTCTGATACCCCTTTTAATTAAATTCAGCAACATCCACGGTACGATGAGACTGTTAATACAGGCCCAGAACATGAAGGCCTGGGGCTGTATCTCCAGCAACTCAATCTGCAGCCTTTTTTCTGTTCACTGGGGACACGGCCCTTTCCTCTCAAAGGATTTGGCTTCAAGAGCTCTGGCTTCTGGTGCTGTCTGGGCCACCACAGACAGTTAACTCTTCTGCAGTTCCTATTTATATAGATTTTGCCACAGCCAAATGCTAAAATATCAACATCTGTTATCACTTCTGGTTACTCATGATTTTGACCTCTCCTTTTGGGAACCAAAAGATTCAGTTGATTTGGGATTTTGTTGAAACAACTCTATGCTTAGAGTGAAAAATACATTAAAACATTGGAGACACATTTTCTTTAATAGATCCTGAAGGCATCAGCTTGCTTGTTTATTTATGTGCCCCTTGAAAGGCATAGTGGCCTGATTCAGAAGGATGAGGAGGAGGCAGACAGACACACAATGTTCTCTGCCCTGCCTTGCCACTGAGTGTATTACAGTGCATCAGGATAAGTGAGCAGGATGTGAGTCTTTGCATGTTTTGTATTGGGAGCAGAGCTATACTTCGGAATATATTCTGAAGTTCCTGGTAAGCCAACTTAAAGTATTCCATGTGCAAAATATGTATGAAATAGTTGTACACACCCCTGTGTTTCACTGGTCCATCCTCCAGCTCTCCTCACCTGGTGGAACTCAGCTGCTGCCTGTGTTGGATACAAGCAAAATAGTTTTCTGCACTGGTGTCATTTGCAAATGCTGAGCACTTGCCTAAAGGAGATGGGAGCTTTTGAAAGACACCCAAAAGAAAACAGTAAGGCCACAACAGAGTTCAACCAAGCCAACAGGCTTTTCCAGCCTCATGCTGATGGTACCAGTTGCTAACATATACCAGATGATGGCATAGCTGTGGAGACTTTAAAAAGAACAATAAACTGTCTAGTATTTTTATAATCAGGTCTGTAAGAAGCAGCATGTTGTTGTGTTGTAGCACAAAGAGAGATTTCAGCTGCTTGTTAGGTAGATGCTGCTCTTTTACACACAACCCCAACAGAGTGAAGTATGCCCTTTTCCAAAGGCTTGTGCTCAGATGAAATTCTGAGGTTTGTGTGAAAATCCTTTAATTGGCCGGGTCTTTTGGTTACTAGCAGTTCAAGCCAGAAACTTTTACATTTGACAGTTCAGGTATGAAGTTTTTGGAGTAGATGAAACTTCATTTCAAACGCAGTCTAGCATTTTTTTTCATTCAGAATATGTTGGAATTGACAAATGGTGCTTATATTTGAATAACAACTATCCTAAAAAGCTTTTTCTTCAAATGAGGCCAAACTTTTCAACTGTTTCTTTTTCTTACATAACTCTTGGCTTTGGTTGGTTATTTTTCTTTTACTGTGGCTGTACCTATTTATGACTGGATATGTTCTGAAGAAATAAGTGGTCAAATATCTTGTTTTCTGGTGTGGTCTTATTCAGTGAAAGACATAGTGGTTGTAGTATGACTATCAAATTTAAGTCCCTGGACTGTTTCTCAGAGAACTTTCTGGTATATAGATTCTTTTTCACTGGGGAGGAAATATAATAGGAATGCTTTTTTCTCATTCCTAGAAGTTAGATGAAGTATTTTGAAATTAAGATTTTTTTATTACACTTGTGTTGTGGCATTAATGGTGAAAAATGAGGGGAAAAGTCTCTTCTTTATCCCTTTAAATTATCAGAAGTCCCTTTAAAAGTCCCTTTAAATTATCAGAAGAATCATCCATCTTATGGCAAAATAATTTCCTTTCCCAGGTGCATATAAGAAACCCATGTAATTTTATTATATTACTTTTATTTTACCCTTGTTAAGTTCTGATAATGTGGTTTCCATATTTATTCAAATACTGAATAATGCTTATTGACTGGTAAATTTTATTCTGCTCCCCTGCAGTATTTCTAAGGATGAAATGGAGTGGTGAAATTTGGATTCAGCCTTGCTTAACGCTCATATTTTTGCTCATGTCTTTGCTCATATTTTTCAATGCGAGTTTCTGGTTTAATTGTTTTCCTTAGTAAGGTATTATTTAAATTCTTATTTTAAAAGTGATAGGTAGAATGTGTTCTTTTTGTTACCAACTTTATGGACAGGAAATGCAGTAGCTCTGGAGTAGAACATAGCTGTAGTTCTATGTATAGCCCTACACTGAAATTGTTTTCAAAACAGGTTTTTTGAAAACACTGAAAGATACACTAATTGAAATAGTGTTTCTGAGAGTTTTAGATAAACAGATCAGTTTACTGATTCCAATTAAATCTACATCTGTCCACACATGGGATTGTATCTATACTAATTTTAAAAGTTCTATCATATAAGGAGCTGCTCGATTCAAATGCACACATAAAATTTAAAATCTGTGTTTGTTTACTCTTCTGTTACAAATCATATTATGATTATGACACATTTGATGTTACTCAGGTAAAGCCTAATTGAATTTTTTTTGAGAAGTTCTTTCTGCATTTTTCGTGGTGGCTAGGTACGTAAAAGATGGTATTGGGTATTTTTTTGCAGTGCTGATACCTTTTATGCAGCAATGAGTTGTAAATCAGTTTTTCAGTGTTTCATCAATTGTCTTCTAATTTTAAATGAGAGATTAAAAGAAGAACCTATATAAAAAACCCATGAAATTGGGATTTACTTAGTTTTACAGTTTGGGAGAGTATCTGTGATGCTCGTGTGCATGGTTTCCAATACAGAATGGATTTAGGATTGATCTTGTTTACTATTTCAGAGTAATAACATTGCTTCTTGTAGAAAAATAAGTAGAGCAATTAATCATCTGAGACAAGGTAGGGCTACCCCATCACCCATATGTCATCTATGGGTTGTTCTAAAATGAATTTAAAGTACTGTCATATGGCCCATAAATTTAGTGGTAAAATTATTGAGAAGTGGGGAATTACTGAACAAACAATTTTAAAGAGCAGTGACTATCTTCTGTACTCTTACTGATCCTGAAAGCAGAAGGGTCTCTCTTCAGTATTGATCCTTTCTCCCTACAGTGAGGGTAGTCGAGCTGCCTTTGCTGCTACAAAAACCCTGCCAAACTCTTTCTCTCAAGGTTCAAGTGCGGTGAGACCCTAAAAGTTGCCCTTTCTTTTCCTTTAGCCCGTATATTGAAGGGACTTATGTATCATGAAAAGTGGCACTTGATGCAAGAAACTGTTTGGTTTCTCATCTAGACTGTCAAGATACCTAAACTGGAACTGTTCAGAAAATATTCTGGTTAAAAAAAATTTTTGCAGGATAATGTTCGCTGGCAAAACAGAAGCTTTGCACAGGAGCGTACCACTCAAAAGCTTTTTGGTTTAGTCTGACCTCCATAATGCAGTTGTGGTTTAATTCAGCTTGACATCTTTCTTGATTAAACTGTGTTGAAGAGATGGTGTCTGATGCTGCAAAATCTTTGAGTGCACACCTTATGTTAAGCTGCCAGCCCTCACACTTGTGAATATGATCAGCTGTGCTTTTTCATTGAGTGGATTTGATTTTCACTCAGCACAAAGCGTGACTCCATAGACATGCTCACAGGACATGTTGAACCAATGTTCACCACATGCTTCTTTTCTTATCTATTTGCAGCAAAACATTTGCAATGGGAATTATTCATATCTGGAAAACCAAAGGGATTCTTGTTTCAGATACTGGGTAATGGCAGCACAAAGATTTCATTTCAAGAATTAGATGATTAGTGTTTTAAGCCCAGAGCAGGTCTCTTCCTGTGTAGAATTTGGAAGTGTCTTGTTTTCACACTCATGCTGAGGGGAGATATTTTTTTCATATGTAACAGTGGTTTTCAACATGGGAAAATAGTTTCCCATTCAGCTTTATAGTCTGCTTCTGGTAGGACTATGTACATTTGGGATTCTGTCACAAAAGTTCCTATTATGTTCTGTGACCTTCAGGTTCTGGGATACATAAAAGAATATTTAAATAAATTGTTATGGAGTTTGATGCATCCATCTCTACATGGAAAACATGTTTTGTAAAGAAACATCACTGTAGAAGTTGATCCTTTAAGATTGTGTGCTAAGTGTTCAAAGTATTTCTTCTTTGAACACTTAGCACACAATCTTAAATCTCATTTAGACACTATTAGGTTTTCTTTGAGCTTTGATAAAATATCATAAACTTTTATATCTTCAAGTTATGATCTTGCCCTCTCTGCAGAGTCAATTGCGCATTTCAAATGGTATCCTCAATAACATGAGCATGAAAAAAGGATAAGCAGCAATACCTGTCTAGCCCTAACTCTTCTTGCAATCAATGGACATGTTGATAGTTTTATTCAGCAGCAGACCTGTTTTAATAAAAACACATATTTCAGATACCAATAAAACTGGGTATTTGGTGGAACTTGAAAGAAGAGTAATGGAACTGAAAATTTGTCTAGCAGCAGCTAGTAAATCTTTGATACATACATAAATGTCTGCCATCTACACCCTTGTCTTATTCAAATCTAGATTTATCCTATCTGCAGCCAAATATAGAAGTCTGCCAACATTAGCTTGGTAACCTGAGATAATTTGATTCTTCCATCTGCTTTCAAACAAGGAAACATATCTAAATATTTTCTCACAGAGAATCTGATCATCTCTCTAAAGAATACTTTCCATCATCAACAGCCAAAATGCCTTATTGGTAGTGGGTTCTCATTCACATCAAAAAGTTCCTTAATAGCTTTTAATGGATACAGTTTAATGGAGATTGTTCCAAACCATCTGATTGTACAGAAACCTTTCCAATAGCAGGGGAAAGCAGGCAGATGGTTTTGGACTCTGAGAACACTTTAGAAACTGAAATGTTACCCAACACTTTGTCTCTAAAAGCTACATCCAAGGCAACTTCTGGAATCATTTAGGACTGCAGAATGAAGTTGTATATTTTGAAATTGTCAAGAACATAGTTAATAACAGTGCAAAGGTCTTCATTCAATTCTTCCCTGTCTCATTTCTTACTCCCTTCACTCTCTGTTTTAAGCAAACCTGCTCTTAAATCCCTTTTTTTGAAGACATTGAGCTGGAATATTGCCTCAGCCTGGTTGTTTGTCTCATGAGACTTGATGAAATAAACCACAAAACTATGTGTGGATGCCACAAGAAAATATCAACAGACTTCAAGTTTTCTTTTGCTTATGTTATTTCTAGTGTGTACATTGCACTGCTGAGATTCAGAATGAGAACAGCTTAGTGAACAGGGATATGCAAATATGGGTGTCTTGCAAAGTACCTTATTGGATGCCTGAATTAAACCTATGGAGTCATAAACCTGTAAACTTTTCATAAAGACTGCTGAAGGAAATGTAAACATGAGCCAAACCAATGCATTTTACAAGGAATTTGTGATCATGTGGACTAATTGTATAACCATCTAGCACTAACTCATCTTGCAATCAATGGATATGTTTAGATTTATTCAGCAGCAGACCTGCTTTAATCAAAAAGATTAATAGAATCTGAAAACTAGCTATTTAGATACCAAAGGTAATTAAAAAACCCTGAAATATTTCCTCTGCAACTACTAGTGTTAAATTGTAAGAAAATGATGAATTATTTTCATTTTTAGAAAGATAATAAGCTTTTAAAATACTTGAATTGTTATCTCAGTCCAGACCTTTCACCAAAACCCCTTGCCTGCTGCTGATGCAGAGTCTCGACACATTGCTTCTAATGTTGGAGTCCTGCCTACAAAAAAGATGCCAAATTTAAAGTAATCTTTGAAGTCCAGTGGTGAAACCGATATTGCTTTGGGTAAAATTACCATTTAAAAGAGAATAGTAATAGACTCTGAAATGAGTAAGTTCTGCCAAATGAGTTATTTGTGTCTTGGATGCACGTATTTCAACAGTTACCATTATTGTTTTAGATGAAGCAAACTAATAAGACAAATGTCAGAGAAGCCCTTTAATTATGATATATTAACATACATAATTATCTTTAAAATTTTTTAAAATACAAGCTCATCTAAATGAAGATCAGGTAAATGAAAGGAAATGCCAACCTCAGCCTGTAATTTGCTAGCTTGAAATCTAAGAACAGAAGCCACTTTTCATGCACCTTGAGCACCCATGTCAGAAAGTAGCCCATGCTTCCAGCACAGCCCAGTGAATGAAAAATAATTCATCCTGAAGATTCAACACTCTTCTCTCTTCTCCCCTCTGTATTTTGGGAGATTAACAATTCAGATGGAAAAAATGTTTTTGGTGGATTAAGGACCCCTGGAGATAGCACAGGAATCCAGAATTCGTGCCACAAGATTTTTATCCTTTTGTATCCCTTAGGTGTTTTTCTCTACGTATGATAAACCATGCAAGAACTCTTTAACCTGGAAAGCATCAAAACCCTTTGGACTTCACTGCGTTCAGTTAACTGGGGTTGATTTGGCTTGGTAACATTTCTGTTCTTTTAAAATGGCTGTGTTTTCTTCCTCATCCCCAGTTAAAGATAGACTTTTGTAATAGGAATTGAAACAGGTTGTCTGTTTCATGTTACATTATATCAAATGGTCCTTTACCCTAATTACTAAATTATACATTAAAATGATATAGGAACAAAAAATTACCCTATAACATTTATATTTACCTGCATATATTCCACTGTTAAAAATAATGAAAAACGATGCATTAATTTTACAAATGAAAAATCAGTGAAACAAATATTATTCACTGCATTTAAATATTTCATTGCACTATTCAGGACAGTGAATCCATTAAGCTGTGTACTGTGTCTTGCATAATATTATAAACCAGAACTCCATTTCCTAAACCTTAAAAATTTCTTAGCCAATATAATTTTTCATTGGGGAAAATGATCAAATAAGTCACCTTGAAGAAAACCTAGATTTAAATGTGTTGCTTTAGCTATGACACTGGGTAAGACCATTAACTGTGAACTAATCCTGAGGTTATGAAGTACCTAGGACTCTCCAGGTTTATTCACTGACTACTTCTTTGTTGTTCCTTCAGGAAAACAGGAACCTCTTCTACTTCGTATTTCCCAAATTCCTTGCCATTTTGGTATCTTGTTCCTTGTGTTTTTCATGCAAATTCTAAAGCAAGTACCTATCTTGTTGCTGATTTTTTACCCTTGCTTGGAAGCCTTAAGGAATTTCAGCTTACTTCCATGGATAGTATTAAAGGAAAAGATGAAATGTTTGTGTGATCACTGAAAATGATTTCCAAGTTATATGCCCAGCTATATAATCTATAGTTGTGCTGAGTTTAGTTCAAATAGCACACAGTAATTTACAACCAGTAGAAATGGCCAAGAAGATTTTACTAAGGAGTGGATTACAAGTTATCATCAACATGGATAAAGCTTCTGTTCCATGGACTGATATCTCATGTTTAAGCTATGAGGCCTTGTTTACAGATATTTGCTCTGTGCACAGGCAGTAGAAGGCTGTGAAATCTGAATTCTGCCTTAAACCATTTCCAGCGTTGTTACCAGTATTTTCTAAAGAGAGGAAAATATTGCCATCTGTTGTAAGGAGGGAGATTAGAGTCTTTGTAGGGCCTGTCAAAGCCCCATTTGGTGGTAGCAAGTTGGGCATTGGGAAGGAATTTACGTTCCTGGAGAGAGATCTGCCATGCATCTTGCTGGAAAACTCATGTCTTCAAGGTGTTCAAACCACCTTTATATTATGTCAAAATTTTTCTTAACAGAATGTATTGTTCATTGAACTCATGGTAAGAAATCATTTCCTTTGGAACAGAAAACCAGCAGGAGGAAGAGAAAATATATGCTTTATACAAATAAATACCAGAAGGAACAAAGCAATTTTGCTTTCATACAGTCATGCTGTATCTGATACTATTAGAAATCTCAGAATAAATTTAAGTAACTAAATTTATAAAAGTTACTTAGAAAACCAAGTAAATTTAGTTTTATTTGAACAGGTTTTAGGATATACTGCTTTACTATGGCACTGCAGCCGAAAAAGTGTGATTAATTCTTGTTTGTTTATATTAGGAGATTATGTTTTTATTTTTCCTACAGAATTAAATAGCTGAAACATTTTTATTGTAGGGTAAAATATTGATTTTAAAACTTGAAGTGCACAATGAAAGGAAAATACTTCAATGAGAATGCCGTCCAGCTTTGATGTGATACATGAGAGTTTATTAAGCATATGAAAGTTTAAATTCAAACAAAGGGTCATGGTTTGCAGCAGCCAGTCTTAGTCCACACAAGTCTTCATTGTAGGCAAGATGGTAGTTGCTTGGGTGTAAGAAAGGTTGTAATTTTATAAGAACGATTTAACTTGAATTTATTATTGGTAAAGACTACATCTATTATTCCAGATTAGTCACAAAATTATCAATATCGAAATCAGGGCATCTTGCACTTTTTGTGCTGTTTGATCACTAAGCTGTATCACTCATTACCTGAGTAGGCACACAAGCACCTTTTCTCTAGTAAAATCTATTTTCCAAGAGTATCTTAAGGGTTGTATATGGAAGTACATGAGAGTGAGAGGACACCTAATGCAGTTGTTGGTGTGTTTTGAAAATTAGACATCTGTTTTGTTCACTGAATGCCCTGAATCTGCACCTACTTTCCTCTGTACTGGTAGAATTGCACAGTACCCTTCAACGGTAGTGCATTTTTTCCCTACCCAGCACTTCCTGGGAAGCAAGAAAATAAAATTGTAGGATACTGTGCAATTCTACTGGGATGGGAATTGTAGAGAACTCAAGAAGGAGATTTCCGAAAAAGACATTTCTGAAAACTCATGGCTACCTCTCTGTTTGTTCCGGGCATTTATGGACTGGGTACTCATTGTTCAGCTGCAGAAATTTCTGCTTTCTGTGCATCTTGAAACACAATTGGAATCATCTATAGGAGAGGAGTGGAGTAGAAAGCCAGACACTGGCAGTGGTGGTGTCAGTTTTGCTACCGTGTTGATCCTGCTCACTTTCGTGCTTGTCAGAGAAGTGAAAAATCTCTGAGAAACAGCTCTGAGGTAACTCCCTTGTGGATGGCAAGTCCCTGGTAAGTGTGCAGAGTCACACTGCAGTAGTTTTGCTGTCCCACTTTTGCCATTGGGATAGTTTGATCCCCTTTGCAGCTTGCAAATGTGGAAACTCTCTTTGGAGGTCTGTTTCTCCATCCCACTTTTAGAAATAGTCCTTCTTTTTATCTAGGTCTTCTCTGTCCTTCAGATGAGTATTGCATTCAAAAAATTTTTCCCTTCTCTGGACCTGAGGTTTGTCAGATTTCCTCTGCCTGTGGGTACAGCCAGCCATGACAGAAGGCACAATGGGAGGTATATGTCTGTCACACCACTTGAATTTGGAAGGTTGTTAGATCTCAGAAACTTTTATGCTGTATTTTCTGTGCGAGAATGATTTTTTTTTTCCTGTTGTAAAAGGTTCATTCTTGCAAATTCCATAACTTGAAGTGCAGTTTTTCATACTGGACCTGTACTGATACTGGAAATGTATCAAAAAAGAACAGTAAAGGAACTGGATGACCTAGAATTAATCTCTGTTAAAGCCAGATTGGGCCAGATGGTGATCAAGCTGCCCAAGTGGTTTGGATAGCACTGTTGTGTGTGGATGTGCATTGTACTTGAATTATCCTTTGGATGTGGGTTGAGGTGGACAAGGTTAGCAGTACAAATGCGTCTCTCTAGTTTGTGATTGTAACAGGGTGGTAAAAAGTGGCAATATCCTAAGGGGAATACATATTAAAATGTAATTGTTTTCACTTGGAATTTAATTAGTCTCAAATTATCCTTCTTGTTTTATAGATAACATTTTGATTAGATAGAAGATTGATTTTGCAGGAATACATCCTGGCTCCTAACAAAGTTGTGCTCCAAGTGCTATTGTTTAAAGTTTTGGGGAAAGTAGCGTTCAGTTTTCCCATACTAATTGCAATGTCACATTCCAATGCTTAGATAAAATACAGCCCTCAGACGAGACATCTTCTGAGTATCATTGCAATATCTCTAACTCAGTGTGGAGCAGAAAAGAATAGTCACAGCCTTTCATTTTTCCTCCATATACACTGAAAGTAACAGACATGAGCTGTAGAAGAACACAATTTTATTTGCTTTACAAATGAACAAACGTAAACTTATGCAGGATTAATTGTAAGTCAAAGCCATGGGAACTTGTGTGTTATTACTCATCCTTTTCCAAAATTATCATATAACTTCACTGGGAAATAGAAATAAGAAGGCAGCAGAGAATGCACCCTGCAGCCATATTAGTAATCCCAGTTTTCTAACCTCAAATTGTATCCACTTATAGACTTATAGCAGTTTTTGAAAAATAATTTTGAACTACTTTTTTGTTTCTCCCCGATTACTGTACTATGATGAGTGTATTTCTGTTTACAGAATGAGTTGGATTTTTTTTCATACTTTGAATTTTTGCTTGCCTTTTCAACAGACTTGACAAATGAAACTGACAAAAAGAAATTTTTGGTCTGATTTAGAACAGATTGTATCCATACATGAGAACTTTCTAGCTAAAATACTACATTTTTTATATTAATATGTGCACTAACAAAGGTAAAGGTTAAGGTTGCAGATAGATGGGGATTTCTTTTACGAACTCCAAAGTCTTTTCACAGTTAAAAAAATTCTTTGAGTAATGAATACACAATGTAATGTCCTTCCTGAGGCTTGTTTTCATGTGGAATAAGGTGTGTAACCCCAACTCTACTAGCTTAGTCTTGTCTGCAGATTTTCAAACTCTTATTGAGTTCCATGCAGTGACAAAAAAGGGCAGGTACCAGATGGATAATAACATCCAGATTATGGATACCAGATGTGCAATACCTGTATTCTGCTATTGAATAAAATTGCCACTGGAGATGTAAATAGATTAAAGAATTCTGAGTGCTTTTAAAAGCAAACAGTTTACAAAAACAGCCAGCAGCCTAGAAAGGTTCCACAAAAGATCCTGACTACTAAACCAGAATGATGTAATGGTCTCTATCACTTATAAGAGCTCTCACAATAGAAAAAAACTAGAAAAATCAATACCCTTGTTTAGTATAGTCAAAGCTTGAAATATTTCATTTCAGTGAACAGTGTTAGATTTTTATTTAAAGAAAACAACCTATTTCTCATGCCAGGACTAAATATGTCTTCTTTGCTTGTTTGTTTATGTTTCATGAAAAGGATTAAGAACCCTGTACTGGTTAGTTTAGCACAGGTATGAGTGGTAGAAAGGAGTCACAGATCTGGGCTAATATTGTACATGAGTCCAGAATAGATTTCAAGGATTCCAAGTGGCTGAAGAAAGGGGACACTGGCAGATAAATAAGAACAATAAAAATAATAATACAATGAATACTATCATGACTCTTAATAAGGTTAGAAATGCAAGGTGTACTTTACAAATGCTGCAGTGCATGACAGTGCATTTCTACAGTCTGAATGTGTATTAGCCAGGAAGAGATATTGCAAGAGGAAAAAACACATAAAAACCCATCTTTTTGGCATTTATTTATCTTTATTAATTATGGCTCCATCCCTCCTTTTATTTTTCTTCTTATTAAGAAGAGGCTCTAAATGTAAACTCTTAAACAAAGTACTTATTTCCTTGCTGAGATCTCTGCTGTAGACTAGACACATTCATTTTGTACATATCAATTTTATACACCCATAATTGAAATCAATAAAGTGTGTGCACTTCCAGATTTGTGAGGCCGGAAGGGTTGTCATTTTGTTGTTCAAGGAAAAAGGAAGGAAGGAAGACAGAAAGAGAGAAGGCAAGAAAGAAAGAAAGAAGAGGCCTGCAGCCCTCTGCAGCGTTAAATTTCCCATTAAAAAAAAAAATAATAACCTTTTTACTATCTTTCTCCTTGTCAGCCAGCTAAGCTTCTGTATGTTCAGAGTAATGTGCATATTTTTCATAGAGAGTGAGAAATGATGAGTCACTGAGAAGTTACTTCTTGAGCGAGGGAGCCCAGCAATGCTTCTGACAGTGAGTTTGCCAGGCAGGGAGTTGATCTGAGATATGGCTATGCTCTAATTATTCAAGTGCCATGTTCTGCCAGAGTATTTGCTGAATTCTTTCTTTCCACCCCTTTTCTAACCTATACAAGATGTGTAATTTGAAGGAGGTTGAGCTAAAATCTCTGTGTAGTGTGTAACACAAAATGTTCAATGTAAAATAGAATGGTCAGTGTAAAATAGGGAAACTCAGTTGAAGAGGTTTTAGAAATAGTCAAAGTTCTTCAATGAAACACAATGTATAACAGGTTCACCTCAGCATTAGTGAAGGGAAAGCTGTCTGTGTTTACTTTATGCATTTCTGCTCTCAGCTGCATCAAGAAGTTTGAGACCCAGAGCTCGGGCAGTCCCCGTAGCCACGCAGTTCCACTGTAACTGTTTGCCACTGAACAGGACCCATCTCTCTCTCAGTCCATGTGTCAGATTTTATAGCCATGTTTTGCACATATATAATAACGATTTTGTGTTAGCCATTGACCTTGGCTGCCTCAGTGAGTGTCCACTTATTTGGGTCATTCAGTCCTCGGGGCTGCAGTCTACAGTTCTGACATTTACTGCATGGACAAGTAATGAGAAAGTCTGGAGGAATATCTGGGTAGGGAGGAAAAAGGACACTGCAATATGAAAGGACTCAAAAGTGTCAGCTTTCATCTATGGTGACAGAAACTATGCCAGAGTCACCTTCAGAAATCTTGGAAGTTCTGAAGGCTGTGTCAATATGTGTGCAGGATGTTAAAAAGAAATTCTGGGACTGGGCTCTGTAAATTTGGACAACTGAAATGGAGTAACAGGAAAACAATATCTGAATATGTTCAAAACATGTCAATAAAATTTAACCACCAAATCAAATCTTCCTGACCATTTGTATTCTCTCATTGTACATCTTATTGTGAAGCAGTTTTGAAGGTCAAATCTATAGTGATAATGTATCCGATGCAAGAGGCAAAGCACTATGATGCTTGTTTGTTTATTGGAGGTGAAATCTTGTACATATAAATTGAAACCTCTTAATTTATTTAGAAGCTATTGGTCTACTCAAGTGACACAGTTTAAACATGTTGTAAATACAACATGGTAGATTAAAATATTGGGCATACGTACCAAATAGAATAAAAATAGGAGATTGATTTTTCAGTGCAGTAGAAATATCAATGTAGGGTTAAGGGAACAAGAGTATGTTAAGAATTTATGGAGCAGAGCTATAGAAGGAAAGAGCATTTCATAGACACCTTCTTATAGAAAAGACTGTTTATTTTAGCACTGATGCTTTCTGCTCCCAGGGAATAAAGAAGAGGTGTCTTCCCTTGTGTTAGTAGTAAAAGTAAAGATTCCAGCCATGTTAGCAAAACATGGGGTTGTAGTGGTAGCACTTTTATAATTATTTATTTTAAGAAGATATTTTAATTAACTCAAGATAAGGAAGATGCATGAGTGCCACCAGGTGGATGGGCCAGCCAAACCTCCTCACAAGAAGGTTGGTGCTTGCTGGTAGAGTTTGTGTATTGAAATGAGAGTCACAAATGAGTGGCAAGTACAAAATTCAGTAAAAAAAAACTGCAATGAATTAAATGACTTAGTTCAAGAGAAAACTGCTCCTCTGCAGAGCTCATAGTCTAAATATGTAAGACAGACTTTCCATCTGGAAGAAGGAGCATTTGCAACTCCTGTTCCACCTGTAGGGAGGTGCAGCAGAGAGCACTGTGATTGAGGAGAGGAGCTGTGCCCGGGGCTGGTTACACTCTGAAATCGGTGAACTCTCACCACTGCTCTCTTTTTTTCTACTGTATGGCAGACTGGAAACAGCATTCACGTATCCCAGCTAGAGTAGGGAGACAAAGAAATAATTTTGGAAATTACTTGGTATCAGTGTCTGATGGCATGGACAAGTTATAGAAATGGATGCTGATTTGCAAAACAGCTCGCAAAAGACAAAGTCATTATTTTAAAATTGAAGGCACTATATGCAACATACTGTCCCAGAGTTTTGATCATATGGTAATCTTTTCTGGTTTTCTTCTGTGAAAAATTTAACTATTTTCTCTTATCTTAAACCCAAGAAAATAAATTTTGTTTTCTGATAAGAACTACATTTTGTGTTTATTCAATATTACTTAGAATTCACTACTATTTGAAGTGAAAATATGCCTGTGATTTTATAAAATTTTCTTACAGTCTTTAAATTATGCAAATCACAATACTTCAGTGGTCATATTTTTCACAGTGAAGTTCAAAATTATTTTCAATATGCTATTCATTAGGATGTTACTAGAAGCAGGGAAAAATAGACTTTCAAAAGAAGACTTTAATTTGAGCATCTACAGAAATTTTATGCATTTAAATACATGCCCTTATCTGCCCACAGGTCAATTATTTTGATTTGCAAAGTATGGAATTTTGCTGATTTTTTGTCAAAACCGATTAAGTGAAAAATGAATATCCAGAATCTCAAACAGTGCTTCTTTGTTATAGGACAGTTTCTCTGTAATCCAAGACAGTACTCTCTTTTTTTTTTTTTTCTCAGCTGTTATTCAGCCAAAATAGAAAATCCATGCCATATTCTGTGTATGGAATATTAAATGCTGTGTGAGAATGCGTCTCACATATTTTAGAAGAACAACCACTGTGGGTAGATAATTCTCTGCCACTTCTGAAATTTCAGAAAGAAATTGAACAGGCCCAGCTCTGAGGAAATGTCTTTTAGTATGCACAGAAATAAACAGCAACAGGAGCTAAGTATTAAATACATTTAATGAAATGTTTTTTCTTCTCTTTTATGTATGAAGTTTCTCCCCGTTACTTAAAGAGCTAGGTTTGAGGTTTCAATTAATATTTTTAGTTTATTGGTCGTTGTGCCTTGTATTCTTTTTTAATTTTGACAAGTTGTTTAACCCCTTAGGGGTCAAGAAGATGAATTAATTAACACTAGTCAAGCAGGTTGGGATAGCAGCATAAAAGGCACTGTAAAATTGAAGTTGTACATGTTACTGTAAAATTACATAGACTGTAAGGTGAAGCTTTCATTGGATAGAAAATTGTGCCCTGAATTTTCCATTTTTGCTAAGGAGTTGTTTTCAGTAGGTCATTACACACCAACATGTGTGACCTCTGAGGCAGGCAGAAAAGCACATCTTTGCAATTTAAATGAAGATTAACCTATTTATAATTTCATTATTATTTCATTACTGCATGACTTCTGCTATTCGTAAATGTCAAATACAAAAAAAAAGTGTGCTTCAATTTAACCTTCCCTGTCATAGAGTAAGAGCTTTATTTCTACTGTCCTTAAGGAAGTACTTAATGTCTCAGAGTAAAATCTATTAGACTTAGCTCAATAGAGAATCATTTTGATGTGAATGGGGATGGGGAAGGATGACATTTTTCTTTTAAAGCTAATTTCATCCACACAGAGCATCCAAGCACACAATATTTTCAATTTAGTTTATTTAGTCACTTCAGACATCCAGTGGTCTTGTGCTTGCTTCATTTTCTCCTGCTCTCTTTTGAAAGGAGGCAATTCATGCAACATAAACTGTACAAAGCTCTAGAGAAGGAAAACAGATTTCTGTATCTCAGCTAATTACATCCATCCAATCATCATGGTATTTTTCTTTTTTTTTTAATGGGGGAGTTTTTCCCATAGAGCCATCACTGATGGCAAGACAAATATTATAATAATGTTATAATAATGGAGAGAGTGCTGACAATACTGTGAATAAGCTACCTTTTCTAAATTTGTGTGCATTTAAGCCAAATATAAAGTAAAAGCTAATAATGTGCTTAATATGCTGTTTTGAGGTAGTTTTTGAGTCCTATTCTACATTTAGAGATCAGCAATCTCCCTTTGATTTTAGCAGTCATTGGAGGAGAGCCTCTAGTGATCTCACATCTCCCTTCATGATAGTCTTAAGTACCTTGTTGGTTCAGTCTAGGTTCGTGGAGTTTATTTGAACTTGGATGATTTCAGGAAAAGTAAAAAAAATATTATACATGTTCTGTTCATTGTAATGGAGTTGTTCTTTTTTGCAATAATAATAGTCAATTTTGTACTGCTCTACTTTCCTATACACAAAGACCATCTTAAAATAATATAATACTTTAAAAAATGCAATATTTACTTTTATTCTTATGATTACCTTCATTTTTCCACCTTTTGCTGTAGCCAGCATCCTTCTACCACTTTCTTTTTTTCCCCATTATGAAATTTGCCTCATTGGCTTTCAGTCTTGTAGCACCAAGAATAAGGAGCTCTTTGCTCCTGTTTATCAGGGAATACATTTCCATATAGGTCTTCCTTCTCCATGAGCTTACTGGTTCTTGTTATTTCTGACTATCCTTGAAGAGCTTTTCAAACTAGAGAGAAATGTTTTCCATTGGAGAGTGCTAACTGGAAGACACTGAAATACTTTGGGCGATACTGGGTTTTTAAATTTTTTTTCATGAAACACTGCTGAAACAGATGCATACTTTTAATTGTTGGCTTAACTATTCCCTTGTGTAGCTGGAGGAAAAATTAAAGAATAGATTTTCAGCTTGTCAAAATAAAACATACTGACAAGGTCATTTGCATTTTCACTGAAATAAAGTTCCTTGGAATTATTATTTTTCTAAATATTTTCACCCTATTCTTCCAGCCATGGGAAGAAAAAAATCAAAATAAGGAAATTTAGCATTAAATGGAAAAAGCAAATTTTTACCAGTGTGTTAGCTGCATTTATCCCACCAGGCATTTTAGCATTTCATTACGAGATTAGTAGAATCCACTTCACTCAACTATCCTAAAGTTATTACAAGTAGCTTGTTTCTGGTCAGGTAATCTGGGCAACTCATAACCCTAAACTTTCCCACATAGACTCTTAAATGTTTTGCAAGCCTGAATTTACAGTAGTTAGGCCTTATCTGTGAAAGAGTTAAAAATTTGATATTATTGTGCAAGTGTTACTCACAAGACATTGGGGAAACATTTCACAGATGATAATGAGATTTTAAGAAGGCTTACCTGGACATAAGAGAATTACCTACTAGGAAAGTATGTCTGAAACCTGATTAAATAGGTTTGGATTTTTTTTTTTGCTTAGAGTAATGGTCTCTTCAAAATGATAAAAAAATTAAAGGAAATTAGCTTTTAGTGAAGTTAGAAATTAATTGGTTAATTATTTTCTCCCAATATACTGTCCTTGTATAATTTAGAATAGATTTTGTAGTTTCTACCTTCAATATACTTCATTGTGTTATAGGGTTGGCAGAGTATCCATATAAAATCAGTCACAGGCTGTTTAGCATTCATCAGCATTGCCCAGTCTGCCACCTCAGCTCCTAACTGAAAACGAGAGCTAGAATTGTCCTGGATAATCAATTATGTTTTCAAGATTTATTTTTGAATGGGAGTTATACTACACAGGGAGTTAGAGATAGAGGAGGTTGTAATAAAATCAAACTTCAGTCATTTTAAATAGGGAGTGAACGAAGTTGTCAGTGTTTAATTACCTTAAAGGCAGCAGTCTCCTGAAATAACAGTAATAGTTCTTTTGCTAGGGCTAGAGCAATGACACCTTTCTGGTTTTACATTTTTTGCATGCTACATTTCTGTAACTGATGCTCACAGCTGCACAGGAGCAGTAAATCATCATCTGGTGGGAGCTGTTTATCATTTTTGGCAGTCAGGCTCCAGCATGTACTAAATAAAGACCAGCTCGGTCATTTGCATTGGACTGGACCAGCAGAAGACTTTCTGCATCACTACAAGGCTGTTAATCAGTGACTTTCCTAAGTAATTCTGAGTGGTAAATGTGAATTTCTTGTCAACTTTTAATGTACTGACATTTGTTGTCATGTGCCAACATAAACCAGTGGTGCAAGTTGTATGTGACACATATGAATTTCCTACAAGAAGTTAATGTTCTAAAACATTATGGACCATATCTCCACATGGCTGGGCCTCTTTGGAATCATGGTCCCAATGTGTAGAGAGTACAAGTGCAGGAACAGGATCTTTTCCCTTGCAGAGACTGAGGAAAGTCCTCACACCTCTGTACAGCTTGTGCCTGGATAGATAAGGAAGGAAGCAAAGAAAGAACTATTAAAGGTTTCAAAGACATAACATATACCATTAAAGAACAGAAAGAGTTCCACCTGTTTGTACAAGCATTGGGGTTTTTTTTTCCTTTGATAAAGTAAAAGGTAACTTCTAATCTGATATTTTTTAATTAACAGAATTCTGCAGGGTATATTTGTCAGAACCAGATGTGAGACTTCTCTTGGCAGCTATTCTAGATTTCAGTTGAGGAGACCACATCTGAAAGGGCTTCAGTTAACACTCTTAGTCATATCAAAAATCCTTTTATCTAAAGGTTCAGGTTTTATTGACTCACTGAGCCTAATTCTGAGTTTATTTGAACCTTTTTCAATCATAACTGATGTGAGAAATTCAGGCATTTCAGAATTCTCTTTGTATTTATGGATATAACTTTGGACAGAAGCAGCATCTTTCCAAACAGTGAAAATATTAATTTAACTGTGTTTTTTTGTTCCAGCCCTTTGATATCAAACAGAACATTTAAAGGAGATGTGTTTTGAAACAGAAGTAATTGATGCAAGAGCGTGGAATTCTGGAACATTTACTTAGTTTTGTTTTGAGGGCAGAGACATGGTTTTGTTCCAGTGCATCTGACCTCAGTGTAATGCACCTCTTCCCAGTTATGGCTGTAGGGGCCTTGGTCCAAATAAGAGTTGGGTCACGTTTTTGAATACACTTTGTTTTCATCATCATTGTCCATTTTTCTAACTATAAACATAGAGATGGCAAGGAGGACAAGGGAGTTATGTGGTTAGTTTTGAGATAAATTACTTTCAATGCGTATCCATGATATTAGGAACGTGACTTCCTTGATGAAGGGACCTATGTTAAAGATTCTATGTGAAGTTATAGTTCTCTGCTGAAATGAGAGATATACTCTTGATGCAAAACTAAGTCAATTTGTACCTCTCCTTAAACTTTTGTTTGCATGGCATCAGGTCCTGGAAGCTATTCTGATGGAAATAAATGATAATTAGTCAAACCACTTCCAGTACTGTGAACTATGCTCACACCAATAATTGATTTTCCAAAATTTACTCAGTTTCTAATTTGTGTCACTGTAAGTCTTTAGTCAAAAGAATGTTTTTTTTTCTTTCCTGAGGATATTCTATTCTGCATTGCAAATATCTTCATTTCTCACAACAAATGGTGAATTAAATATTAGTGATTCAAATAGTATATATTTGGTGGCTGTTGATTGATCACAGTTTTGATTTTTTAATATAAAAGTATTCCATGGCAGATAATATTTCTGATAAGCTTTTGTTTGGTTGGTTTTTAAAGAAAAAATAGCTTGGATGCTATAATCTGCGCCACTTGCTATCAGCTACCTTCAGTAGCTATTATTTTTTATCAAATCAGGCAGGCATAGGAAGCAAACTGATTAAATTTGGCATGTCGCCCACAAGAAAAAAAGAAGGCAGTATTGCTGCCTAAATCCTTCTATTGCATTTATTCTTTTCAATGCATATATCATTTCATGGAAAAGCTTTGCCTGAAGGGTTTGGCTCTGCATTTTGGATGCAAAATGCAAAGCAAACAACAAAAGCAACATTTTATATGCTATTAAATCTTTCCATTGAGGACTAAATCTAATTCCAGTTACCTTCTAAGGTGGTGCTGAACATTATCTCAACTCAAATTGTGATTTTGTAAGGGCACTGACATCTGGAGCTTAGAAGTAACACCAAAATTAATAAGTGTCTTGTTTTTCTCTATCAGGACATCTTTGTGCAAACTTGTGCTCACATTGCCAATGACTGCTCCCATTGTCTCCTTGCATGAGTGAGTTCGGCACAGTGACCTTGCAGGCTTGGGAAACAAAGCGGAGCAGGAATGAGGGAGCATCTGTAACACAAGGATTCTGATTTACTGAAACACTTAAGCATTTGTTTAATTGTCACTTTCTATAAATGCAGCTAAATTTTAGGTAGGAGATATGTGGCACTAGTGGACATTTAATAAAATAGAAAGCTCAAATTTCTTTTTCCCGAAATGCTGTTGGCATCAGTCATGTTACCAAAGATGGCTTTTTTGGTAACTGTTTGATGTCGCAAATAAAATAAAAGGTGATAACTCATAGGCTGTCATCTAGAGAAACAAGAAAAATCAGTATTTTATGACTGTTTTATGACACACTTCTGCTAAATTCCCTTTTCAGGTTAAATATTTAAAATGAAGGTGTAGTGATCTTCTTAACACAAAATCATTAAAGGTGTGGCTACTATGATAACAGGTTTAAGGAAAGAAAAAGTATATCTAGAAAAGATAACAGGATGCAGAACATTTTATTTGGTGCAGATAATTAAGTCTTTTGGAGAAACTTGAGCAATTCCTTAACTATAAAACTGTTTATTGAAGGGAGCTGAAGGAACAAAGTAAGAAATAACTTTTTGTCCTGTAACATTATTACAGCTGGATGTAGCTGTGTTATTAGTATATTTTTGAAATATAATTTACATAACTAATTAGCTCGAGGTGGCTTTGATACGTTAATGTTAATGATATGTTAATGTTAATGACAGCTCTGAAGAAGACCCTGTAGAAATCAAGCAGTGGAACTGGATGTGCTTAGAGCCCTGATATTGTCTTTGGCGGAGAAAAAGCATGCAAAGTGATTTCAGTCTTAAGCTGATTAGAATATGCTTGAAACAAGAAATAACTTCTGAGCAAGGCAATGCAGTACTGTACAGTCAATGCATAATGTCTGTGTCTAGCTTGTGCCCCTCCTGGGCGGGAGTGAAGTAGGATGTGAGTACAGAATTGGAAGTAAGACATGCTACTGACTCCCTCCTTCGCTCTAGGTATTATCACAATACCAAGGGCACTTATTCAACAATAGTTTTGTTCCCAGTTACATTTAACAGAAATGTTCTGTAAGCCTCAGTTTCCTGAAATTACTCCTCACAAGTTATTTTCAAAATTGTTCAAGCTAATAATTACTTCTGTAAAATTACATATTCCATTACTTTCTTCTGTCTCCCTAAGAAAGGCACATTGCTAGAGATACTGCTGCTGAAAAAATAAGTATTCTCAATCTATTTTAGTTTATGTGTATAGTAGAAAATATTTTGCATTCAGTAAGGAGGACAGAGACATTTGCTGCAGAAATGTAGATTTATTGTTGAAAAAAAAAGAAGGTAAAAACCCCTTCAATCCAGTATAATATGAAGTCTACTTTGGTGTTACAGGTCTTGAAATAATTTATGGGAGAGATGAACTGGTAGTCAGATGGAGGAGACAGCAATATTACTGTTTTCAAAAAGTGTATTTCACATCTCTAATGTGCTTAAACATTAATTTCTTAAAGGTCAGTTCTGAAGTAAAATTCTTTAACTTTTTTAGAAGTTAGAGAATGCTAGAGACAGCTGATGTCAACTCACTAAATCGGTTTCGGGTATGCTCAAAGAGATTATTTCAATACTGGACCATAGAAATAATATTTTAGAATATGTTCACTCTCCAAGTACCTGCTTTGCAGTGAAAGAATAGTATAAGATTTGTTTCACTGATACTTTTAGGATCCATATGCATTTTTCCCCTGGGGGAGGCTATGGCCATTTTCCAGTTACAGATTCCCGAGCAGACCCTGGGTCTGAGCTGAAAGTCAGCACCTTACAAATGCAAACACTGCCTTTACTCTGATTTTTAAATATAGCTCATTGCTTTTGATGATTTTATTCCTACTCCTCACTATTGAGGGATTCAAGCCATGTGTACTAGTATTTGCAAAAGAGCAGAAGCAATAAGATTAAAAATGCCGGTGTGTTGTCTTCATTGCTGTTCTAAGGAAGGTCTCACCATGGCTTGTGTAGTTTGCCTAGCCGGTTAATGTGGCACCTTAGTGCCTGACAGAGATGGTAAATAATGTAAGGTAGTGAGATAAAGTGTGAACTGGGCTCAGGGCCTCAGCTGGAGTGTTGCTGTGCAGCACAAAGTGCTGGTTATCCTGAAAGATGAGAGGAAGCGTGTTCAGAGGTTCCAGCAGCATGGAATCCACTTGAATCTGAATTTCATACAACAACCTTGAACAGAAATGGATCCAGTGCTTCTGGCCTTGAAATTGGATGTTACTTTAGGGGGAGAACAAAGGGGTTACTTTCCATTGTACAGCATTGCTTGATAGCAATATCCACGTTGCTTGATTGGGTGTTTAATGTTTCTTTTAGCATTGGGAGTATTGATTGATGAGGAGCTCAACACAATCCAGCAACCAAAGCACTGTGGGCAGCAGAGGAGGGAAGGGATTCTGCCCCCTGTTCTGGTCTGGTGAGATTCCACATGCAGTGCTGCACCCAGCTCTGGGGTCCCCAACATGAGAATGATGCATTCAGAGAGCCACAAAAGTGATCAGAGGGGTGGAGCACGTCTTCTGCGAAGACAGGCTGAGAGATTTGGTGTCGATCATCTTGGAGAAGGGAAGGCTCCAGGAAGACCTTAGAGTACTTTACAGTACCTAAAGTAGGCCTACAAGAGAGCCAGAGAGGGGAGTAGTGGTAGGACAAGGTTAATGGCTTTTAACTGAAAGGTGATTGATTTAGATTAGACATAAGGAACAAATTATTTGCTGTGAGGGTAGTAAGGCACTGGAACAAGTTGCCCAGAGGAGTTGTCATGTTCCATCCCTGGAAGGGGGTTTGGAGGGGGCTCTGAGCAACCTGTTCTAGTGGAAGGTGTCCTTGCCCACAGCAGGGGGTCGCAACTAGAATTTATAAAGTGACTTCCAACCCAAACCATTTAAAATCCATGTAGATGTGGCACTTGGGGATATGGTTTAGTGGTGGAGTCAGCAGCATTCAATGAACAACGAATTGGTCTTAAGGGTCTTTTCCAACCTAACTGATGATTCTATAGAGCACTGCTACAGCACTGCTCTGGATTTTCCTCCCAGACAAGAACAGCAAGGAGCTGCAGCACACTGAGTGGCACAAACAAGGAAAAACTTCACCCTCCTGGATCTGGGTTACACAATAGCATTACAGGTCTAAGGGGAATACAGCCTCAAGAGAAAAGCCTACTTAAAGCTTGCACAGAAGAAGATAGCAAAAGGTACAAAGACAAAGCAGTAGAAAGTTTTTATACCAAACTAAAGAAATATTGCCTGCCAGGGAGTATAAGACTAGGTGAATCACTGCTATTGTACATTATTGTAACTAGTTTTTTTTTTAATCTAAGTTAACTCACACCACAACTAGAATAATGCCTGTGAAATCAGGAGCCTTCGTTTACTGAAGTTCTCATCCTAATGTAGGAATCAGGATTTTTTTTTTTTTTTGAAGATGTCATAAGATTTTCTCATTATTCATGTAAATATCTAACCTCTTAGCTGTTTTGATTTCTAGAAATTAGCTATATGATAAGCATAATGCCAATAACTGAGACGCATGTTTTGTCATCTTTTATTTGTCATGTCACTGCTTGTGTTTTCAGTAAGGAGAGGGTACCATGCAATTTCCTTCTGTCACTTATTATTAAATGTAAGATTTTCTTAGGGTGTCCTAGGCTGTCAGCTTATAATGTTCTTCTAAGTTCCAAAAATCTTGGTTAATATAAGCTCAGAACTGGGCAAGTCACTGCTAAATCCCTGTCAAGGTCCTTATTGCAAGCTGATAGTTGGGACACTTTGTCATATTAAAAAAGGACTCATTTTTTTTCCTCCTTAATATCTTACAGTAGTTATTGGAGTAGTATTAAAAATGGAACAAATATTTCTGGAGCTGTATTTTATTTTGACACTAACCTTCATTTGTTGTTACATTAAATCTTCCCAGCTGAAGTAGTTTGTGGGTATCCATACACACACATACACACACACACATATATCTTGTACTTTTATTTAAAGGATTAAATAAAGTTGTTCCTGGGGGAAAGCAGTGTAATAGCCAACGCAGCATGGGCACATGGGCATTGGGAAGTGACATTTGTCTAAGTGCTGCTGGAAGTAATTTTTTTCATGTCTCAGCCTTTATCCAATTCTAAATGCCAACAGAACAGATGCATTTGACAATGTAATAAGTGCAATAAATTCTAATATTTATAGTGGCATTGCTTGATAGATGAACACTGAGCATTTTCAATACTTGCATTTCATTCTACAAATTTTTGCTTGGCAAGGCAATGTGGTAAATGACTGTGGCTCTCAGTGTGCTTTTGTTCTGATGATGTGGAGAGTAAGAGTTCTGTGGTGCTTTACCATGCTTTTTGACACTCTGGATCCAATTGCAATTAAATGATTGTATTATGAACATTTTTCTTACTAAACACTTTCAAAATATTATATTTAAATAAACCAAGCTTTTGATAAAAATGGAGATTCCAGCCAGGGATCATAAGCTGATGTGAGAAACTTCTTGCTGTCATCATTACTGGTTTAATTCACAGCATCTGCTGGATTCTGGAATTGGTGTTAGAAAGCCAGAAACCATCCTTCTGAACAGGGAGTGCAGGATGGGGGAGGTACCTCATGAATGTGCTGAGTGGATATGAAGAAACCTTATGAGGAACTGACCTGGTACCTCTTGGGAAAGCGATTCGGGGACAGCCTCAGTGGAGTCCAGGTTAAGCCATCTGGGTGCAGATGCCGAATATTTGCTGTGCTGTGGTACTCATTGGAGCTAATGAGCCCTGTCAGTATGACTGTGGGTAAGATTTTACAGCTATGAACTCCACCCATGTGGTGAACTTAGTGGAGGTGGCCGTGGGTAGTCACCGAACTGTTGACACTTCCCAATGCAGGCCTTCCCAGTTACCTTGGCACTGCTCAGTGGGGAGCTGAGGTGGGTACATGAGCGAGTACTCATGAGCGAGTTCATGGTTAAATTTTAGGAATTCACTCTTTCTGCAATTCTATCAAGCAATAAATGCAAAAATATTTCCTGTCGGTGATGAAGAACTTTACAAGAGAAGAAAGCCATAAATGGATATAAAGCACATCTTAGTTAGCTTCCTGACAGGTGTCCTCTAACACACCTGACAACTTTAATATATTGACATTTATTGAAGAATATACCTTCAAAAGAAATGAGTGCCTGGCTTAATTTCTGTGCTCCCATTTTTTGTCTACCCATCAGAAAGGCCATGCCTTTTACGGACAGGCTCAGTAATTCCAATACTTAGATCATGGCAAATTCCCAAGTTTTGATAAAGCTGTCAGTTATCTGCTTCAGGTATCTAGAAATACTTTCCAGGGGCAAGATTCCAAAGATAATTTTATGCTTGCTCTTTGCCAAAGGCTCAGTATTCCTAAATCAACTGCAGAGTGCATCTACCCTGCAGAAAACTAGTGAATGCAGGCAATAATTAAACTGCCTATTTAAAATAGTGTCCTGAAGGGGAGAAAGAAGTTTGGCCTCCACTCATGGGAAGATATGTGTAGTACCAGCTCCCAAAATAAGCATCTGTCAGATGAAAGTGATAGAGTTCTTTACTGAAATATTTCTACTGTCTCTTAAAACAATAGTATCTGTTCTTTCTGTTTGCAAGTTTATGTATAAACCTCTACAGTTTGCTGCTTGTACAGGCCTCTGCAGCAAGCCATACATTTTTGGAGCAAATAGCAGTAGCTCTTTCCTAGATAATCAGGAATTTTTAAATAATAGAATGTCATACAACAAATACACTGCTGCAGTGTTTTCACAGACTGGCTGGCTACTTAATGAGAAATATTACTATCATAAAAATAGCAAGAACTTTCATTTTACAATCCAAACCTATGGAAAGCCGTGCTGGACTATCCCCAGGGTTTTGTCTCATCTGCTGTTGTCTCTGAAACTGCAGTATTACACCAAACACTTCTCAAGATGTTGCAGAAAAATGTTTGGTAAGGGTCTAAACCTCTGTATTACAGCAGTAGAGAAATAGTGAAAACCCATAAAGCAGATCCAAGAGAATGTCTATGTGACACAATGGCATCACATGCTGGATACAGCTGTGTTCAAACAGGTCCATCCTGCATGAAATAATACTGTGTTACGTAGCTTTAGAAACAGTATAGCCTGCCTCTGCACACGTGTAATTAGCCAGAATAAAGTGTTTTGCTGCCCTTGTGAAATGAGAATATGCTAGTACATCCACCTGGCAGTGCACTGCATTTTAGAAACACACTGGTGTTTCCAGTTTATGCACTGCAATATGACCCTGGAATGAATCATACTGAAAGACACAAAAATAATTAACAGAGTGCCCTTTGAAAGTGGGATAATTATGTTGTAGAATATCAATTAATTTAAAACCAAGAGTAATCCAGAAGTTAGTTCATTCTTGTCAATCCTCTCCTAACTCGCACTCTGATGGTGGAAGGGAAGGGGTAAAAGCCCAGAGATTTCTAAGTCTCAAACTGTGACTGCACTCCCCTAGGTATTCCTCCTGTCTTTTCCAAGATTTGGCCTATGATGAAGTGCAGTTTATTTCTTGATTTTATGACTTTTGGTTCACCTGAGAAGTAGTGTCACTTTTAAATAAGTCAAGGATTTGAGGCGGAGGGTTGACAGTTGTCCCAACTGAGGCACAACATGAACAGGTTGTGATAATTTAGGATTCATTCGTTTTATTGCCCTCAGCTACCTGACATAAATACTGGAATTATTTAAGAGAAGACTTGTCTTAGTGTTTTGCTTAAAGGCCCCTTTATCCTTTGTTTTGCGTCCCAGATCTTATCTTAGAAACGGAATAAATGTGATTATGAAGAAGGTGGCAACTTTGGTCAGTGGCTAGAGTACTGTTCTTTGCAAAGATTTATTACCAAGTATAAGAGAAGAAAATAGTATAAATCAAAAAAGCAGGAGGTGGTGTTAGAAGCTGCAGCTCAGTACTTTGACAGGCAGGTACAGCTCCAGGACAAAAGGAAAAAAGTCAAGACAGAGTCAGGAAGAGGTAAAGAATTGACATTAATCCAAAAGTGTGTAACACTCCCCAGGAATCACTGTATTTAGGCAGAAGAAAATTTGTATTTTACAAACAAGCTGATGTCATTCTAAAATGAATTATTAATTTTGAGGATTTTTCCATTTCATAGTTAAATGGAAATAGTATATTTAAAAGCACCTATAAGGTGAGAAATTTCATCAGGTCTGTATGAATGTATGGTTTGACTTTTTCTTTTCTGTAACAGAATTCAGGTTACATATAACAGCAGAGAATCTATAAGTTGAAATAGTATAGTAAAATTCAACTGTGGAATGGGGGTAGGAACTGTGGGTTATGAATTTTACTGCTGTGGAGGAAATGCTACACATTCTTACCATTGTTTTATTAATTTGTTGTGAAGGAATGCAGATTCACATCTACTCTTGAGGACATTGGAGAAGGGTCCACACTCCCCTTCCAACCACAGGTGAATGCCTAAGACAGATCACTATAGGATCACAACTCCCCCGTGCTCCCCCTCTATTGTAGTGAATCCTTAATTCCTATTTACAGGTTGAAACTGGTGCACTGGAAGTGCCCATTCAGCCCAGAATAGAAATAAGAGTAAATTTTCCATCATTTTTCTGCACTGGATTATAAAGAGCCATGACATACCAATCTGAGTTTGCCATTTCCAAAGTTCTTGGTTATTAATTTTTGAGAGTAACCATCATGAAAGAGATGGTATTATGTGAGGCAAGGTAGGTATTTGCAGACAGGGGAATTCTGGCCCTCTGTTGTTGCAATATTAATACTAGTTTAAAGGTCTTCTGAAAGGAACAAGGAGCACACAGCTGGATTAATACCTCTTCTTAGGAAGTTGCAAGATACCTGTGAAATTTGTCGATATAAAACCAAGCAGAATCATAAACATTCCAGCAAACATGAAATAATAGCAAGAAAAATGTACTTTTGAACCATCAGCCATGCCAACAGTGTCACTGCCTGTGGTGTAGAACGAATGCTTTGCTTATTTCTCTTCCCATGACATGCACTGCCTTAGACTTTGCAAGCCTGCTTCAAGGATACATCACCTATGCATTAGACATGCAGACTGAAATAGCTTCAGAATTGTGTAAAACATCACAGAACTCATTTTTTAAATATTATTGCTCCTTTTAAAACAGGCTTAAATATTGAAGGAACTATTTCTGTCAGCATAATTATCATGGTGAACTAGACATGTAACAGCCTTTACAACCCACTGAGTTTACAGAAGAAAATCATTTGCCATATCTAGTTCGAAATATCCAGACAGCCTCTTTCTCACCTACGGAGATTCAAATAAAAGACTAGTGACAAAAGGCTGTTAGGAGCAGTTGTATATGTTTCTGAGAAAACTATTAGCTTGTCAAATAAATTTCTTTTCTTGTATTCTGCTCTTAACTAAATGAATTTGACAACATCTACTCTATACCCTCGATTAAACAGAAGTTAAATTACTTTATAGAGAAATAAACTTCTGACTGAAATTCCTCATTGTAACTAAGTTTGAACTCTAAACTCAAAGCAAGAACTAAGGCTGGAGAGTGAATTAGGCATGTGTTGGGATGATCAAGGAAGCAGGATTTTAACAAAACATAGCCCACTTAACAATTCTGTACAGGAAATTAATTTTCCTATATTTACTACCCCCCAAAAAGGCAAAGTGGAGGCAAGAAAAAGCATCAAGTTACCTCATTTTTAAGGCAGCTGTTTATTAATGAGTAGGTGGTGGAGCAGGGCTCTGCCATAATGCAGTGTTTTATTGCAGAGTTGTGTTTTATCACATTCATGCAGAGATTTTCACAAGCAGGAGAAAGTTCTGAAATCCTTGCAACCTGTGGTATATGAGAATGGGCCAGGCTTTTAGGACAGCTACATAAGGAGTGTTTCTTAAAAATTATGAGAATGTTAAGACTGTTCTCTTTCACTTGTATAAACTATTCCTGCATCTTTTCAATTTCTAATTTACATTCTGTTTTGCTGAGTCATTACATATATTCAGTCATGGTCTCAGTAATGTTGTTAGGTTGTTTCTTTGTTCATGTGTTGAGGTCAGCACTGACAAACAGGACTTCTGCTTTAGGAAATGCTTCTAAAACTACTCCCAATAAAAAGAAATAAAAGTTTCAAAGGATAAGAACTCCCGTGACTTTAGAATACTGACACAGCTACATATTAGACATGGTGAAAATGATAATGCTTTCTTTATATTGTCTGATAAACCAGCTAAGCACTGATTCAGAATATCTATTTGTCCCCAGCTCAAACATAATTCAGTATCTATCAGAGGACATCTGCTGCCTTCTATGAAGCCAAAATACCTAGTTCTGCCTGCTCACATGGCTTGATCATAAGTGCTGCTCACACTGAAGAACAAACCCAAACCAGCACTCAATGTGGTTTGTTTTGTACCAGTTCATTCAATGTCCAAGTATATCCAAACTTAACTTTAGGTTACTTGGACACTTTTCCTTGAATACTTTTAAGCTATTCATCAGAAAGAGGTTTAAAAATTAAGCCTGGAGACTTGTTAATAGCTTCTGAAAATTGTTGACTAAAGAAAGTATGAAGACAATATTGTTTTTCCCTTTCATTTTTTTCATGAGACTGAGCAGCATCCTTATAGTGACATTGATGAAGTCACCTCTCAGTGAGAATTTAAAATACATTCAGAATTGGAATCCTGGTGAGCAGCAGGCAATATTTTTTTGCAGTAGGCAATTTGTCTACAGCAATTTTAAGGAACAAAAGGTTTTACCTAATACTGGCAGATTCCTAAGTTTCTTTTTGTCAAAGAAAAAGAAGGTCTTATCACATTACAGTTGGCTTTTACTTTATTATGCAAAAAAGAAGTCACAGATTTAAAGAGATTAAGAGCAATACTCAGACCAAAAATGTGAGCAGCTGAATGGGATAGAACGAAAATGTTGAACTCCTCATACGCACACAGATGAAACAGTTTCATTACTTAATTTGCAGAGTTGTCAGCTAAAGTACTATTAACATCAATTAAATTACTCCTACTGAAGCTGGCTCTGGCAGAACAGTTTAAGCCTTTCTTTGTAAATATTTGATTTTTCTCCTGGCTGTGGGCTTCATCTCATTGGCAAAGCTCCCTTCTATCTCAGAAGAGCATGAATCGACTTCTGTTTGCATTTCTTTGGAGATGCAAGTTGGATGCCCAAAATCAGCACTGGAGATGTCGGTCTAATTTCCAGTAACTGGTCTTTTTTTACTATCTACTTCTCCTCTTTCTTACCAAAGCAAAATCTACTCATTTAAATTTCATACTTATCATTTCCAATTTCAATCTTATGCGACTCAAAACTTCATAGTTTATTTTCCTCCACCCTTAGATACAAATCTATACCTCCTGCTAGAGCCCAGTTTTTCAAGGTTAGTACTTTTGTATTTAATTCTTTTCATCCTCTTTCTACAAACACAGCATAGTAGTTTCTTCAGAAATTCCAAGTTATGAGCTCTGCAGACCATGCTGCGTAGCATCCATTTCATTTCTTCTTTGGCTGCCCTGTCCTTTCCTGCAGCACTGGAAGAGGTTAAAGAATTTGATGCACAGGGGGATAGGAATCCTATGTGTATGTAATTCCTTTATCTGTGTTTTTGTCAACTATCCATGTTTTTGGTGGATGTAAATAATCATAACATGGTGGTTTAAACAGAAGACAAGGATCCATTTTCAGAATACACTTTTCCTGAAAGTTCTTGGAAACCAAAAGAATGTGTTTGCAGAGGCACACTGTTTACATTTTGGTCTGCTTAGGTATTTCCAATACAACAATGTGGAATGTAAATTCTAGCTGATTAGTTACACTAAAAAAGTAAGTAGGTTGTTTTAATTCCCTGAGCTCTCTAAATTAGCTATTTTGAGCTGGTGAGTGTACTTCCTACTGAAAAAAATTTGCTGCATGGTACTTGGTACTTTTGTGTCAGTGGGAAGAGGTGACAACATCTCAATTATAGCATTATTTGTGTTAATGTGACACTTCCGTGTGAATGATTTTTCAAAACATGTGATGTGCATACTCCAGACTTAATTCAGAAACACAGCGAGAGAACAGCCATTTGCTTCTGTTTTAAATATAGTCTGGATTGACTGTCGTTGAATCAAATATGGAGGAGATAACATTGCAAATGAATGGAATAACAGGAAAATCTCATTTGACTTAATAACTTGTAATTTCATTTAATTGGTACTAACAGATGTCTAAAAATACATATGGTGACATTTAGAAAAATGCTGTCTTTTTTTTTGCTAAATATTGTTTGCCAGGAGCTACATTTTGATTCTGCTCTGGAAAATATTCCATTGAATGTAGTTTTTTCTTGCTGCAGTCTCAATGTTAGGATTTGTTACATATTTGATATGCTGTTTGCAATATACTGCTTCCTGCTGAAAAGGATGAGAATCTTCCTGTTCCACTCACCCCTGACCTCCTGCATTCAGGCTGCTGTTAATAAACATTGGATCTGTTCAAGTGAAGGGCAGACTGTCACCAACCCTGAGTTGTCACAAAAACAAGCAAGAAAATGACCTGTAAATATAGAAAGCAAAAAGTGTTATGTATTTCCTATGATGTTTGACAGAAAGTGAACAACTCCAACTGGAATTTCTAAGCTTACCTGACTACAGCATGTGGATAACTAATGTTAGCAAAAATGGGACACTAAATTATCTTTGTTCTTGACTTGAGAAAATATAGATTTATTTAAGTAAAACCTGCATACTGACTCTTTGAGCTTGAGTAAATTTTCAAATCATGACATTGGCAACATTGATTATACATTTTGCAAAATCATAGTCCCCCCTGCGGCTTAGTTAAAGTTTCTACTTGCTTCTAAAATAGATGAAGGAATTAAATTTTATTCTTTCTTCTCATTTCTGGAGCACTTGCATTTATCTCAATGAAATTTTTGCAGATTTGCTTGTGAAAAATAACTAAATTTGAAGCTCAGAGCAAATATTTATATATTTGATTGATATTTGAATGACATAAATGTTTAATCAAATATACTGAATAAACAGTATGTGGTGATAAGTGTTAATTTACTACACAAACCTGTCTTCAAATTGTTTGAGTAAACAAAAATTCTGATGGTAAATATGTGCAAATTTTAGATACTTGGTTGTTTACTTGCTGACCTGATAGCAAGCCTCCACCCAGCACCATATATTTGCCATCTCCCTTCTAATTCATAATGTGCAGAATATTTATTGCATCCTGCTATGTATGAGTCTATAAAATCCTGTTTATAGGATTCTATAAACAGGATTTTCTTTCACTGTGTGTGAAGAAATGAGCAATGAAAGCACATTAATCTGGGAAGAATTAACCATAGTTCAAATCATTCTCAGGAGCTGAAGGAGATTTTTAATTGGTTTCACCCAGAGGCCTTGCTGTGGAATTTTCAGTATTGATGGGATTCAAAAATGTCTATGCGTTTGAAGAATCTAGAGAGAAATGGAAAAGTAACCATTTGTCTTAGTAAGTAACTCTTTGTCTTAAGAAATTTGCCAACAAGATAAATTGTCCCGTTTAAAAGATGTCAGAAAACTATATTAGCAAAAATTTCTAAAGTTTCTGTGTTTGATCTTTTACAGTTCTAATTCTCATGGGCTTCTTTAGCTGCCTGTACTTTGCTCCAGCACAAGAGTAATGACCTTGATAAACAACCAAAACCAAACTAAGAGACCCATAATGAAGCGATCACTAATAAGTAACATTATTAATGATAATTATGTGCCAGTTTCGACTGAGTGCACTGCTACTTTAGTGACAAATATGTTGTCACATATCAAAAGTTGTTTAAAGGACAGGCAGTGTTTTGGAATTCACCTGCAATATTTTCTTTTCTCATTAATAGATACTGTGCTTTATGATTTGGTGGTTGGTGACAGAGTGATCTGCTCTGTTTACACCTGTGTGTGTATTAGGACAACTTATAAGATTCTTCGGGGTTAGAGAAAAGCAAACCATAGATTGAACCTTAGGAGAAAATGTAACCTATGTCATACCTAACAATTTCTGTAATGGTGGTTTAGTTATATTAGCTTTGGATGGAATTCATGTTGCTTTGAATCCAAGAGAGGCCGCCATGCCATGAACAGCTCAGGCTTTAATTTTGGATGTAATGGTTCAGCTTCATCCTTCACGTTCATCTGTACTGCTGTGAGCTGCTAACAATGTAACTTGAGTGTAAAGCAATGAGTTTCATCTGCACTGTTCCTCCACCACTAAGCTGCATGTCATGGGTATCTTCACTATTCACAGAAGCTGCCATTTAATTTCTCACTGGACAAAAAACTAAGTCAAATTCTGTGATATCAATACAGCTTCATCTCTATATTTAAGTCACTTGTGTAGAAGTGAACTGTCAAATTGTCAACCAGTGTCACAGGCACAATGGAGTGGCATGATAACATATAAAATCGTAAATTTAACATTTATGTGGTCTATTTTTTAAAAACTGGAATTGCCATTAATTTTTACCATAACTTTTATATAAGACACTTGCCATGATATTCAGTTCTTTTCAAATATGCAGGAGGAGGCAGAATATCAGAATTATACTGAAAATATACTCTTCTGTCATCAGACCCCTAGCAGATTCAATATCTATAGGTCAGTTATATGGCATGAACATATTTGATATTAGTGCCTGGATTTAATGAATTCTGTCTGCTTGGAGTATAAGCAGCCTAAAATGTATCCCTAAGGCTGTATTCCCAAGAAGAAGTAAATCATGCTAATAAAGTAAGCATAGTTGTTAATATAGTGATTGCAATCATAAACCTACATTAAAAACAACAAAGAGTGCTGATGTAGTATCACTCAAATTATTTTATTTAGTCTGAGTTACCATAGCAACCATAGGAATCATGAGATTTTAATTAAGAATCTCCTAGTAATTCTAACAGCCTTAAGTACATGGTATGCTGATCTGCATACTGAGTGCAGGGGAGGTTGATAAATATACAGGTCACTGGAATTCCTGTATAATTTCACTATACTTTTTGTGAGGGTCAATTCAGATTCAGCACGTCAGGTAATCTCAATATACAATAATATTGAAATGTAAGAGAAAAAGTGAAAGCAAATCTTTGTCTGGAAATATTCTAGAAAGAGCTGGGGAAATTAAGAAATATTGCTGTGTCTTTGCACCTATTGAAATCAGCACATGGTAAGATGGTAACAATACCTTTTCTTAAATCAGCGGCAGATTTCATGGCTATTGAATTTAGGAGTGACGGCTATAGAAACAGAATTAGAGATTAAGAAGCATGTTAACTGGAAAATGTCTTGTCTTCCTGAGAACTAAATATCTGGTTAGGGCATTTTGCATTTGAAGAGCTCCAAAAAAAGTCGGACATCTCAAAGTTGCCATTGTATAGTTTAGAGCACCATCTAGTTGAAATATAAAGCCATTTATAGAAGGAAATAATTAAAAATCAGTTTTGAATTGACTTGAACTCAACTCTTTCCTTTTTACCTGTCATTAAACCAAGTGCCTCAATGTGTTACATGTTACTCTCTAAAGTTTGGTAGCAGCAGAATGCAAAGCTGTCATTGCACTGTTCTTCCATTCACACATCTGCAGATACCCACTTTGTTTTAAATGAGACATATGGTGGATTAAATAAACAATAGAAAGATACCTCTGTGAGGTAGGGCTTCATATTTTTAATTTTTATTTTAGAAGTTAGAATTTTTTATCTGTCCTAAACTGGATTTAAAATTTTAAACAAGAAATCTTAAAATATAGCCATAAATTAGATATGGATGTTTATTGGGAGTAGTAGGGATCATTAGTAGTCAATTTTGGAAATAAACACACTGAAGAATTTCTTGGAGTTAGACTTTTGTTGGCAAAACATTTGGGGTGGAAGACATTGACACCAGAAAATTTGTAACCACCACTTCTGCTCAGGCAGTCTTGGAAAGTAACACACAAAGCAGAAATCAATTTTGTAATTCAGTATAATCTGTAAAAGCTTAAATGTCGTTGCTAAACCACTTTCGTGATTGTTACTCAGAAATATTTACTTTGGTGATTACAGCCTACATTTCTTCCAGTCAACAGATATATAAATCTTTTCATGTCTTCAACCACTTTGATCTTCACGTTGTTAAAAATTTCTGTGATTTCTGTCTTCTTGTAGTTTCTAATAATTTCTGGAAAAGGTGTGAAATAAACTCTTCAAGTCTCATAGATTTATGCAATAGGATAGAACAATAATATCCCGTCTCAAAGTAGTTTTGATGAACACATTCAACTAACCTGCTTGCCTTTAAACTGATATGAAGTATTGGCTAAAGCTTTCTACCTTTAGATAGCTCTTTGTGATAGTTCTCTCTTGGTAAAACTGCATTAAAATGTAGCCTTATTTTTTTATTGCAAGCCAACCATTGTACCACATCTGCATTTAATGTTCCCATGGGATGCATGTTCAAGGAGGAAATCGAGAAATAATATTAATATATATGTCAGACAAGGCTGAAATAGGAAATTAGTGGCTGAATAGTCACTGGATGATTTAGTTCAGTCTCTCTGTTGCACTGAATGATGTTGTAATGATGGATACAAGCATTTCAAACTGACCTGGTTAAGACACTCATGGTGTGCAATTCCAGTGGGGCATAATTGAATATCCTCCTCACAATGCATTAGGTGCTTAATTAATTGCACTAATGATATTGTCCAGCATTTTACACTCAATGACAGATGATTTGGTTGAAGTAACAACCATCCTAAAATCTATTAATATAAAAATTAAGTAAGACTACCCCAAGATACCACCTGCAATATGATCAACTATAAATATCTATTCCAGATTACAATTAATTCACTCAATTGAAAACAATGATTCTAAGAATTTCTTATGATAAATAAAAATACTCACGTTTCCTGGTTATGCCTTTATCTAGGTTACAAATGCTTTTTGCTGGGTTTTTTTTGGGTTAGAAAATATTTTATATTCACAGAAGCATAAAAAATAAGACAATAAATCTAATCTGAAATATAAAAGAATCATATGAACTTGAATATCCTATAATGGTGACATTGAACTTGAAAAACATTTGCCATTTCTAATGGCAAAATTAAAAGAAAAGAGGGGAGGTAACAACTAAGAAGAAAATTAGTTCTGGCTTAGAATTAATTACTGTTATGACTGCAAAACCTTCTTTCCCTGAACAAAGCACCACTTTGTGAAGGTTCATTATTCCTGTGTGGCTGTGGTGTGCCACCATATTTTCATAACTAATTCAGGAACAAAAAATAATCCATCTGGATTATAATCCTTTGTAGCTACACACACTGTTCCATGAAGCATTGTTCTTTGTTTCATTTTCTTTGCAGGTGTATTCTACCTAGCATGTGAAGAAGCCTACAAGTAGAACTTCACTGAAATTTGTATTTCTATTGTTTCTAGATATAGAATTTGAATGATCAAAATTTTAAAAAATATTTTTAACAGCAGAGCAAAATAGGAACTGCTGGGATCTAAACACTCCTACAAATACGTCTGTTTTCTTCAGGTGTCTACACAAGTCCTAAACCTTTATTTTGATTATTTTAAAATCATGGAAATAATGTATAATAAATGAATAAATGCAGAAATGTAGAATAAGACTAACCTGCTATTTTTCTGTTTTCCAACAGAAAACTTAAAGAATTTTTATGGTCAAATAAAAAGGTTAAATACAGATTAACCTCATCTAGCTTAACAAAAGAGATTGAGGGAAGCATTCAGAAAAACAGACGTTAAAATCTCATGCTCTGATGTTAAATGATAATGTAACCTGGATGAAAAATCTAATATGGACCTAGTGAATGGGCTACAGATACAAGATGCATCTTGTACAAGGTTTAAAAAACTCTTCCAATAAACCTTTAGTAGAATTTTTATGTTAAAATTTGTGCTGGTGCCTCCAAAAAGCAATGCGTACTAGCAATTTAACTAAATATGTGATTATTAATTAAAATAAATAGCTGATTAGCAATTGCATGAAGAATGTAGGAGTACCTGCATGTATATGAATATTTATAAAATTATCTCTGAATCATAAGAAGCTTTTAACACCATTTAGAAATTGTTTGATGATGACACAGAAGAAAACAATTTTCCATATGGTATTTTCTCTCAGACTCAAAATATTGCCTTCCATGTAGAGCAGGTTTTTTCCATTTTTGTGCTACCTTTATGCCACCAGGATAAAAGTAGTATCGTTAGTGATCTCCAGTGAGTCACATTAGGGAATCTGGTATTAGTGTGTTGCAATTGTTTGACTACCTGCTGCTACAACAGGTGATGTGGATGAGAAGTAAAATTACATGAAATAGAACTTTTTTGTGTTGTGCAATGTCTCAAAATATGACCAGGAAAGTTATACGCAATTTTGTAGTTAGCGACACAAGAATTTGATATTGAAATTATTCCTTGCTTTTTGCAGAATTCAGATTTTCTTGGTGTGTTCCTTGAGACTGGATTCTTTGTTTTGTTGTTTGCTTATGTCAGATTGCTTCTTCTTATTGCTTTATTTTTGGGGTGTTTTTGTCCAATGTGATTTTTTAAAATATCTAAGCTAGAACATTATGTCATGCTAATGGTATTCATTTGCTTCTGGTTTCATTTATGACTTTTTTCATCAAATGTAGGATTTCCTGCTACACAGTATTTGGACTTTTTAGTTCTCTAATAGATGTCCTTTTTCAGTCTAGTTGGGATATACTTCAGCAGGGGTGTGTATAAAATGCAAAAGCTTGGCTGGTTCCTGATGTGTTCTGCTGCTTTGTTATTAACATTAATAAAGTTTTTGACAATCTTATGACCATATTTAATATCAGTCTCAGATAACTCTACTCTGTCTAGCACATCTTTTTCACTGTCTCTTCCCAAGAAGACTCATACCCAGCTTATTCAAATTGATCAAGTAAGCATGTCTTCTAAATTTTGCTTGGTCACAAAGGCTGGAGTTGTTTTGCACTTGAATCAGGAATTATGTGCTATTCATCATGCCAGAGCACTTGACCAGATAAAATGGAAATGATCCACCATGGTCCTTGTTTTTTCTAACAAAACAAATTTGTTTTATTCAAATTAAATTAAATATTTTGAAGCACTGTCATACCTAAAGAAAAGACCATGTAACTACTGTAACTTGAATGTTATTAAGCTTTTTGTAACAATGAAAAGGTGTATGTAAAATTCGTGTTGTTCTGTAGACTTTTTACCACCCTCCTGTTTCCTTGCTTTTCTAATGAAGTTAGCACCAATGGAAAGTCATTTAAAGTTTAATTTGAAGAAGGTTCTTCTACACCTGCAGCTCTTTTGAGTCAATGTGAAATATTTCAGCTGCTCATGTCCATGCCCCATTGGCCCTCCCAGTGATAGAAGACCATAACTGAGGCAAAAGACTGCATTATCCAATGACCTTTAGCTTTATTGGATTGACCAGAAAGGCAAATTTATAGGCACCTTGTATTATGCCGAGAGGAAAGTCAGCTATAGCTCTGCATTCATTGTATAAATAGCTTTTGTGTGTTTCATGTGACCTAATTTAGGGTAAAGGCATGAAATATCCCATAGGTATGACCTTATTTGTGTACAATTTTATGTACAATATGTACAATGTACAAGAGGTATAGGTTTTCCTAGTGACTCCACATACATTTGATTTTTATTATAGAATATTTAACATTTGAAACTTCATTTTTGAATGTCAATGCAGAAATTTTGGTTAAGGATAATTATCATGTGGTTCATCATTTCCATTTTGCAATTGCCAGTGCTTGCCTGTTTTATTTTGTATTTGCTCTGGAAAATGAAATGCATAGATACTTTGCAATGAGTAAGTAACATATGTTAAAACATGTTCTAAAGATGCAACAAATTTTTACAATTAAAAGGAAGAAGTATGTAAACAGATTAAAAGCTGCAAAAGAATAAGATCAGCAGAGTTTTGCTTGAGCAAAATACAAAGAGGACAGGCGAGGCCTCACCTGGGATTTTAAAATGTGGCTTCCTATCCTTTAAAAATCAAGCTGAAAAAGATTCTAACAGGAAACAGAAGTTTACATTTTAATTTGAGATTTTTCAGTTATAGGACCTTCCCTTAGAAAGGCAGGTGCAAAGATGAGCTCGTGTACTTTTGAAGAGTTATATAAAGGCTCTTCTGTGACATTTTTTATATTACTGCAGCATAATATATTTTTGGCTAAACAACATATCTTGCTGTAACTAAAATTTTCAATCCCTTTTATCATCTCCCCTACACCTGATATGTTACAAACAAAAGCCTAATGCTCATTAAAGTACAAAAGCCATTGGTGCAGCTGTAAAGTTGAGAATAATTTAAAAATAGAAATGAGAAAACCTTGACTCTTCTGACATTGTATGTTTATGTAGAACACAAGTAAGCTAAAGCAACTGAAATACTAATGCATGTTTCTGAAAGATGAAGATCTTGGCAGAAATAAATTTCTAAATTAAAATTATTTTAATAACACTGAAGTTCAATTTTCAAGGGTTTTTTCCCCTTTATTATGGTTTTTCACTATAAATTAATAATATTTTAATATGATGCCTAGAAGTGGTAAAATTTTTAAATCCAGATATAGCATAGGAATATTTTAATATTATTGATGGTTTAATTGTGGAACAACAAGACTATGTAGGTTCTTCCTTAAGTTTTCAGTAGCAATGCTTTTTTTCAATATTATCATGTCAATTTATTTTATTTTATTTACTAAATTGAAACTTGTGAAGAAAAACAAACTAATGTTGTTTCTAAAAAGGCTGGAGTTTCACAGGAATGTATTAACCTCTAATTGTTTAAAAAAGCATCTTGTTCAGCAGAGCCAAACATCATTTGGGTGAGACAATAGGGTGAAGGAGGAATTAATGTGATCCTTTGTATAGTTCCTATAAACATTTATTGTTTTGTTAATAGGAACACCAGACCAACTGACCTGATAGGTACTGGATTTGAACATTAACCTACAAAATCAATGAAGTGGTGTCAGTTCACATTTTCTGAGGCTTCCCTCTATTTTAATTTAGAGACATGCATCAGCAATGGAAGAGAAAACTTAATTCTGTAATTATCATGCATAAAAAATTAATGCTGCCACAAATATTATTTACTAATAAAACGTGTATTTTACTAATATATCTTTAAATTATACATTCAGTGTTATCATGCTCCATTTCTAGTTAGGAGTCAGGAATTGAGCCCAAAGGGTTTCTGGTTATATCAAGTAATGCTAAAGAAAGTGTAATCTTTTAAAACACATTGCATGAAAGATAAGGAGAAATGAAGGGTAATTTTTGGCAGAGCTTGGGATTTTCATCATGTGGAATACGGAAAAGTTCTTTATAAGTAATCATCTTAATTCTTTTTCTCTAAGAGATAACTAAAGAAATTCATTCTAGGCATCTTAAGGCACCATTATGGCAGTTATTGAAAGAATTTCATTTTATAACTGGAGGTCATGACCATTACATAGTGATAACCTAGTTTAGGAAAAGCTCACCCATTTATTCATAGTTCAAAGGTTTTCTATGTGCATTAATCTTACCCCTATGAAAAGATAAGAATATGAGAACTTTGTCCTTCTTTCCAATCAGAAAATTTTGGAAGATGCAAGACTAGATGGAAACAAATGATTGCAGCAATAATATTTTTAAATACTGAAACTCTTAATGTTTGATGTTGCAAAAATGCCTGTGGTTGATAACAGGGAGTATAAAAACCTAATTTTGTCTCAGTTCTGTTGTATGACACTTCAGAGTTACTAAATTAGCATAATTTCTTTAATATTCCATTTAGGGAGTAAAAGGAGAAGAGATGAGCAGTAAGACCAAGCCAGGCTGGAAGGTGACTGACAGCAAGCGTGAGTAGAAATCTATTTCAGGTTCATTTTTGTGCAATATTCATGTATTATGAGGGCCTGAAGGGTATGAAAACACATTTGGATTTGTTAAACACATAAACCAAGAAACTCATTTTCCACAGTTCTTTGTTCTCAGTTCCACAAATCTAATCTTGCTACATTCAATAATTTCAATGAAAGAGAGAATACACTGGAAGCTTTGGGATATGAAATTATTTCTTCAGAATGAATTCTTTTTTCACATTCAAGGTATTCAGGGGTTAGTTGCACATATGATCTCTGAAATGAACTCTAAAGTTCTGAACTGTACCCCAGTAAATGCTTCCTACAATCTAAAGAGGAACTAAATGCCATGGAAATCATACATAAGAGCAAGTTAGATGAGTGGGGACCATTCCAAGGTAACCCATGGAAAATGCTGAATAAAAGAGAGTTCACATCTAGCAGTTTGAATGTTCTGTGCCAGAGGGAGAAAAGCTGGGGAGAAAATAAACTAATTTAAATACAACATATGTTGCTTTTTGCTTAGTTATGCATTTTCACATGCATGTCTGAGTACTTTCCTGTCAGCGGCTGCAAAATAAAAAATAGTTCTATGTTTGGATTTACTAGAAACATGGCCATTTAATTAAATTTTAACATATTGTGGTCTCTCACTCTAATATATGGTACATTAATTTTCCATGATGCTGGCATGCTGTGCTGATGGATTTCTCAGCCTACCAAATGAAGTAAACCAGGGATTTTTCAGGCAGTTTATTTTTTTCCACAACTGTTAGCATTAACATTCTTTTGGGGAAGACAGTTATCAAAACTTGACATTTCATTGAATGTTTGAAATTCTCTTGTAATATGTATTAAGTCTTGTCACTGTAGTAATAATTGCCTGTTACACACCAACTTTGTTAGTGAAAATACCACAGCCTTACTCAGTGACAGTTGGGCTTCATTATCAAAGAGAAATTGTTTAAGAAACTGGAAGTCATAAATAAATTTCTATTATGGCAATAATTGGTACCATCTTCTGTAATGTAAAAAAAGTACAGTCTTATTGTTAAGCTTTGTATGGTTTGGTTAATTTTTTAAAATTTATTTTGTATTTGGGGAGTCTTGCCTTGAATAATTTCCTTTTTTTTGTCCGTGATCACATTCCTTGTCCCATAATAAGGAGAGTTTTAAATTTTTTTATGCTGGACTGTTCTGTGTCTACTTTGTGCGACCTGATGATAAGGAAAATAAGTTGCAAACCCTCCTTTTTTCCTTTCCAGTTGTGGGTCAGTGATCAGTATGAACCAGAAGATTTTTGTTTCTTCTTAATTGCTTTGCTGAAGTGGGGATTGCTTGGGAACCCTCTTGCATGTTCATATCAGGAAAATGTTCCCTGAGCATCTGCTGATTATGCTTATATTGTAATATTAACAAATATGGTTGTCCTTTTCCAGATTCTCTACTGCATACGCAAAAAGTTCTGTTCCTTAGAGTCTGAAGTAAAAGATGAGGGACAACAGATAGAAAAGGAGTGGGGAGATAAAGCTGTATATTGGTATTTGTACACTGGTGTAATAAGCCTTCTGACAGACAGTTTTTCAATATTGCATTTTTCCATGCCTTGCAGTGACCTCTTAATGAGGGATAATTTTTCTAATACCTTTTCATTTATTTTAGTGAGGAATTCCTCCAAAGAGAAAACATTGACATTATTTCTGACATTACCTTCAAGAGTATACTGGAATTCAGCCTGGGTTTTTCAGAACTTATAGAAATATAAGTGTGATGCACAGGGTGTCTGAAGACAAAGATGGAGATGTTGAGGGAAGCCATGAGACAAGGGAAGTGATTCAATGTCTGGTCTTTGTGGCTTAATTCTACAGATTTCACTGTTGCATACTAGAAAATGCAGTCCAATTACTGCTTATATCTAGTAAAAAATAAAGGATATTATAAGAATAAAACATGGGATATATCCTGGGCAAATATTTGAAGTGTGTGGGGCTGAATGAAAGTGACATCTATAGCACGGCTTTACTGGGTGTGAAGTTGGGGGAGTTTTCCATATAGACCCTGGCAATGTAGAAAGACAGGAGGAAGATGGGTCTTTTAGATACCTGCAATATATGAATTTTAGGACTATATGTACATATAGTACATATATATGTACTAATCTGAAGTTTTTCAGAGGTTTTTCTAATTTCACTGGATCTCATACTCCAAGGACAGAATGTATGTGGACAGCAATGCAGGTAAAAGATCTTGTGTGCAACAAAGATTTCTGTGGCTGAGTACAATATTTTGTGATGCAAGATTGCTTCTGAAAGGGCAGTGTTATGCAGCTTGATAGGCATTCTACACTCTCCTGCTCATTAATTCAAATTTACTGCACTTTGTTTCCTTCTTAGTACTTTAAAAAGATTATTGGAAGGGGTATTGAAATATGGTAGGTAGATAAGATGCATTTTTCAGGCTGTAAAATCACAGAGGTAATAGATAACATTTAAGTAGGAAGCACTTACCATAAATGATCATTAATTGTTGGTTTGGGGTTTTTCGTCAGACAGGTAGTTTAATGTAAAATTTACGACACTTTTGCCCAGCTAGTTTTGCTTCACAGTCTTGATTTTTAAGCTATGATATGAAATCTTTGCTGAATCTTGCTTTTAACTCTGTTAGAAACACTTAACATGTGCTTAACTAACTTCTCTTTTGCAGCAATTTTCTGGTGAAACTATTCCAGTACTCCTGCTTTTAGGTACTGCATCAAAGGGTGTCCAGCTTAAACGGAAGATAAGCAGTTAACAAACCATTCCTCATCTAGAAGGACATGTTGTTGCAAAGAATGGATTGTTTTTGCTGTGTATATGGTGATTGTCTTGCTGACAACTTAGTTGCATCAAAACAACTAATTCAGAATTTGCAATCGTACCCAAACTGCTCAATCTGCCACCTATGTCAACACTACTCCTCACCTCAGCTTTAATATAGTAGAACAGACTGAGATGTTCCTAATCACCTGTGTAACCTGTGCATTCACTAGTTGTGTTGATTTAGAAAGAAATACAGGATTTTCAGAAAAGCAAAGTGCCACATCCCATTTTATTGCTTAGCTTCACTGCACTCACACTAAAATGATTCTCTCTTCCATGAGAACATGGTGGTGTTTACTTTCCAGAAGCAGAAGATATGTGCTGGATGGACTTTTTCTGTGTCAGAACATGTTTATTTCTCTGCTTCCTTCCTGCATCAGTTAACAAGGGGGTGTTTCTCAGCACTCTGTGGCAGCAGAGTTAGGCAGAGGTGACAGAGGTGGTGCTGGGTTGTGATGCCGCACAGCAGGCTAATCTAAGCAAGCCATTAGTGCAACCCTTGGTGGGGTGGGATTCAAGATTAAAAGTTGCTTCAATTTTCTAATCACTGGGAGGGCTACTTCCAGTAGGGCTGCTTGGTGTGGGAAATGGTAACACCAAGAACTGTAAATAACAAGAATGTCTTTGATCTGACTGAGAGTTGAACTTTTGCCTTCCTAATGCATCACACGAGGCATATTAATATGCTAAAGATTGTGACTGTGATTCCCTTAGCATGTGTATTTGCAGCTGCTTTTTAACACAGTGCACGAGTGTGCTATGCAGAGATGACTGGTTGGAGGCTGCCTGCCCAGCAAGGTGTTTTATCTGTGGTGTGTCTTAATCTAGTCATCTTGCTTTCAAAGTGAAAAGAAAATTTACTTCAAGGAGCTCAAAAAATAATCCTCAAATCTTTTTCTCTTTTTGACTTTAATATAATCATTACATTCACACTTTGCATTTATAAGTCCTTTAAAAGAACTCAATAATTATTTTTGCTGTTCAGACATATCAAATCCTTCATATGATTTGTGTAATCTACTGAAGTTCTTTGTGGCTGTTTTAAAATCCTCATCCTAACACAGCTGACCTGGATAAAATGTGTAATAACTCACATTTTGTGGTTTACCAGGAGAGAATTATAATAATGCCAGAGTCTATTAAAATAAAAGGCTATGCTTTTATTACTTAAAGGTCAGCGAAGTCCTCTACCATGACATCTGTGTTCCTGCATTGTGTTCCCAATCTTTATGTTTTCATAAGAACAGGTACTGGCATATTATGTTTTGAAATTGATCGTGAATATTGGGGAAAGAGTATTACAAAGTAGTAATTTTACAAAGTAAATTACAAAGTTTAACATTTTTATCCTGAACTAACTTGCTATCACCAGCTTTCTGAAATTTGACTGCTTTTTCCCTTCAGCAATGATTACACTTTTCCCTAATTTTGTCAGACAGAATGGTAATAACCTTAGGCAATCATACTAAAATAACTTGTCAGCTACTCATTGTTTTATTTTTAATGTATTAAGAAATTAAATGCTCCAAAAATGCAACAGACTAAAGAGCTGAATCCATTTTTTCTTCACAGGGTGTCTTCAGAAGACACCATGGCTGATCGTGTTCCCCAGCTGCCCAGCAGTACGGGCTGTGACAGCCCTGCACAGCCCCAGGGCCTCCCACCCTGCCCACCTCAGGCTTGGCCAGGCACAGGGAGAGAAGAGGGAAACGTCTAGTTTCTTGGAGGAAATTTATTCCCACTTGTTTTGGGAGTTCGACCTCCTCAAAAGGGTGGGAGTTGAGGAGCAGGGAAGGGAAGTTGTGGTGACTGATGGCCTGAAGAGTTTAGTAGGAGCTGTTGTTTGTGATCTTAGATCAGATCACCCTCCGCCACAAAATGCTCACATAGCCAGAAGAGCTGATGTGCTGAAAGGTTCAGGAATGTCTCCTGATCCAGCTGGACCTCTGCAATGGTGACTCCTCTCACCATCCAGACAGCCCTTGGCCATGCTGCTTGAGAGGCCTGATTGCCCTAAAAAGCGTTTCCCTATTATGGTTATTATATTTTTTTAACAACCACTCTGTCTGTGGGCATCTGTGCAACAAATGAAATATGCACATACAAAGAAACCATCATTTCACTATCAAATTCCACTTTGAACTTGTTGAGGAGAAAGAGCCAAGGGTTTTGGTGGCTGTGTGGTGCTCCAGAGAAGGTGTCTGAATACCCTGGGCTTTGTTTCTTGTGTAAAAGAAACTAAGGCCAGCAGTGCTTTTGTCTGTGAGAGTTTCTTGGCCTTGCTAAATGCACTGCATCTCCTCCCCGTGTCTGGGAGATCTGCTTCATGTTAAAGAGCAAAGGACACCTTTTCCTGAGATGCTTTATAGGTTAAAACATCGTGCCTGTTCCACAGCACATTACTTTCAGGTCTCACTTTGACTAGGAGAGTATATTATTATAATCAACAGCCTTTGAAAATGCGCATTTCACAGATCTCATTGATGTTGTTCTGCTACATACTGTAGCGTTCTTTCAAAAATGACATACTGCCATCAGGAATGAAAATGATAATCTGACCAATTCGAAGACAATCAATATTCCAACCTTTGAAATTCATTTTATATAACTAGTGTGTGAAAATCTTCTGATTTAAAAAGAAAGATACATTTAATCCCATTTTATGTCTTGATAGATAACTGACCATTACACCTCCTTGTTCTCTTTCATGATTATTAACAGCTTAGACATATTTCTTGTAATATCTCTCTATAAATAATTCTAGGCTCAGAAGTTTGTTTCTTTTATTATAAAGCTATCCAAAAGTGATAGCTCGTTTCTCCATAACTAGGATCTGTCTCCTCTAGGGGCAATTTATCTTTGCAGCAGCTAACCCTTAGGCATTATTTATTTCATAAACTTTTATTAATCATCTTTGCCAGTTTCTCTCAGTCTTTCTCTTCCTACAGTATTCTGCTACACTCCGAACACCCACCAAGTTTTCCAAATATTTATACTGCTGGTTTTAGAGGAAGAAGGGTTATCTGAGACGTTGTTTTTATTAAACCTTGATTGTTTAAATACCAGTCATCAGGGATTGCTCATGGAAAACTCAAATCTGACTTTGTTGTAGGGGAGGGAATGCCTGTTTTTTGAAGTCAGTCTGTATGACAGGGGTAGATTCAGAATCACTATGGATTATCCTCTGGGAAAGACAGCTGCAAGGAATGAAAATCAATGTGAAGAAGGATGGCAAAAATTAGCCTCAATGCTTCTTTCCTGCATTGGCTAGACAGGAAGAAATCTCTTGGTAAGAATGTCTTTCCAAGCCTTATGTGCCAACTGTTGAGCCTCAGTGTCCATGCTCAGAGCAAGAGATACCTGTATTTGAGAAACCTGCCCTGCCATTCTCACCAACCATTCCCAGTGGAGCTGTGATTGCTCAGCGAGAGGGATGGACTCTGTGAGGGCAGATGGACGCAGCCACCACCTGCTACTTTGCCACAGCTGTAAAGATGACACTAGGCAGAGATGAGAAACTCATAGGAAGGGTGGCATTATAGAGTTTGCAAAGCTGGCATGGCCAGGAGACATACCAGACTGGCACACCTATACACTTAAGTTAGATGTTTGGGGTTCCTTTTACATCAAACAATTAAGATACGCCTTAGAGAATTTAGTGCTGTCCTTGTAGCCATAACTCATGCTACAGGCAGAACTGCAGTTCATGTGCTCATTTCAAGTCCTTTATAGACTACTTTAAATATTATTGAGCCAGGTGTTGCTGGTAGTTGCATTATTTCTTTCATATTGATTAAGAAATTTAGTCAAATGATTTTTTTTTTGTGGCTCCAAACAGTCTAACTAATTCATAAGCTGCATTTTTATCTTGCCTTCTCATCAAATGTATGTTCTAATGTGTTAAAATTGTAAAAGAGTATTCTTAATTTTTTTGCAGTATGCATTGTTGAAGAAAAGAACATGTGAAAATCTACTTGAGTGTTGGCATTTTGGGGGGCGTTTCAGGTATGATTTTTTCCCTATATGTTTGATTTGTGAACAACAAAGAAGAGAACTTCCCGTGACAAGTCTAGTCTGTAATTTAATAAAAAAAGATAATTTATCAATGCTTCACCTCAGCATATGCACTTTATCTCAGAAAAGTTATCTGGAGTCTTACAGGAAACCAGTGAGGTTGGCAAGGATTATCTATAACAGCCCTACTTAGGGTCCATCTTATTTCCATGTAGGTCAATATATGTATTTGTATCTATACATGCAAATGCATATGTAGTTTATTTGTATGTGAACAGCAAGACTTTTAAAATTTGATACTATTGACTTAAAGTATCTGCTTAGTTTGCAGAGTAGAATTATTTATTCTGATGTTAATTAGAATGATGGGGAATTAGACAGAAATAGAGCTCTCAGATTTCAGGGTGACAAGAAATCCCACTTGAGTCCATCATGAACTGTGCCTGCAAATGTCTGTCAGCAATGACTGAATCTGCCCATAAAAGCCTTCAGTGTAAGAAACTCTACAAACTTTATATGTTCCATTCCTTACCTCTCTGTACTTTGAGAATGCTTTTCCTGATGCCTGTCTTGTACGTTTCATGCTGCAATTTAAACTTGCTGTTAGTTTTCTCATCAGTGGTAGAGATCTCATTTTCCCCTTCAATTTTGCTGTGTCACTTCAATCTTCTCTGTGCTAACCTAAAATTATGATACCTGGTAATACTTCCTCTATCTTCTTATTCACTCTGTAATAGAGAACATTTCCCTTTGTTACACAAAGTCCAAGTTCTTCACCCTGCAGTGTCTCAAAAAGTGATTTGCATACCTCATCAATATCCCCAGATTTGGTTTACAGTCCCCATTTATAATATTGGTTTTGTTTTTTTTTTTCCCTGCTGACATTTCAGCTGTATGAAGGGCAACTTCTTTAGTCTTTTATTTATGACATGAACCATTTTCTCATTGGATTTTGTTACTACATATCCTGGGTTTTTTAATCTAATGCTAGAAACTGTTCTAAAATATTTTTAAGTCTTCTGACTCCCTAGAAGATGAATTGCAGAAATGCCGCTGCTCTGAAATGAAACCACTCTGAAATTAGTATTCTGCTGCTGTGTGTGTTTAAACAGACCAAACACTATTTGTGCCCTGGTTTTGGAGAAGCTGAAAGTGCTGGTTTTGTCTGATTACTTTTTTCTCAGTCCCTGATAGAATAGTCACTTTGGAAGAGAGATTGGTATACTCTACCCAATTTGCAGATTCAGGCATTAACTTGTTTCTTCAGGATTTGAAAGGGTAATGGCAAAGAACTGCTTATAAATCTTAAGTTAATTTAGGATATTTAGTCTTCTGTCTCTTAGATGGATATACTTTGGCACTTTAATTAACTGCTTGTTAATTCTAGACTTTCACGTTGTTCTGTGCAGAGACTTTAAATAAGATATGCCTATACTGAGACTATATTAAAGGGCATATTTTAGTGGTAAATAGATTCCAGCTTTATGTTTGATGCATCCCACAGATCACGTGGCTTGTGATTCAAAACACACAAGACATGTTTCCAGGGTTTCAAGTACTGTAAATAAATGTAAAACAAGCTCTTTTCACAAATGTGCTATAAAATAATCAGCACCAGGAAAGCTAAGAAGCTAAATGACACTTCGAAGACTGTAATTAATATTAATCTCTTGCATGCCAGAACAGGTGATTAAACTGCTCCACCTCTTTTGCTTGATATGCAAATCTGGCTGAATGGCAACATCCTATGACAAACACACAACTGTAGCAGCCACTGGTTGATTTTAAATATGTAGCAAAGGGGTCAGAATTTAAGAAAACTTGTGAGTAGTTTAAGAATTTCATCAAGTTGAAGCCTGTTGGTGCCTGTTTTCATTAATAGTAGGAAAGGACAAAGATTATACATTTGTTTTGTGTGAATTGGTCCAGGGAGAAATTTCATCTCTCATATTCTCTTTGCCAGAGTGTTTTTTCTCAAATTAAGAAAAGCAACACCCAAAGTTTCTGGTAAATATGGCTGGACAGTTATCCAAGTCCCTACTGTAAACTATGTGTTCCAGGCTTCTCCCTGCTTTCAGTGTGAGAAGAGATAAAAACTCTTTATTTTCAGAGTATTTGCATATTTTTTTCCCATTTTGATATTTCCCAGTATTTTTTATCAACATTTCCATGAATTGGGAAAGTATGAAAACACCACTTTGTTTTCAGTTTTTACAAAAATTTTGTATTTAATATATCAGATCCCTTTTTTTCTCAAACCTTCTTGGAAATGAAATTAAGTCTGATTTTACAGTTTACAGCACGTCAGTAAAATTTTAGAGAACATTTTAAATTTAATAGGTGACTTCCTTTCAAGTATTTCCCTGTTTTCCATATTTTTATCAATACTACTTTGCAATTACTGGAGCAAACATGAAGAATTTTATTCTTGAAAGAATTCTTCCCAGGGGAATTTTATTTGGTGTAATACACTCAAGATATTTGGATAAGAATAACATGAATAGAGTTTAATTTTCATATTCAAACTAGGGCTGGGTTTGATGTCTTCATTTATTTTATTATTTAGCAGTATTCCCTTTAGGTTTTTGCCAAGGCCTAAGATTAACTGACCATCTGTCTATTTTTCTACAAAGCAGGATGTGCTACTCATTACTGGCAGTTAATTTTGTGGCAAAAATTCACATAATGTGGTCTGGTATTGTGATTTATTCAGTGACATTTATAGAAATCTAGCAAATCCAATCAGAGAATTCAAGGATACTCAGCAGAAGAAACGTGTCATGAAAAATGTTCACAACTGCCACTATTCAAAAATATGGCAATGATATGCTTGTGTCCATATTTACATGTATAGTTCAAACTTTTATTAGGTATTTCCAACCGGAAGTTGTAGCATCATTGGACACAGGTCTGGAATATTTTTTCCTGTGTGAGGGATCTTGTGCCTGCAGTGGACTAAGAATATGAAGACATTTGACTCCCAGGTGTTAGATACTATGGAACTACACCCATTTCTACATTATGTCATTAAGTCATATCTATGTAATAAGATATGTCATAAAGGTGTGCTTAGAAGCAACAGGATAACTGGAGATAGTCAGCTGTTCTCTGTTTAACTTCTCAAAACTGACAAGTTATTAAAATATTTCAGTTCCCCTGAAAGGTATCCTAAATACTTATAGGTAAAAAAACCACAACCATTTCAAAAGAATCCACCATTTGAATTTTATTATTGCAGTTTGTGCAAATTTTTTAAATCTTCTGATTTTTCTCATTTCATTTTTGTTGGCATACTGAGATGAGTTTCAGATGTCCTTATCGGGGCAATTTTCACCCTAATTCTTGTTCAGTTAAGATTATGATATTCTGTTTAACAAAGTTCTTCAGAAAGCTGCTACCAGTAATTGATGTTTGATTCTTTTGTCTTTTATGAATTTGTCTCCTTTTTCCCATTACTTTGGAGTTCAAAGTGAACTCAATGCCAGTGCATAACAACTGCACTTCTTGTCAGACACAGATATTTTTACAATGAATGATTCTCTTTCAAGGAAATGAGTAAGGGTTGCCTCTGCTGTTCCTTGGTGCTAGCCAGCATGTCACACTGTAATAACTGGAGTTGCCTGTTTCTGATGAAAAAGCATCTTTAGAGCATCTGAAATTATGCTGTGCTGTGGATTGTGGTTTATATTTAAGAAAACCTGTGCTAATTTTAGATGTAATAAAGAGTCTAGAAACATCTATGTAGGTCCATTTAATTGTCATTTCTCTCCGTGGGAGACTTATTTTCTGAACAAGACATAATAATGTTGCTGCTCCTTGAGTAGCTCCCTCCCCTCATACACAGGAATGGTCTCTCCAGCTGCTTGCGTGGCTGTTGTCAGAGCTGGCACTCCTGGCCAGAGTCTGAAGCACTCAGCACTGACACCCAAAGCTGTCATGGTTACACTCTGTGCACTCAGGCTGGACTCAGAGCTGGGGCAGGTGCTCTCGGCTGGCAGAGCAGCAGCTATATCCTAATACTGCAAGTCTGGGGAAAGAATTTCCCCATGGCACCATTACTGTGCATTGGCAGTGGGTTTTGATGTGATACCTTCATACTTTACTAATATTTATATTAGGCTTTTAGTGTTTTCCTGTGCATAAAAGGGAATCAGAAACACTTTGAGTACGTTTTCTAGCGTTTGGACAGTTGCCTGAGCCTTTTTATACACACTGCAGAAGAACATCATAGAAAATAAGCAAAACCATACTAAGTTAGCTCTGTTGCCTTTTGGATGTGCTGTGTAGACATAAAGGCTTGCTCAGGAATCTCTGCCATGTTAGTGTTGCATTGTGTGCATAGTCCACAGTCTCAGTTGGTCAGAAAGTCATAAAGCATCTTAGTTTTGTCATAATTTTACAAACTTTATTGGCAGCAGAAAATATTGGTGTGCAATTAAGGTTTATTCCAAACTTGGTGATGTAATTTTGTGTAAAAATGAAAAATCAAAGTCTATCATCAAAAAAGCAAATATAATGAGGAAATTAAATTATTTACATGTCTGATGGAAAAGCAGCCATTCTGCTTCCACTGTATCAGAATATGCTAGACTTCATATTGAAAGTGAAACTGAACTTCTGCAATGCACATTTTATCAACTAAAAACATTTCTGCATTTGAGAAATTCGTTAAATGGTACACAAAATTTCCAAAAACTGCATGCACATGAGTGCATGCAATGTCCTTCCATGTCAAAAAGAAAAAATTGTGTAAGACTGCAGAAGCTCAGTTTCACTTCCAATATTTAGTGTTACCAGTATTTCTGAAATGTTTTCACATAGAATTAACAGCATGGGGGGGGCGGGATGCTATTTATCAAAGCAGTTTATTTCTGCTGCTCAAATACATATCTATATTTATTATAATTTAACCTTTTAATTCAAGATTAATAATTTAATTCAAGAGTAGTGATTCAATCAAATGAAAGAACAGCGAAGCAATTATCCCTCCCCTCCCACAATCAACTTGAGTTTTTCAGAGGTGTTGCAGAAGGAGTGTGAAATATTTTCTTTTCACTGACATTATAATGACACTTTGCAGGTGTCCTTAGACTCTAATCATCCACAACTTTCACATATGCTACACACTGGGAACAGTCCCTTTGAAGTTAATTGGGTTTCACCTGTTTACTCCAGCAGAGTGAAACCCTGTTTACTGAATTTTAAATTAAATATAAACACATTAAAATATAAAACTGTACTTTAACTCCTCGTAGTTCTATTATGCATGTTGTAGGCTTTGTCAATTAAAATACATCCAATTAGATGTATTTAAAGATGAAATCGTCCTCTGAGGCATTGGGTGTAGGAATGGATTAAAAACTAATTAAATGTAAACCTCTCGAGACCTAAATTACTTTCCCCTCCCCCTAAAATCAGATACATGTCTATGTAAGAAGATCTGAAGGTTAGTGATAACCTCAGGGTTCTTGGCTTTTATTTGCTCTCAGATCACCTGACATGGGCTATTCTGTTCCATCATACAAAATGTATCCTTCTGTTTAGCTTTCTGGGGACTCTTGTTAAGGTTAAATAACATGCATTTTTAGCAGCTTTTTCCCTAAATAAAGTAAGAAAATTACAGTTGAAATTTTCCAGAGGAGTGGAATCTAAGCTAATGATTGACACTATATCCAGAATAACTCCATCACTGAGTAAAATGAAAGCATCAGAACCATCAGAAAAAGGGATTTCTTTTTCTCGTGTGTGATTGTGGCTGTCTGCTTGGGGGTGAAGAGAAGTTGAATTGATTGAATGACTTTACAGAGAAAACTTCATTACTTTGAGAACTAGTTTGAAATAAATTGGACAAAAATTAAATTTATATTATATAATGGGCCAGATCATATGAGATTTCCCCTCAGTATGAACTGGGCATTCAATATTACCCACATCTTAGCTCAAAGGCACCTTAACTCAATTTATATAACTTCTACTACTGGAAGAGCCCACGTTTATTAAGGATCACCAATGTTTTTTTACCTGGAGGATATGAATCTGTATAATTAGAATGTAAAAGACCAAAATATTTTTAGGTGATATTAAAAAGTGAATGTCACGCAGTGCATCACGGTGCATGGTGTAAAAGCAAGATATCACTCAGCTGAAAGTGAAAAAACCTGAAATTACTTTCAAAATGAAGTGTAGATGTGTTGGATACAGATGTTGATGTATGAGCAAATGCTGGAGAGGGACACAGGCAGAATGGAGAGTGGCTGTCATGGGATCCTGCAAAACTGCAGCTGGAGGTAGCCAGTTCCAAACTTGTGATCAGCTTGGAGCCGTTCGATTGCTGTTGTGCCTGTGCTCAAGGAAAGCAGAGAGTGACTCAAGGAATCACAACCAACTTATGTCCAGGAGAGGAAGCTGTGAATTTCAGATTTCAGTGTCAGTCTGGGTTTTAGACTGAATTAAAATTTATGAACAGAAATCACACTCAACACTGTGGCAGCACTTCTTTTTTTTTTTTTTTTTTTTTTTTTTTTTTTGTAAAGGAGGTAAATACTTTGCTTATGTTTTAAACAGTACCTGAAGTCTCTTTTTGATCCCCATTGGTCCAATCAGAGTTTGCTTATTTGTGCCATAGCAATGCCAGCACTTCTCGAGCTCTTTGGCATAGTCCCTAATTTAAGATCTGGATAAAAATGTGGTCTAAACAGCACAGGAAATCCACAAAAGGGCAGCAGCTTTGGAAAGGACAGCTTTGTGCCCAAGTTGCCACCACCTTTAGTGACAGCAGTGTTCCTGGTGAAGGTCTTGCTTAGTAGTGAAATCCTAGCTTACAGATTACTGTTGAAATTACTTGTGAAACAAATACATTTTAATTTAATTTTTGTAAAAAATCTCTATAAAACTATTAGTTTTGTTACAATGTATATTCCTATTGCAAAGCTTTTTTCATTTGTTTGTTTCTTTGTGGTTTTTTCTGTGTTTACTTAGTTCTTTCTAGTTCAGATTCTTTGCTCTATATTTATGGGGCACTTGCAGTAATTTCAGTGAGGTTTGAAAACCACTGACATTTTAGTCAGGAGGGAGCAGGGATTGATAGACCAGACCCCAATACTGATGCTGAGGAGAGCAGGGGATAGTTCTTTATTAAGATAAGTAGCTTTGGGGCTGGAAATGCATCAGAGGACATGCTTTGGAAGGAATGCATTATAGAGAGAAGACTCTGCTGGCATAGCCCTGGCACGCAGCAAGACACTGGGAGGTCGACTGAATGAAGAGGCTTTCCCTGTCAGTCTCTAACAGTTCTGTCAGGCTTATTTGAGAAGTAAAAGTATCACTAAACTGGAATTGAGGAGGAGTAGTGACATCTTTTCACTGAGACAGCCTGAATGTTTCAGAGTCTAATTCCTGGATATTGCTGTCCTCTTTCCTTATCTGTCCAAGTGCTTTAGAAGGCTTGCGAACTCTCTAGGCATGCCCAAAGCCATGAACACCACCAGCAAGGGACACAAAATCAAGACAGAAAATCTTTTTCCCCTCCCGTGAGACAGTCCTTCCCTGCAAGCTTGCTTGGTGACCCTAAAGAGCACAGTGCCACATGACTGAAGTTAACGATTAATGAACATTGTGGACTTTTATGCTGTGCCAGACTTCTCTTATTATTTACAAGTTTACTATTCTCCAATTATTATCTATAGACATCTGTGCAGCTACTCATATACATTGATGCTAACTCAAGAAGTAACAAGATGTTGAGACTATGCTTTGGGCTATAATGTATGGTCTGAGGTACAAAATAAAGATATTAAACAAAAATTGTTTTTCTTGACGTGATTAAAAGTGATTCCCATTGTTACTATAGTGTGGTTTTTAATCTTTTATGTAATACTTTAAGGCAATCTGTTGAATAGAAACCATAACACTATTAATTTAGTGTAACATTAAGCCTCAGGAGTAAATGCTAAATAACATTTAGTAATGGGTTTTATAACAAATTTATGGAGCTCCTTATGTGTGCTTTTCACTCTTTTTCAATGCTAATGTTGTTATCCGTTAGCACTCAGATGCTCTTCCTCATGATACAATAGCTATGGCAGCTATGACTCCAAATAGCTTAATCTAATTCTTGTTGGAGACAATAGAAAGAATTCATGGGTGTCATATAATATCCTCTTCAAAATCAGCTTTAAATACAGTACACTGCTTTTCCGTGCTCTTGAACATGAATTAATATTTTATATCTATTCTACCACCTGACACAATAAAAAGGCCAAAGTTTGTCACTGTGCCTAAAGCAAGGTTTGTACTGGGTATGAGGAGCAGGGAGGTCAGCTATATTTTAAGAAGTTCACTGGCTAAGTGGTCATAGAGCATTATTCCACAAGGCAGGAGGCAAGACAGTGTAAAAACAGGCCTAACCGATGTTCTTGAAAACAAGATTCAGTGGACTCAGTGGTCTCTGAATCTAGTTTCTTTTCTGATTCTCCTGTAGCTGAGTGAAAGGTGTTTCTGGCTCCACCAGACATTGCATGCATATTCCCAGAAATGATGAAGAATTCAAGTAGGCATTCAAGCTTCCCTTCTGTGAATGATTCTGTGGAGGACAAGTTTATATGCAGTGTTCCCAAGTCTCTGAGATCAGGAATGAAAATGTAAAAGGTTTTGTTTCCCTATATATGCAACCACCACCTGTGGTCAGGATATTAAAAATAAAAAAAAATAAAATACTTCAAGCTGAAAGACAGGGCCAAAAATACTCATAAAATGGAATTTTTCAGTTGGGAGTTCAGTCAATTAATTAATTAATTAACTAACTTGACAAAGCACTCAGTAAAACAGAACATTTTCTTCATAAGACAAACTTGTAGGCCTCCCTCACGACATTTCTATGATTTTTTTAAGATTGCTTTGTGTTGGTCTGCTAAGAAATAAGATCTGCAATTCTTAGAGGATTTCTTTTTCAAAAAGCTGTAGGTCAAACATCTGTTTAATACACGTCTTTGAGAATTCTCTGTAATGGCAGTTTTGACATAACAATGTATGGTGGTGGTATCAATAATACTTCTTTTTAGAGTATAATTTTACACTAACTTTTAATTTCCTTCCCCTGCCTGAATTTGCATTGTTTTTTCCTGTAAATTAGCAGAGTTTGTTGTCACCTATTCTTAAAGTTCTTTAACCTATTAGATTATTATTTTGGTGCTAATAAAACTGAGGTGCAGCAATATTTATATTCATTTGAGTTTTATTTATCTTTGCATGGATATGTCATTATTCTGTCCTGTGTGATAAAGTCCTTAAAATGAAATAATTTGTGCTGAAGAAAGCAGAGAAGGGAGAAAGCTGAAATAACTTTTTATAACCTCTAAGATCAATGCCAAATGAGCATCTAAGGTAGATGAAACTTCTATATTTATTTTATGGCTAGATCATCCACTTCACTGGTTTACTCTTTTAACAAAGGTAAGGTTCTCAACCAGGAAATATTAGATCTTTAATGGATTTTCCATTTTTCAGAGGTGTAGTTCACTAACTGCACTATAAATATGCAAATATTTATTACATTGGTTGTAATGGTTCATGAAAATACCAATTCCCGTGCAGATTTTAGGATTTTCTAAAGAATCAAAAAGTTTAAAGTTTGCTGAACTGTGGCATATAGGTAAAACCTTATAAAATGAAGGCCTTGTTGCATTTGTAAAATCATGGCTCAGGCTTGTTACTTTAGCTGCGTACAGAAGGACTGTGGGAAAGCGACACAGCTGAGTTAGGGGTAGAAAAACATGCTGCGTGACTGTCATGTGTTCACACTGTGGTGTGTGGTGGTTGGTTGAATTATGCTTGTTATGCTTTAAAACTAGGTAAACTGATAACCAGCTAAGTGCTTAAAAAGGCTCAGCTTTTGCAATAAAGGGCTCTCCTTTGCTCCTCCCTGGGGAATCTGCGTCGCTCATTTTCACAACACTGAACTATGAAATAATATTAGGTACAAACATTTTTCTGGGAAAGAGAGTTTTCTTCCAACTTTTCTGCAACATTGCTGCTCTGAGTTAGTAATTGATTCCTCAAAATTAAGTTGCACATTTACTTCCTGAAGATAGTCTGTGTCATCTGTCCAGAATATGGACAAGAAAAAGTGCATTTCTTAAAGTGTCTGGCACAGGAATCTACTTTTATGAATGAGCCACATAGTACATAGGCATTGCCTACAGCTTTTGTTTTTCCCCTCATTGTGATTATCACCAAGTTAATAGATGGAAAGAAAGGCTTTTACTTCATCCAGCCCATCATCCCTGACAGTTCACACTTATTCTCTGAAGTGGAGTTTCTGTTGTTGCATTTTGTTTAGCACTAAAGCATCTGTAAAGGGCTGATCTATCTCCTCGTCCTTCACTTACTGCCTGGAACCTGGAACATTGTGGAGAGCAGCATCCTTAGACCTCGCAGTCTCTCTCCTGACATCCCTGCAGTGTTTGTGGCACCTGCAAACAGATATTTCAGCTCTGGTGTTGTAAATTTGTATGCTCTGTGTGGAAAGAAAAAACAAACCAAGAAAAACCAGAGAGCGAATTAAGGCTTACTGCACTGTCAGTGTTACCCACGGAAAAATCTGTGATAGGTAGGAGATGCCTCTTATTTGTGATTGTTTATCACTTTCTCTGAATGTCACTACTTGAAGACTGAGATGCAGACATTGCCATGAACAAGACCACTTAGCAGGCTTTTGCAGCACATATAAATTCCATGCAGACATTTGAATATGACTTTCTTTCAGTGTAATTTTTCAGAATAAGAGGAGACAGTAGCAGTATAATGTAAGACACAGGATTAGGCTTGGCTCAGTGACCAGAGCTCTGGATTTGCTCTCCCAGTTGCTAACATACTCCAGCAAATCTGGAATATGTTAATGCATCACTGTTCCAACGTGAGTGTTGGAGAATGCCTCCATCCAAAATATAAGCTACATGTGTGTGTCCTTTTGCCAGCCAGGAAGCTGGATCCCAACCCTGAGAGCCTTCCAGCTGGCCTGTTGCCTTTTGTTTGAAACAGAGGGGCAGTGGCCAAATGGCTGTGAGTGATGAGAGTTGGAGACTCCCCTCCTCAGGGACAGAAGGGGTTCAGCTGGAGTCACATGCACACCTATTCAGGCATGTGGCTTGTTTTTTACAGTCACTGCCACATCAGGGGACTCTATAAAGAAGTGCTACATGATTGAAACTCAGCTCACGTGGCTGAAGAGCTGGAAAACCTTTACTGTTGAGTATGGAGGGAAAAGGGAAAATTTGACTCTTGGTATGAAAATGAGAGTGGTGACTGAGAAGTGCAGGGACAGAAGTATAAGCAAGTGAATGTTGTAATCTCTCTGACTTTAGCTATAACTACAAAACACTATAAAATAGAGTGTTTACTTTTTCTCTTTTCCTGCATCAAGATTAATAGGAAAAGTTAAGCATTTCTAAATCACATTACTTGCCTCAGGGAAATGAAATGGTAATAGTGTGTCTTTTCATAGTTATTTCAAATTGTTCATGTATGCGTTAGCTGATGTTGGCATAAGTAAATTGTTTCTCTGGTGTTTCATTTTCTACATTATTTAGAATTCAGATTAATTCTCAATTTGTCTGCTTTCTGCAGGCATGTGTATCAGCATATATCTGCAGGGATGTATATCAAATTCATTTTCTCCTTGTCTCTCTGACACACTTCCACGTGTGAAGTCACATTTAACAAATAAGCTCAGATAATTTCTTGTACCCTGAAGCTGTATTGATTGTATTATCAGTTTTGTACTGTCATGCAGAGTAAGGCTTAGTTTCTGAATGTCTTCTTACATCCATCTCTCAGAGATAATGCAATATGCCAAGGTTATTCTGTCTGATTTAGCAGAGATATTTTAACAGAGCAAAACTGTTAAGACATTTACATGACCTATTTATTTTACAGCTGCTTATTCTGCTTTCTTTTTTCCCTCTTAACCACTTCCTGTTTTTCTTGGATTTGTCTTTACTAAATGATTTAATAAAATCTTAATTTTGGTGTCACCACCAAATTTGGTATTTACCTGCTGAGACCTCTCTAACAAAACAGCTGTTCCCTACCATTTTCATAAATTTTGAGACCTTGTGTGTGTTACTGGTAGTGATTCCTACTTTCCAAGGCTGGGTATACTTACAGGAGCTATAGCTGACTAAGCCTTATCATATGCTTGATATATTTCTTTAATTGTGTTATATTTTCTTGAGATTGGAGTCCTAGATGAAACTTCGTTGTTAAAATATGCATACTCAGGATTATGAATGAAAATCATGACTGCTGAAAAGTATGAAGTGAGAACATTTCAGAGCTGTAGTAACAAGATTTAAACCTTCAAATAAAGGAGAAAGGATAGAGTGAATCAGCAACTGGAACAAGCTTAAATGGCGCATGTCAGGAATAGAAACAGCAAAACTCAGAAACAATTCTCTGAGACACACTGTGGCTTGGATTAGATAAGTAATTGTTTAGAAAGGATGAAGGGTCCTTGGTCTCAAACCAACAGGAGCAGTAAAGCAGAGGGAGGAATATGGGACTGGATGTGCTCTTCTGCAGGCTTTGCAGCTCGCCTCACATGAGGAATGGGTTTTCCTTAAAATCCCAGCTAGCACTGACAGCCAATGGATACCAGTTAACACTGCATACACTTAGAGAAGGTGCTAATCTGACACCTGAAACCCACATCAGCTGCTACCCACAGGAAGGTTTTCCTTTCTTTTATACTTTATGTACATGAGCACCAAGTGACAAAACAAAGAAATGCACCTTTCCTTGCTGGAATCAGCAAATCTCTTATATGGCAATTACAGTCACAAAATTAAGCTTTTTATCTGGTTAAATATTCTATGAAGCACTATTCTTTGAATTGTGGGAACTGTGAGCTATGTGATTAATAGTATTTTCATAATTTAACCAGTTTAACCAACGGACATATTGCCAGATTTTATTTTGAAAACTAATTTTTTGCCCGTAACAATCCCAAAATGAGGAGGCCATTCTATGTGGTGGTGAGAAGCTGTACTTTTATTGCAAGTTGGTTTTTAATTCATTTTGTACCTGGGCCTGCTGGAAAATAAAAAAAGAAAAGAAAAGAGGATCCTTCTTTCAAAGAAGCCATAGGAATCTGTTGTTGTAATTATTGGTAAAAACATATAACAAATTTTTCACAGTTTAGGTCACACCATGGCTAATGTTTACATTCCTCAGTATATATTGGCAAACATTTTATGACATTGGTTTCAGGTGAAATGTACTACAGTTTTTCATGTGAAAATACTAATCAAATTTCCTGTCTATGTTCATTATCGTATTAACATAAAATAAGACCTTGTACCACCAGAAATATTTTGCAGTAAATGTATTGATCATATAATGTCTGCTACTTCTATGGCAAAGAAAGTCTGTCTTCTGTATTGCCCATTATAATTACCAACTGCTCACAGTTTTCACAGTATCCAGTCTGCTAATTAATGGTGATATTGAAGGATGGGCATCTGATAAAAAACCTAATTTGCATAAACTGCCTGCTGGAATGAAAGAACATCTTCCTTTGTAAATCCCCTATAAATGAGCATAAACTAAGAGATTACATCTAGGTCTTGAAAGCCACCTGAGGGATTCATAGCTTTGAAAATCTCAGCCATAATGTGTACTGCTATAAATGAGAGCAAAGCAATTCAAATGCGTAACAGCATGGGGAGAAAAAATTAACATGTGTAAATAATTTAGGAATGAGGCTGTTCTTTGGAGGACTAGCTATATGAGCTTCATCATAATAGCTGTTGTCTTGAACATTGCTGGGAGTTGCTGCATTGCAGTAACAGTTTATCTGGACCCAAGAAATGCCTCTCTACTCTGATTTGCAGGCAAATCCTTCAGTAACATAAGAGCACTCTCACCTAGGGAGGTGGAACGATGGGACTGCCTGTGGTGAGAAAAATATTTCTGTCTTCATTGCAGTCCCTACAGAGAGAACATTTGGAAATCTGAAAGGGTCAGGAATGATAAATAGGAAATCTTCATCAGTTGTGGTTTAGAGTATACTCAGAGAAGCTGTTGTTGTTGAAGGCCTTCCAAATTGAATTGGATGTCTCTGTAATATTCTTATATACAGACAAATGAGATATTATACAAATGTTCATACTTATTTGTCTTTAATATAGCAGAATACAGTAAGAGCTGTAAAACAGGAAAAGAAATCTGTGGATTTTTGTCCTACTCAGTAAGAAAGAAGAACTAGAATATACAAAACTTGAATTTTAGACAACCCATTTTCCATCTTTTAATGGAGGGTAATATATTCCTTCTATCTTTTTACAGTAATGGATAAGAAGCAAACATTTGACAACTGCTTATGTACCTGAATTTAGAGTTGACTGACACATTCTCAGTAAATTGACATTTAATTTAGTCTAATGTTTTGCCATTCATTGGTCCTTTTAAAAATTCCTTAAAAGTATTTCAACACTGTCTTCCAGGAAATCTGATTGTAAGAATCTGCTGAATGTTGTCAACTTTTCCCCTAATGCTTTTCTTTCAGAAATATTGCTTTTGGTTGCAAATGATTTTTTTCTGCATGACTATTTAACATTATTTAGTGTGTGTTAACAACAGAGTATCAGTGCACAACTCACCATCTATTGCTGGAAACTCGTAGGTTTTCTGGTATTTTTTATTGTTTTATTGCTTCCCCAAGCATGCTGGCAGCTGTTACTTGTGTGATGATATCTGCTAGCCTCTGCCTAGGAACTTCTGCGAGTTTCTTCAGTTACAGGAGGATGATTGGTTTTTTCTCTTCTGTTCTGAAGTTTGTTTTTTTCTCTGCATTTTTTCAAGTAGCAGGTGGAAGAAAGGTGGGATAAAATGTCAGCTAGTGAGGAAAAATAGGTAAAAGCATGACATGGTGTTGCCTTCTCATCCATTCTTCCCAGGACCTGTCAAGCATCATGCAAAACAGATGGCAGAGGCAGCACTGTTCCACAGGAGAGCTTTTGATCTTCAGTGCTGACTTTCATTGCAAAATTGTCCAGTCACCTTGTGAGCAGGCAAAATGCCATAGCAACAGATGAGAAGGAGTGTGAGTACCCATATATCATATCTGTTTGTCGAGCTGAGACTGTCCAAAGGGCTTGGGGTTCAAATAAACAGCTTGGCTGCACTTTGTGCAACAAAGGGGTGAGGAAAGAAGGGGATTCAAAGCCAAGTCTGTTCTTCCCAGTTCTTATGCTACACATTGATATAGAAAAAACACTTTTCAATATAGCTTAGAGCAGCAAAAAATAAACCTAGCAAGTAGATTTCATGGTAGATTGCTTCACAAAATATAGGTCTGCTCCACTATCTTGTTACACCACCTCCAGTGTTCCTGTAAGTACAGGATGAAGCTGTAAGTACAAAGTGTGGGAACCACCACAATGCAAATATTCACTTTAAAAGTCTATGTTTGTCAAGCTTGATTGTTTCTTGTGCAAGGACCAGCATAGTAAGGTTCAGTTTCATAATCGGGATCCTTAGACTCTATTTCAGTGCATTTTTGTTAGTAATGTCCAGTGGTGTTTCAGATTCTGTGGACGTCTTGTTTTCTATCCATAGACGTGTTTTGTACTGCAGGGTTGCTGATAAGCACTTATGTTCAGGGCACAGTGGGAGTGGGTTTTTACTTTTGGATTGTCATATTCAAGCAGGAGGGGAAAGAAAGATATCTGCCTTATGTGCCATTTATTTTTGTTTGATAAGACTTTCTCAGACAAAAAGTGGAAAATTTAATGCCAATTTCCATAACAATTGGGTTTTCAATCTCACTTTGGGTTTGCAATATAGTATTAAATACTGACATCAGTGCTGTTCAGGAGCAGAGCCAAAAAAACCCCACATCATCTTATTGTTTCTTCACATGGAATGAAATTTCTTATGGCACCCTGTTCTAATATTTTTTCAAGTATGTCATTCTAAGTGTAACATTATTGAAAAAGCTTAAAGATTGTGAAGACTAAACCTGTGTAGTTCACTGGAAATGTAATTTACCTCAACAGAAATTGCTGTGAGGAAGCCAGAGAATTAAATAGAACATGCAAATGTTGCTCTAAGCTCTTGAAGCATTTTATAAAAGGATATGATTTTCAGTGAAATTATGAACATTTTCCAGAAGGACAAATCAGGGACAAAAAACAATATAAAAAAATCTTATTCTTCCGAGAAAATTGTATGTACTCCTTTCAAAGACATATTCATGTAATAATTTCTGAGTAGCAATTTTACTATTGAATTTCATTACTTTATTTTTAGCCTTAACATCTTTAGTTTTCATCAACCAGCTCGTAGAATCACCTAATTATTTTGATAACTTTATTTTTCATAAAAACAAAAGGAAATATCGCTATCTTTAACATGTTTTTATTTTTGAACCATAAAGGGGAAAAAAAACCCTAGAATGAAAAAATGAAAAATAATCCCCTCTCAAGTTTAACATAAAAAATAATAAATTTTAATATCTTGAAATATATTATTTAATTATATGGATTGCTAAATCAGATGTCTATGGTAACTGCTATCTGAACTCGACTGCAAGGGAAAAAGTTAAAATATTAAAATATGTTTACTTTTTCTTTTTTCCGCTTTTTTTATAATCTTTCTTTGACAAAAGAATTGACAAGTTCCTCCCAGTTTACAGTTTTATAGTCTGAGGATCCCTGGGAAGAAATGACATAGGAATGTGAATCTGTTAAAAATTTTGCTTGCACTTTTGTACAGAAACAACTTTGTTTAACCTTCTGGAATTCTCAGATTGCTCAGATAATCTTTTTCTGTACTGATACAGTGAGTATAAAAATTACACAGACTGATTTAACATATTGTTCTAAGGGGGCTTTCTCCAGAGTTTATCTTGCTGTGTTCCTTTTGCATTTGTAAGAGATATTTTTTATGAGGAAGTTTAATGCTGAGAGTGCTGAATAAGAAATAAGCACATATCTTTTTATTTCTCTCCCCACTCTTCTTGAGCAGTTGCACTTCTGCCTTGCTCTAATTTCCCTGAACAGTTGAGTTGTCGTAAATTTGTGCAGGTAGCTTGTGAATACTTGTCCAATAAGTTCCTTGAATTTCAATAAAAAAACCCCAATAAAATCTTGAAAGTAAAGTTGCAGGTGAAACGTCTTATTATAACAAATAAGAATATTCCAATTTAATGTATTTCTTAACTGGTTAGTCTACATGGCAGGACTGAGTTCTCTCTATTGCTTCCACTACTTTTGTTAACATGCTCCAAAAATTAAATTCCCCAACATTTTTTTTATTGCAAGAGTTTTTGGGTCTGGTTTTCAGAACTTGCAAAACACATTTTACAACCTAATACTCACTCTCATATTACGTGGTCAATATAATATTTTACTCAAGTGTGGCCCTTGGTGCCATGTGAATGATTTTCAGAATTTGTGTCTAGATTTCATTCAGCTGTTAAGAAGAAACTGAAACTGTAGAAAGGAAGAAAAAAGATATCAGTCAGTAACTAGCTGAACAGTAATTCTACTTATTCATCTCTTTTTCATTTCTCTTATGTTTCTGCAAGTCAATTCAGCATGGAAACATTGTGGCAACTTTCCCTCTTTTAACACGGTAAGGATAAGTAAAATCCTAAAATGCTTTCAAGCCCCTCTTCACCTTTTCTTCAAGTTCATTTGTTTGTCTGGCTGTTCTGAGCTGTGGAATAGATTTCTCTGCTTCTTCATGTTCAAAGTCAAATTCAGACTTGAGTTCAGCAAATGTTTCCTTCTTATCCCTTTTTTTTTCCTGGGTACCCATGATTACTGGGTATAACTTATTCTCTGAAGCTACTGCTCTGATCCCATTGTCTTAGCAGAAAAAATCAGTGGCAAAAGTGGTCTCCCAGGCTCCTCTCTGAATCTCCAGATTTCTCTTTCATGTTTACACTATTGCCTAGCAGTCTGTAGACCTCTTGCTGTGATTGTAAGTGCTTCACTTATCTGACCTTTCAACTGAGAATTTCATTGCTGACTTTCATTTTCCTTTTAAAGACTTGATTGCTTCAAATGCAATTATTTCAAGACAGCCCAATGCAGACCCAACTATGTTTCCATTATACATAGCTAAAATATTTGGAGATTAGGCATACTCAGTGTTTCTCATGCTCTAAAATCCCAGCCAAAAAATTTATCAGCATCCTTCTGTAATCAGGTCATTCCAGTAAAACCTCATGTGTTTGTTCATCTCAAGAGTCCTTCACAGAAACCATTCTGTCAGCAAATGTGTTCAATTTTGTCACAGGAGGTTAAAGTTCTTGAGAAGAGATGAAGTCTCTGCCATGGTCAGACTCCAAATTAAAATCAATCTGTTAGAAATAGATCTCAGGTTTGCATATATTTAAGCCAGAAGCTGGTTTAGAAGTGGGACCAGTCTGCAGGTAGTAATTAGCATTCTGGCTATATTTGGTCATATTACCAAGTAGCTAAAGGTCGTGTTTTGTACCATGGCCGTTTGTGTATCACATCACAAACCTGCCCCCAGCAGATCTTCAAAGGCAGCTGCTTCTGTCACTGGAGATTTCTGTGTCTGGCCAAGCAAAACAGAATGAGGGCAACCAACACTGACAAGACATGAGTCTAGCTCTTGGTATGTGCTTTCAGATTCTGATGTCTTTTAGGATTTTTACCTCTTGCCTTAAAGTGTTGACATATTTTCCTTGAATAGCAAGATACTGTAGATACCCTTAGCAAAAATACTGGTCTGGAACCAGGGCAAGGGGACTTTTTGTGTCAGCAATTGAGAGTGAGCATTTCTCATGCTTGGTACCAGTGCAGGTGCACTGCTGTCACATTTGTTTGCAGTAAAATATATTTGAAATTATTAGGTGATGTGCATTCTGACTTGGTTTCCTGTATATTCAGATTTTTCTTTTCTTCTATAAATTCTTCTTTCAGATGTATTTTTTAGATAAGGTTTATAGGTCTGCAGTGCATAGTACAATAAGATCTCATTTGTGAGCCCTCCAATGTTAATTCCTTTACTGATTGTCTGGAGTGGGCTGCCAAAGTGTTCTGGTTTTGAAAAAAGCAACTTAATGTCTCCACTTGACTACAGTTACCAAAATGATGAGTTATGAAGGCGATTCCAATGCATTTTATGAGTGAATGCTTAAAAATACAGAAATCTTCAGAGTATTCAGATGTAGGTTGGCTTTTCTGAGTCTCTGTGGTGTATATTGGGGATGCTGGAGTGGCCTAAGGAATGAACCCTGAGAGAGAAACAGCATAAAAATGGAACTCATTGCTTTTTTGCTAAAAGAGATGGTAAATGTTTTTGGTCACTCAATCTGCAAACTAGCAATGCAAACAGCAGTGACAGTATCGCTATCAGCAAAAAATTATTTCACCATTTACTTGTTAAAAGTGAGATGAACTGCGAACTTTTATGAGAGGAGGGAGAAATAGTCTTTTTCTTAGCATGCAAATATGTCTTTTATTAATTTTTTAAAGCAGTAACACAAGTGTGTGTATCCAGAAACATCTTATTGTCTGTTGCAAAAAAACCCAATATAAGATATTTGTGATAACTTCATCTCTTTACCTCATATTTTTTTAAAACTCTACATCTTTTCTAATATTCATAGTTCTAAAGGCTTTAGTGTGAATTACTTAAAGAAAGGAATTAATACAAAATTCATTAGAAGATGAGGGGCTTTTTAATGTCAAAAACTCTTTTCAGTTAGATCAAGTATATGCATAGCAAACCTGTAAGACAAGGGCTATATTCATTTTGATACAATTTTTATTAATCTGAAAGAATTTATTTTTGTCTTCTTGCTGCCTTCTATGGGAATATGAGACTGGGAAGTCAGAAATAATACCATTAGAGTTTACATATAAGTCCACATTTAACAAACCTGGCAAGCATGAAGAGAAATATTTCTCTGAGTACTCTGCTGAAAGAGCCCCTTAGTTCCCATCTGTGGGATGAATGTATGCTGCAGTCTCTTAAATAACGTTTTGTAATCCCACTGCAAATGGAAATTGATTACAACAACTGGAACTGGTTTGGCTTTCCCTGTATATTTTAGATAAAGATATTTTAGGTGGTTTGTTTTTTTTTTTCTGATAAGGTAATGTAGGTCAATGTTTTAGTTAATTCATAATATGTGCAAACTCTGAACTTCAATTTAGAAGAAATCAGCAATCTGAAATCTCATTAAGACGTAGATCTTTAAATGCCAGTTTTGGAAGGGGATTATGAAGTAATAGAAAGTAAACAGGAAAAATGTGTATTGGTATTATTCACCATTTTAGTACATACACTAAATATGCATATTTTAAATATGAAATTATGCTATTAGAAGTAACAGGTGAATTTGAATGCAAATAGTGACATTTTGGTAGCATAATTTTGCAGCTTTAATTCATTTCCTATAGGTGTCCTGACAGAATTTTGTATAGCAATGTAATAAGGAATCATCTGTATTAGTGGTAGCTGGTATTTTGTCCAGGTGCATCAGTGCCAAGAACACTCCTCACTTCCCACCCTGCCACAGTCCTGCTTCTTTGGGCTTGTCTTCCTTTCCCTTCTGTCATTTCTGTTCTCATTTTACCTTCCCCTTGTCAAGGCTCTGCCCCCTTGGAGCAACCAGATTAAATTGTTCAGAAGACTTGAATCACCCTAGGTAGAATCAAAATGTCCTTAACTCCATGTAGAGGAAGGTTGACCTCTCTGTACTATAACACTATTTTATCTGAAAGTTATTAGTCTAGCTTCTGTGGATGATACGAGTTACTGATTAAAGCTCAATGATTCTCAAGCAAGTCCTAGGACTGTCTGATCTTATTTTTCCTCCTATTCATATTTCAAACTGGCATTTTATCTAGCTATATTGAAACTTTGAAGTTTGTTTTCAGATTTCTAAGTTTTATTTCATGCTCAGTTGTCAATATTTCATTGTTTTTCTGATTTTGGGACTGTACTGCATATTAAAGAGCATTTCTTTTCATAATTTGCCTCTGAAATTTGTTTTGTTTTTTGGTATATTAACTAATAGCATATGAAAAATGTTGTAAGTAGTATTTGAAAAAAATAAATGCATCTGAATAGCTGCCCAGATAAAAGAAAATTATTATGCTTTGATTGCCTTTATGCCACTTTTCAAAATATGTGTAATGACTAAGGAATTTTTTTTCAGAAAAAGAAAATGTCAGCTAGATATTAGAGAATTTTGAACCTGATAACATATGCAGAACAGAAACTTTATTCTAAAATTTATACTCTACTTGTCATTGAAAAGAAAGTATGCTTCATTATTTTAAAATATTATATGATGGATCAACATTTTCATAACGACTTCCTGAACTGTGAATGGCATTCAGCCCAAGCACTAGTGGCAGAAATAGGCAAGTATATGCTAAGTAATTTAAGATAGCTTGAAAAATGAGTATTGTCTTGGGCAACATGAATAGAACAAAACAGTGGATACAACAGATAACTTGCTAGAAATTATTTCAGTTATTTTTAGTGCCAGGACAAGTTTGATTTGTGCATATGTGACTTAATGGAACAGCTCAGGTGCTAAATATTAAGCATAAGATTAAGTGTTCCACTGGATCAAGACCATGTTTGATAGTACCTTGTCCTCTGGGCTATGCTAATTCATTTTCTGGCTGATTACAGTGGCCTATAAAGAGTGTGAAATTCCTTTCCACTGGAATTTTCTCACTGTGATAGCAATATGTGGAACTTTTGAAGGCTATCTTCCCAGGATTCGACATCTGTGGTACAGTGAAATTCTCCTCCCCATATTTCTTTCATGAACCATGATTTATACATTTTAGCTCTATTCAGGGCTGAATAGAAGCAGCAGTCTCTGTCTCATTTTCTGGAGTTCTGGAAATTACTTTTCAAGCTGGGACATTTTTTGAGGAGTTTCTGCCAAATTAACTGTTACACATAGAGGTTGTATGAGTTTGCTGGAACTTCTGTTGTTGGTGGAATAATTACAATGTCTTCATCTTTAAAACCTGTTAGTTGAGGGGATGCAGAGTTTTAATTTCTGTATCGTCTTACTGAGTCCTTGTAAAATGCATTGGTGTTGAACCCTCATATCTGACAGGGGTTTACTTACCAGACCCAAGAATCTTCACTGTTATCATCTGTCTCAGGCCATGCCAGTCTGCTTAAGAGGCTGAGAAAAGGAAGGGTAAAGGGACACTCCCACCCACCCACACCACCTGAAAAGTTTTTCTGATACATGAAATACTGACACAGGTTCTGTTCAATCTCCTGGCACAACAACCCTTTCCCAAATGTGCCAGATGATCTGCAAAGCAAGTTGCTTGCTGCCCTTGCAGAAGGAGAGTCAGGACCAAGAGACTTGATCAGTACTCCACATCTGTGGCTAGGGATATAAAAGTTACTCCCTTGGTGACTTGGAGGAGTCATGAGCTGGTCAGAAAGGGAATTGTTTTGAGAAAGGAATTTCATTTCAAAATGTACTTATGGGAAGTTCATCTGTGGGAATTCTGCCTTTTAGATTCTCTGAATGACAATTGAGTCAAAATTCAGCATTAATCTCTAGCCTTCTTACAGGTCATATTAAGGGAGCCTGTGAGAAAAGGCACATTTTCAGCCCAATTTTTTGTATTTGGATGCTGCCATGACTGTGAATTGGTGACTTGTCTTTGTAAATAGGAACCATCAGATGTAAGCCCTTCGAGTGTCTATTTCTGGCTTAGGATGTTTATTTTGCTTAAAGAGAGAAACTCTACAAAGAGAATAAATGGTTTGCAGAGGGATGAAAAAGCAGCTGGAGGAATGTTTTTTTCCTCCAACTGGCCTGCTTGTTGGAGAAGAAGAATGGGGCCTACCAATTGCAGTCTGAATAGCTCTTTGAGAAGAGCAGAACCACCCATGAGTTTAGTACCCGCTCCAGTAAACTTACCCAGTATTGAAAACCATTATCCCCTGCAGGTTGTGTTGAAGAACAGTTGAACATCAGTCTGACAAAACTGCAGCTGAATCCTACATGGCATCACATTTGAGGTCCACAGTCTCAAGTGATCCAAATCTTTTACAGTCATTAGCTTTCTGGCACTGATGTTGAAATGCAAAGTATTATGAGTTACCAACAACATGATCCTGTTCATTTGCAGAGAAAACTGCACGTTTGGATTTCTATCCTATCTACTTGAGACTTTTCATTTTCAAATAATACAATTCTTTAGAATAGATTACTCTTAATCTTGCCATCTTGCACAGCTCTGTAACCTTCCAAAATTTCTTTCAGGAGAAAATACATCTTGAGTTTTAGATTCTTATTTTGCTTTTTATGCCTTTCATTCTCTGCTCACAAAATCAGTCAAACACGCTAGACAGCACCAGCTGTCTCCTAGGGCTCTAAAACTCTTTCTCATTGCTCAGTAGAAGATCAGCTGCAGACCAAGAATAACAGGAAATACATAATTTATGTGCTCCATTCCTTCAGAGCTGGCAGCTCCAGAATTCTGGGAGGTGTAAAGTGTATTGAATTTTCCACATCTCAGTGTAAATTGCAACATGCTCTTATTAAACATTCTGGAAGTTCTGAAAATATTTCAGTTATTGGATCATCTCCATAATTTTCTATCTTTTCCTCCTTTTTTTTTTTTTTTCTTTCTTTTAAATATGTTATCTAGGTTATTTTGCAGAAACCCAAATGGATAAATGTTTATTCTACTTTAAAATTTTTTTGCTTTAGAATTCTCCCAATTCCTCTCCTCATTTAAAAGTTGAATACTGTGAAGACCTGAGTTGTCTCTGAGACAATCCTTACAAAACTGCTGGATAAATTTGGCCTCGCCTGTTGGGGAAGATGAAACAGGAAAGCCTTATAAATATGATTGCCTGACAAAAGATTTTGGGAATATGAAAACTATAAGTGACATCGAAATGAAGGACACCTTTGAGATACCAAGTCTTAGTTACTGAACAACTGGAAAACAATGGTATGGCCAACTGAAGGTAATCCCCTCTTGATGGAACAATACCCTCTGCTTGCAGGCAGGTCCAAGGGTCAGAGCAGACCCTACTAGCTCAGCAGAAGGGGTCCAAAGAGTAGTTTTTAGGAGTTAAGATGTAACACTCTATGGTAATATAACAATTCTTATAGGCTGTATGTAAATGCTATAGGATTTGTATCTTGTATTAGATTGGTTAGTGACAATTAGAATATTCAGTACAGAATTGTATTATTGTATTGTAACGAGGACTTCTGCACTACCACTCTACTTACTCCCTTACCCGCTTACTCTCTTACTTACCTCCTCTTCGCTCACTCTTACTCCACTCTTACCTACTTGCTCTTACTTTTACACTCTTGCTCTCCTGGGCCTGCTCCGAGCTGCAGTTGGCAGCTCTAAGCAGTGCCCCTGTACCCACGCCCTTTGCAATAAACCGCATGTTCCAAGATCTGACTTCAGAGATCTCTCGTCTCTGTCCGTCCCGACCGTCCAACCCACCCAAGCTCCTACATCGCCCAAGTGTTCTTGGCCAGGACTTCTAGTGATGGCCACAAGATATGGCCCTCTTTGCAGCCATATTGACCGGAGGAATGTGTGTGCAAAAATATTTTGGTTTGTAATATCTACTTATGTCAAAAAGCATAACAAAACAAAGCCTCCACAGCTGCCTGCAATATTGATTTCACTTGTTCAAATGACCGGCATAGAGTTTAAGCCTTCTTTTACCTTTTAAAATATCAACAAGACAGAGTTTCCAGCTTCTGAATCTTCAGACTGAATGGATTACCCCACACACCTGTAATTATGTGGCCTCTAGCCCAGTGGGGTGTGATTTGTTTGAGCACATTGGGGAAGGGTAAGATTATATTGCAGGAGAAGGGTTGAAGCAATTTCTAACATAATTCAAGCAAAAGACATGAAATATATTTCAGGAAGAATGTTTCTCATCAACAGGTGGATTGATTTCCGCAGCAGTGTCAGGAATGCCTGTTTGGTTGTGGGGTTTAATTAGCATTCCAGTGATCTCGATATGCTTATTATGCAGTTCACTCTATCTCTCACAAATGATGTGTTTGTAAAAGCAGCTGCTGCTTTTCTGTTTTGCAAGAAGACAAAAAGGCTTCATCTGTCACACACACACAGAGCTGCTTCTTGCCCTCTTTAAAAATCTTTTTGGACTGTGGCAGGCGAAGGGTAGGGGTAATTTCCATCCAGTCATGTTTTGAGTTACGCTTTCAGGGTTTTCAGACTGATGACAAGACTAATCTTTTAAGTATAAAATCATATTTCTACTTCTCTGGTCTGTGGAAGTAGGCCTCAAAAATATAATTTTTATGTCAATATTTTCTTCCTTGTTCTCTTTTTCTTTTCTTTTTTCTCCTTCCACTTTTATTTTCTGCTTGGTCTGATCTATGTCCTTTCTCTCTGCTGAGTTACACTCTTTTTGTCTGTCTTTTACTAACTGCCAGATATTATCTCTCTCTAAACAGAGAGCGATTTGATGTATTTTACTTCAAAAGCAAGTGCTGTTTGACTGAGCACCACTGCGTTAACAAAAAAGCATAGAAACGACTGCTTCTTCCTAATAAATATGATAAATCCTGGCTATTGTCTGGCTTTTCAACCATAGTAATAAAGCCATAGTAGTTAATGATTATGTCCAAATTAGCAATGCTGTGCTTTTTCTAAATCTTTTTAGCTACCCTGGTAATACCTGTATAGTAAAACACAAGAACAACCATAACCAGCTTAGCTTATGCTGTGTGATTAAATAGTAAAATATGGATTTAGTATGTGACACCATTCTACATCTTTATTAATCTTTCTATATTGAAGTAGTAGTCTTTATTCATATTCAACTTCAGTGAAAAGGCCCAATGTGTCTTTCACTGCCTGTTGCAATAAAAAGATGAAATATTGTGTCAGTATTAATGTATTCATTATATGCATTTATAATGACATCAATAATAACGGATAAAACTAAGATTAGATAAAGCAATAGAAAATGAATCTGAATTTTATTTTGTTTAGATGGTCAAATTGAAAGCATTGCAAAGGGTTCTATAATACTATTTTGTTAATGTTCTGTTGAAATGAATTCTGCATTTGCTGGTTTGGAATATGCTTAGTGTTAAGAACTGATCCTGGTGCTGTAGTCATATTTTAATAATGGTCGCATTTAAATTATATTTGCCTGCATTGTTGGTCTGCAGTACAATGGGTAAATGCCCTTTCTCTCCCAGTGTGCCCATACTAATTTGCTCTGCTTCCTCAGCCACAATTCTGGGCACTTTTTGAATGTCTAATGTCTGTGTATTCAGAGCAGCAGCTGGAAAAGTGAACCCTTCGGGCTCTTTGCTTTTGTATAATACTTACACCTATACACACACTCAAATAAGTGGAGATGTCAACTTATATGGTATTTACAGAATTATAAAGGTCGTCTGTGCTTTACATTGCATGTCATCTGAAAATCTTTGAAATGTGGGATCATCAGTTAAATTTATTTCAAGATTCTTTGCATTTAGGTAACTCAGTAGGACTTAGGCCAGTATCTGTTTCATGAAGATCAAACTTTTACAGGGTAGAAAAATTTCAGTGAAGTGCAGTTCCTTCAAAAAAATAGTCAGCTTCAGAAATAATTTCAAATTCCCAGACAAAGTCTTCCATCAGTGCTGCTTCTATCACAAAGACACCAGAGATTAGTGTTATATTCTAGAATGAGACCTTTGCAAAGAACTCCCAATCTAAAAATGAGTAACTAAAGGTGCTTTCTTGAAAGCAGTTTAAGGCAACCACATATGGACAATCCTCTTCAGGAGTATTGTATCCACTTCTTCATTTGTTCTTGGGTTAGCAGTGTGCCTCCCTTCTAGCCAGGATTACCTGACAGGGAAAGAATCAAACTTCTCACTGTTATCCACTCATATTTTACTGACACAAGTAAATCTTGAAGAATAGCATAATATGGGTAAATTTTTTGGTCTGAAGAGATAATTAAACATTTCTTTTCACTGGAAATACTCCTATTCTTACTTTTTCCCTTCTCCATCCATCCAGAAGACCAAAAATCTGTATCTTCAGTGAAATAGAAAATCAAAGAAACCTTGGTGCTGTAACACCAAATGGTTTTCCCTGAGCTTTTAATTACTGGCTTTTTTCCCCCTATGAAAAACATTGGAAAATAGATATGTCCTTATTTTATAAAATAAGATGCTTGTTCCTTTTGTCACTGAACAGTAAGCCACTTCACCTGTGTTCTGATTTGTTGGTTCATGTGTTTGTTTTATCATGAATGTGAAGATATTTGACCAAACTGCCCTTGTCCCAGTGTCCGATGCTTTGGAGGAAAGCCACAGTTTCCCAGCCTGCCCTAAGTGAAAATTAAGGCTGTCAGCATCTGAGCGAGTGGCAGATCAGTGTCATGCTGGTGCACAGACAACAACAACAAAAAACCCACTCTTGATTTCAACAAAGCAGTTCGATTTGGGTTGGTTCAGCACATGAAAGGGCAGTTTAGCTACAGTCTTCCTGTCTTCCTCATGGTTTAAAGTTTTGGAAATTTTTAAGAAACAGCATAGCTGAAAATTGAGAATTTCCCTGTGCCTTGTAATTTTTTCCCCTGTTTTTTATTCAGCATGCTGGAGATAAAATGAAATGCAAGACCATTCTCTGGATACAATTTTCAATCAATTATTTTTTCCTAGCTTTTCTTAGGTCCCAATACATTAACACATATAAGAAGCTACAGAGCAGAAATTCCTTCAGTTAAATCTAAATTCCATTGAAATAATTGGGAGTTTTTTCCTTCACTGACTTTTGCGGGACTAGGATTTTGCACCTCCAGCACCTGAGGAGAACAAGAATCCATTATCATGTTGGAAATCCTCTTTCTGCCCTTCCACTTCTGCTTCAGTCAGAAGTTTCTTGCTCTCATGATCAATATTATGTAAAAGCCACATTATTTTCATCTGAATTTTAAAAATGTCACTCATAATGAGCATCAAGGAGTACATTTCCTTGGTGTCAAATATATTCTTTCATCTGGAAAATTGTAATATACTCTTCCTTTGCATTTTATTGTGGAAGGATGTCCTCCCAGCTTCATGCAATCTTCACAGAATTTCTAGATGCAGACCATGGCACTATATCAGAAATGCTGACACCTGTTGCTAGTTTTCAAGGCCAGCTTTCAGATAAAAATCAAAGAAAGAAGCATGAAACAATCTCATTTAATAAAGTCCTTTTAAAATTGCTACATGAAAAAAAGTTCGATTATCAAAAAAATTTAGATTGCTTGCACCAGGAGGTATAGGACCGAAGGGCTGGGTTATTTTTCTCCTCCTGTATAATTCTTACTATGAGTACTAAAACAATTTAGAGGACCAATCTGTGAGTCATAAATTAAAAAAAAAACCCTGATTTTTTTTCTGTGTTGATATAATTTTAAATTGACCATTTTTTTCTTGTGTGATTTTTCTTTGTTCTTTTGATTTAACAAAATTTTTGAAATTAAAATATTTAAATATTTTTTCTGTCGCAGAAAATATTTTGATAAAACCAATATTATTTATAGAAATGTCCCCAACTTACATAATCAATATAAAGGAGATATCCTTTATGACCTGCATCAATTAGATCTGCCCTTCTAGAAGAATATTGCCTCATTTTATTTTCCATCAGGAAGTTCACACTGGAAAAAAAATGGATAAAAACATTTTTGGGAAATGATTTCATTTTCAGGAGGCTGTTTGGTTTTTTTTTTTAATAAGAAAATCCCATTTCCAGCCTTGTTAACTGTTAGGATTTAAGTAATGGGAACTTTCCACATTACCTTTGCTTTTCCACATTACCATTGCTGTCCCATTTACAAATGGCAAGAGAAACAAGGGAATAATCAGAACCACAGGGTGTCATCTCTAGCAAAAAGAAAATATTTCAATTGCAGTACCAAGACATTGACATAGATTTTTATTTATCAGAAAATCACATGTAGTCCACCCTTCCACAAACGATTGCCTTGGGCAAAGGATTCTCAGGAAATTGCAGCTGCTGTTGAGCACTTTACTGGCTTTCACTTCACATGTATCTGTGCAGAAGTTCTGTGGATTTGGAACACGCCAGGGTTCTTCTGAAAGCAGAAACCTCGAACTTGCCCATAGATGTAGAGAGGATGAATGGGTTCAGTTCCTAGGACGAGACAGGCAGCAGACAAAAGCAACAGAACAATGCTATAAACTAACCTCAGCTGTTTCAAGCAGCTCCCTTTTATCCTAAAATGAAGGAATTCTGTAATGAAAAGTGATAGAGGGAATACAGATAAAAGACTAAGTACTTTGTTATTTTCAGTCAGACACATTTCCGATGTGTCTTACAAAAGAAAACCAAGCTACAGAGAAATAGGCACCAAGTAGGGTGTGGGGGGGGGGGGGGGGGGTGTTGGGGGAATTTTACTAGAGATCTTGAACTATTCAAAGCTGCAAAAAATTTTGTGTGGAAATAGACTTCCTCAGTTACATATTCTTACCTAAAATAGCTGGAACCATGTAAAGCCAGGATTACTCTCTAAATCTCTGTCATGATGCTGTTCTTGATACTACTGGAAATATTTAGAATCCTGAAGTACTTGTGCTATCACCGAGGTCTCTCTTATGTAAGGCACGTGTTGCCCAGTATCCCACTGAAGTATGAACAATCCTCTGGAAGAACCTTTCTTTGGTTCCTAAACTCTTCTCACTCTTCCCAGTACAGAAATAGCAATAGAAGGCTTACAGGGAAAAGAAAAAGTGTCTATGTCTAATTATTTTAATGACAGATGTCAGGAGGGAACAGAGAGACACAGAAACAAGAAGGAAATGGAATCAAGAAGGCAGAGGGGAGAATACACAAGATGAGCTGAAGACTAAAGTAAACTTTTGTATCCTGCTTGAAAACCCACTGCAGCCATGTGTGTCTATCAAATGACTTGAGTAAGCTTTAACACTATTTGATTCATTTGCTGGCAGGAGGCCAAGAAATACATTTACAGATTCTGCAAAAATAGAGCTTTGGCTGTCCTGTAGTACAATCTCTATAGGGAGGTTATCGTTGTTGCTTAAGAAAAAATACCAAACAGCTGAAAGACTGAAATTAAAATGGTCCTCGACTGTATAAAATTTAAGTCCTGCAATAGTAATTCAAGCAATTCTATTATGCACATGCAGCTTTCTGATAGGCAGTGTTTGTGGAAATACCGTTCTCATCAAAACCACATTCAGTTATAGCAGAAGCAAGAGAGAAAAGAAAGCTTTGTATAAAGTTGGCATTGGAGCTGCCAATTTTATAGTAGCTCCCATTCTCTAGGAATGGAAGGCATAATGACTAAACAAAATAAAACCAGTTGAGATGTCTGAAATAGAAAAAGACCTTTTAGATTATCATGCCTTTAGACAGTAATTGCCTCAGATGTTCTGCTAAAAGAAGACATAAAGACAGAACTTAACATAATCATCAGTTCTGTAAAGGACTATTTTAATGGGACAAAAGTATAGCACAAGGGAGAACATCCACTTTCAAAAACCATCAGTGCCAAATTAATCAAAATTATTAAAGCTAGACTAAAATCCAAGAAGAAGTTCTATTTTCTTAGTGCATGAAATGAGCTAATCTCGTCAAACACTCTTTATGATCTCTGCTGCACACTTCTCTCACAATTTCTCTCTCTGCTCTTGGTCCAAGCATCTCAAAGACCACTACCATACTCCAAAGGAGCAGAGAATGATAGTAGTAATTAAAACCCTGTAACACAGCCTCCCAGTGGGTATTGCCTGCCCAAAGGGTATCTATGATACACATTGTTTATTTATTTGAGGTTTTGTCATAACTTTTTTCGTATTGCCTGACAAAAAGCAAATGAAGCCAGATAACCAAGAGAATGGGGAGTGTGCATCAGTGTATGTTGCAAATGCTATTGTTTCTTGCTTTACAAATTATAAATTCTATTGCTCATATAAAACAATTCTATTTAAACTCTATGTTACACCTATTTATATTTTGTCAGCCTTTTAAAATCTAACACCTCTGTGTAATGTAAAATGTCATGTAAACCAAGTGGTGATCTACACAGCATTCCATATTTTAGTGTTTTTTAAACGTTATGTCCAAGATATATTATAGAAAAATAGTTGTCAGCAAGATATTCAGTCCCTGCAGTGTCATTTACATTTCAAAGAGCAGTTTCTCTGATGAACTGAGAAATATCACTGACTGCATTCACAGAACAATAATATTTAAAAAAAGGAACCTAAGATTTATGATATAGATTGGATTCTGTATCAATATTTCATTTACCTCCTTACAATATTTATTGCAAATTTTTAATACATGCTAGAATAACAAATGCAATAATGCAGTGGGAATTCATTTCCTTTCCATCTGAAATTTATCCTCAAAAAAAAAAAAAAGGAGATAGCACAAGCAGCAAAATGGATCTAGTAAGCAGAAGGGAGGTGGTTCCAGATTTCGTTGTAGCTTCAGGCAGAGCACTGAGAAATGGGTCATTTGCCCTACACCAGCAGCACATCCAGCAGCCTGGGTTGTTCCCAGGTAACCATAAAGTAACCATAAAGATAATTGTGCTCTAGATGGAACAAATCCAAAAATATTACAGGCACATAAAATTTTGTTGATGAGATCCTCTTAAGAAAGTAATAGCTCCTTACTTTTTGTGAATAATTAATCTTAATTTCTTTTCTAGTCAGTCACAGGGGGAGGATGATAGAATATGAGCTTATTTACATTAGCCTATAGGAATGTAGTGCTGCTGTCACTCCCTAGTTTTGTTTTTTTTTCCTGTTTATCAGTGTAAGAAGAATAATTAATTTTATGGTGTGCTACTTTTGGCTTGACAAGTGTGTCATTTCAGGAAATAACATTTGAATATATAACCTCTTTAGTGGTGTTAGTAATGTCAGATTTTGTTTAAAATAAACTTATCTGTAAAATTAATGCTTGACAACATTGAGACTATAATGATAATGTTATATATGAATGGTATAAGTGGAAATTTATTCAATAAAGAATCTTTCAGACTGTATTGTAGAGTATATGAACTATGAATAAAGATGTATAAAGGGCTGTAGAAATTGGATTTTGTAGGATAGAACCTATCTGAGAACAGTGGTTTAAATGGTATGAGACCTCTATATCCATGATTCATCTTATCCTTTCCAGGAAAAAGAGTGAGCATAATGGTTGTTTTCCTTTATGTTGATAATAGTATTAAACTTGGATCTTTTTATCTCTGCTTGCAAGCACGCAGTATTGGCTATTACAACTTTAATAACCATCATATAATTAAGAAATCTAATTCCAGATGTGCTGTAAGTTTTGCTTAACTTGAAATCATCACATAGCTCAGTAGCTCAGTGGATGTTTCCAAGTTCAGCCAAATATATTCTTTCATTACTTTCCCACAAAAGCCACTTAATTTTTTTCTCTCTAAGCACAGAATGATGTTTTACTAATTAAAAAGAAATTATGAAAGTTAGCACAAGTCCTGATGTCCTTAAGTGATAAAACACGTAGATCCTCAAGATACGAAGTTATCACGCACAATGTTTTCCATGCCTGAGTAATTAAACTAGTTAAAAGAAAGTTCCAACCTCAGATGTGCAATGTGTGCTAGAGGAAAAATCCACTGTATAGCACACTTGAGTTTGAGATTTGCATTTGCAATTCTCACAAAGTGTATTGATTCTAGTAGTAAACAACACCTGCCAACATTATTAGGAAATTTGCTATTATGAGCACTGAAATCCACAAATTGAAATTCTTTATTATATTTTAAAAGCCCAATCTTGCTTGATTCCCATCCTTTTCTTTACATTATTTATAAAAGATTTTCTTTTTTTTTTCCTGCAAAATGGAATTTGAGTTCTCTTCATATTACTGGTGAGAGGTGTGATTTATCTACACATTTTCTTCTTTTCAGCCATTTAGCAATGGAGGTTTGCTCCATATTTTATTCACTAAAATTTGAAGAAACTTGTACACTCCTCTGCACGCTATCATCAGCATGTGGATTCACTCTGACCACAAAACAGCTCAAAAATACAATTCTTTCTGCCTGCTAAACAAAAAATAAAGACAGTACTAAAAGAAACCTTTCATTTTATTACTGCATTTCCATGAACTACTCCTTACATGTGCTTTATCAAATCCCATTTCACAGATTGCTAAACAGAATGCTTTTCTGTATCTATTCCTTCAGACTGATCACTTGTTTGGTTGAATATTTTCCTTGATTACATTATTCTTTCACCATGTAGTCTCTGCTTCCAGTGCTTTATTGATCTTATCTGTATGTCCCTGTTTTTTCCCATATCTACACGAAAGTGCTGCTCTTTGCATCATCATCTCATTTTCTTTGAATGGTTTTTAAGTGGTCTTTATTTTTCTTCCTCTTCACCCACTGATTCTTTCACCTTTATTATCCAAGCATGTATCTCCTCCTCCCCTCCCATATAATCCTCTCATTGTACTTTTTCATGCTGTTTGGGGTGTAAACACCAAAGAGGGTTTGGTCAGTGTTTGGTCAGCAACTTGCCAATGCTGTATCAAATGCATTTTTAAGCGCTTTGCTAGCACTGAAGTCACATCCTGTACAATATCAAGTGGTTCAGGGCATATCAGTTTTATGATGATGAATGGGAGTAGCAATTTCTACGTTTCTTGGCATTTCAGCAACAGTCACAATATGGAAAGAGTATTTCCCTAAGTTTCACCAAACAGACCTATAAACCATAACTATGGCAGTAACTGAGGAAACATAAAACCTTAGCAGCTTTGGAATGGAGCCAATCATAAATATATACAAATGGTCTATTCCTGCTAAGAAAAAAACAGCTATTTCACAGTGCTATCAGTCAGATTAATATACCCCAAAAGTATTAAAATATGACAAGCTGTGCAGTTTTGATTCCTTTCTTAGAAATGATATCTGTAGTGTCCAAAATGCTATTGTAGACATACACTTCAGTAACATGTCAGAAAAGCTATCTGCAGATCTGAAAGCTGAACTGAAAATACTTCTCTACTGATATAATAGACCAAATTTTTTCTAAATTTTTTTCTTATATAGGGAAAATATGAATATTGGAATAATATGGGTCTTTTAAAGTCACCAATATTATGTATTCAATTGTGATGATATAAGAATTTTGTCCAAGTGGAGTCACATTGATTTATTGAAAGATAGATCTGAATTCTTCCTATGCATGCCTGCAGTGAAGGCAAAGTTCATGGTTTTATTGATTAAAGGTTTGTTTCTGTTTTCTGTTCAGCAGTGTAGATTAGGAGAAAGTGAAAGCATAGCAAGGTGTGAATGAGGCTGAGAGCCTCGGGTTAATTTCGTAATTAATGCAGATTTCATTAGGGGAGCATCTCAAAACTTTTTCTTCTTATGTGCAAAAGATATTTATTCTGCATTTAGTAAGATTTATTCTGGTTTTTGGCTGCATCAGGAGGGCCGAGCCATAACAGATGGAGCTGCTCCGTTGGCACCACAGGCAGGACTGGAATTATTAGAGGTGTCTGTCATTGTGAAGAGCTCTTGAGCAAATGAGCCTTCTGCAGGCTTTGGAGATGGATGTCAAAGGAACAAGGTCAGTAACTTGGAGGTATTTAAAACTTGTCAGGACAAAGCTGTGACAAATATCCTCTGTTTTGAACAAGACCTGGCCTAAATAACATTTTGTGTTCCTTCAAACCTAAATTATCCCCTGATTCAACTAGCTTTTAAAAACATACATCCCATGAGAAAAGAGGGCCAGAGATTTGTGAAGAACAAGAAAACATCAGAGAGCCATTCACTATCACATCAGGAAAAACAAATGTTGTTCATTACTGGGGACAGAAAAGAAACTGGTGGCAGTTGACATGAACTCTTCAACTTTTTACTGGTCTTGACTTTTAGGTGTAATGAGAGGATGAAGGAAGTGCTCCAGATGGGGGTCCCAGGAGAGTTAGCTGAGATACATAGCTGTGGGATCAGAGACAGAACCCCTGCCCTGTGCACAGCTTACAGAGTGCACTGGGCTGGGCTCCACTGGCCCCAGGGCAGCCCAGCTGCAAGTACCGCTTGGTGTGTAGGTGAGTGTGAAGTTTTCTCATTGCTGCAGGGTTATCCAGGTCTGTCTGCCCTCAGGATTTGATCACAGAGATGCAATTTGTAAACAGAATGCATAGCTGCCACATTCAGCTTCTGCAGCTTGTGCAGGTTATTTCCAGCAGTTCATCAATATCTGCAGCAAGAAAATATTATATGGGTGGGTTTTGACCTACATTTTTAATTGGGTTATGGATGGAACCCAAATAGTTGTCATGGCATATAGTTTGGTACGTTTTGGAACGATCACACCACATGAGTTTCCCCTCTGACTGTTGCATATTAGCCACAGCTGAGATTTGCAAATGCAATTTGCAGGAACTTCCATAGGATAAATGGAAGAAAGGGAGAGAGTTTCTGTATAGTATTTCTGCAGGAGAAGTGGGCTTTGGAACTTGTATTTCAGTCCTGGGTCCATGATGAGTCATTATAAGGAATAGCAAGATTCAGGAGTGGGATTTGGCAATTCCTTGCCTCTTTGAAAAGGCATCATTCTCTAAATTTTGCTAAGGTGTTGACTATAGCATGCACTGAAATGGAAAATGAATATCAGTCTGTGATTTTAGCTTATGGACAGGATTCTGAGAGACCTGACTTGCTCTGTGGGTTATTCCTCCTTAATTTTTAGTGCCCCTTTCCCCTTAAATTATTACATTAATTCAACAGACTTGTCACTGGTATTAAGAGATATCTTATCTGCTATATTCCTGTTAATATACAAGATTTCCACTATAATTTTGTTCAGCTGCATCTATGTTGGTGTCGTGTGGTCTTTGTATTTCTTTTAAACCATCTCTTAAAATATTCCAGGTCATTACCTTTTTCTTGTTGGAGGATATGGTAATTCAAATATCTGGCACATACTTTTCTTTTTACATATTGATTTGAAGGCTTTTTCTTGAGTAATTTTCAGGCTTCTAGTCTTATAGTACATTAATATTTTAGGACTAAATATTAATTTATAGATGTATTTGGGGGCAAATCTCTCTGTAAATAGGACTCTGGACTATAGAGTTCATTCTTCATCTGTGCACACACCACACTATATTGTGAAAGTCCAGAATGTGGCGCTTTAGGGCAGTGGTGACATTTATTGGCAGTTGCTATTGAAGTAAATTAATTACTTGAATAACAAGGTTCATAATAATCCTTTATCTAACATTACCTGGCATAGTATTATCATCAATGAGCTCTCTCTGTACTGAAATAATTAACGAAGGTCAAATTTTCCTAGTTGATGTTTTAATTTCTTTTATCAGTTCCTTCTATTTAAAATACATGTTCATATGGTTTAATGTGATATAATGACGTTACTAATGAGCTAATGTATCCAGAAAGCCAGCAGTTAGTCTACAAACAATTCTTTATATTTAAAATATAAATCTAAAATAGAAAAATTCATGTTAATGTACTCCTATTGTTTTTGAAATTATGTAGTATTCTTTAAAGCCTCAAATGGGTCGTTTTAATTACTTGGATAGAAATATATATGTTCTTCCAATAGATTAATGGATATTGAGTGTAGTTTTTATCTTTTTTCTTTTTATATACCAGGAAACTGTGGGTTATTTGTACTGATTTGATTTTCAGAAAGATTGCACATAGTTATTTCTAATGTTCAGTGGGTATTGTGGTGTACTTATATAAAATTGGAAACATTAAGGATAAAGCATTGGCCAGAGGAAAATAAGGTACTAAATTAAATGAGGACTTGGTAATGAACTGGAAAATTAAGAATTTGGACTATAAATCATTCCTTTTGCTGTGTCCCTGAATGTATACACCTTTTGGAAATCACAAGGACTGGAATAAGGGCCAAAAAAGAATCTTAAATATCCATGAGTCACACATAAGGAAAACAGCTTTTTTTTTTAATGTTTCCATATTTTATTGAATACCTCCACAGAGATATTAGAAATATATCATCATTTTAACAATATGGTTAGATTATATTTGGTAGATTCAAGATTGACCTTATGTTCTGTATTTGATCGTGTCTATAAGTAGTTATTTCCTTAACTTGAATGTTCATTAACAGTTTAAAAAGCTAAAGCTTCAGAGGAAGGGATGTGTAGTTTGTTGTAGTTTTCTTATGGGCTGCATATTTTTTCCTTTGGAGGCCTTTTTTGAATTTCTTCTTGAGCTGCAAATCCTACTGGTGTTTTTGAAAGCTCCAGAGAAGATATAAAGATAGACTCAGGTCTTTTATGAAACCTTATGTATGTCCTGATGCTGACAGCTACAATTTAAGTTGTAATTACCCAGTCTTTTCTGCAGTGGAGTATCGAGCATGCATTAAACTGCCAGTCCTGTGCACAGTAAATGCTGTTCCATAGCTAAAACTGCAGCATTTAGAGTTAATGAATTACTCTCCATTTTTCTTCCCTAATGACATAACCTTTCAGAAGTACCCTCTTTTCATTGCTTTTATACTTTAAAATAAAGTTTGCTAGCAGAGAATTGGATTTTCAGCATGATCGATAAAACTAAGACTAAACTACTCATGGATTCCCTCACTGGCTCTTTTCCTCCACTGCTTTATCATGCTTTAAGATTCCCTTCCCAGCCAGAAAAATGGAACAGAAACATCTTAGGCATAAGCTTGTCCACGGTAGGAACTGTCTGTCCATGGTGTAATTTCACAATATTACTGAGGTCTAGTATTTTCTGCAGATAATTCCTTTAGAGAGAAACTTCTGTTTTGGTGAGGACAAGTGTTATTTAGAAAACTAATGGTCCTTGTGTTAAGATACGAACATGAAAAGTGACAGTCCTGGATTCAAATAACCTGAACCTCAAGAGCTGCTTTGAAATAAGCAGTTTTCTCTGTTCTCTCCAAAATGACGACTTTGGCTGTGGTTTCACACCTAGTGGCTCCAAACTGATCAAGCTGAAAGATTTTTCCTTTTTGAGTGCTTCTTTGATTTTGGGTTTGTTTTTTTGCCCCGAGTGAAACCAGTTCTGTGGCAGCTGTGTCTGAGCCCTTACACCTGGTGGTGGTAGAGGAATTCAGACATGTTCTGTAACTGGGGGGCAGCAGGATGTTTCAGCTATTGCCTAAAGAATTGCATTAAACAGCTTTTGACATGTGGTGAGCTTAATGGTTCACTCAAAAGCTCATTGAAATTGGTCACAGATAATGGTAGGAGGGCATAGCTGTCCTAAGTACTTGCGTTAATGATGAGACTAATCAGCAAAAGCAAGAGATATTGCATATGGTGTGAAGGAACATCTTGTCTAGAATTCCCATTTCCTTCTTTGTTTCCATCTGTGTGTGAAATAACATTTTTTCCTTGTGAAATACCAAGTTTCTTTTCAGAAAATCGGCATGGATATATTTGCAACTTGCCCGCTAATTGCCGCAATTATTTCTGAAAGGTGAGGTGTTCAGTGAAAGTTAGGAAGAGTGTCAGGGAGTCAAAATAAAAAAAAAAAATTGCTCTGTAATTCTTCTAATGCTTAGGCTTGTGAAGGAAGGCTTGGTGAGGCTGTAGGGAAGAGGCTGAATAGCAGTATTTACTGTTTATTTATTTTTTTTTTTTCCTGTATTACTTTTAGTCTTCATGTGAGCAAAACATGACTCTTCCTTATTTAGAAGAGAAGAAATTGAACATTTATTACAGCATTGAAAGATGACTGCATTTGGGGCAGCCAAAGATTGAAGCTGCTTTTCTGATGAGTAACAAAACCCTCAAAAGAAAGATGCAAAGCAAACCTAAAACGACAGAATTTTTCTGAGATGCCTTAGGGGCTGATACTTTAGTAAAATCAGGGAAACCACATTCTAGAAAAAAAACCCAAACAAACCAAAAATCAGCCCACAACCAGACCCTATTTTGCACTTGGATGAAGAGAATAGGATTAGAAGTCTAAACTGGGGGAAGACTGGCTGCAGGCAAGGAGTCAGCTGGCTGCCCAAAGCTCTGCAGAATAAGCCAAATAGTGAGTTACAAACAGGAGTGAACAATAACTGGGATGGGGAGAGAAAAATTCGTCAGCTTGTGACGGATGAGCTGGAAGAGCTCACAGGACGTACAGCATTTTAGACTGGCTGTTATTGTTAGGGGAGTCCAGAGGAGAGCACAGAGGAGGTTTAGAGAACTTTCCATGGCCTGGCCTGGGAAAAGAAAGGCTGAGTAATTGGGAGACAAAGGCTTTAGATACAGCTCTTTATGTCTGTGGTGGGCAGGCCAAGGGGAGGAATTCTGCCTTGTGGCGAGAAATGGTGTTAGAAGGAACCACCTGCAGATGAAACACCAGCCTAGGCTGCATTTGGAGCTTGTTAAATCCTCAGTGCTGAAGGTCCTTAGTAACAGGTCTGAGCAGGAATTCATAAAATACGGTGTGTGTAGCCCAGGTGCTGTGTGAGCACGTGCTGAGAAGCGCAGGTCTCAGCTGCTGGGTGGATTTCTCCATGCAGGGAGGGGTAGGTGCTGACTGGGACTGTGTCCCTTTGCAGGGAAGCAGGTGAGTTACTGCCTGCAGACACCAGGGGAAAACAGCAGGCTAAGGCAGCTGGGCTGGAGAGATTTCTGTATCAAACAGTGCAAATACTCTTGCTGATCCTTCCTTGGAACAAAGGGAAGAATTACATCAGGTCTTCTCGGGCCTTTTAACTCTGTTTTTTACCAGAGTTACATGAGTAAAACTTCTATTTTGCTTTAAATGCTCTAAAATTCTAAGCATATTCCAATAAAGTAACTCTTGAACAATGATGCTGGTAGCTGTACACCTTCCCCACATGCTAATGCAATAACTTTCCAACAAATAACAAATCCAGAAGGGGAAATGTACAGTAGAAATTGGCTAGAACACAGTCAAAGCCAGAATGTGAGATTATTGCTATTATTTTTTGTTTAGAAACACTTCCATCTCCAGCTAAATTTATCTGAGGCAATGTCTGCATTTATATTATCACATCTGCAAACAGTTCTTTAGCTAAGCTATTATGATGGGAGATAACTACAGATAACTTCTGTGGGGGAGAAGTGTCTCAGAACTGAATCTAATTTTTTACTTATCTTTCAGTCAGATAATGCTGCTTGTTTGCTAAAACAGTAATTTGAGTTGTCACCTTGCTTCTAAGCTATTAGATATTTCTAATATTGGGAATAATTTTCAGCATGTGACTTCTAACCAGAAAGAACTCTGTCAGCACAGATATTCCTGAGTCTTGCATGACTAATTCAGGAAAATATCAAAGACCTTTTAATATCAGAAGATAACCAGAATGATCAAATTTCTTCTTGCTGGAAGAAAATATAAATATGAGGCCACTTTAAAAGACAATACAAAGTCAGCATGTACACGCCCCTCATATAATACACCAAATACTAAAATTAACAACCGTTTACGGGGAAGAAAAAGAAAAAAAATAATACCCAATACCACAGTCTATTTATCAGATGTATATAAAACACATTACTTAAGCTCCTGATTAAATGTTTCACCTGTCAGATATCAGTTCATCTAAGATATCAGTACATCTTTTACAGGTCAGCCACAGGATTTATTCTCCTCATTGCTGTGTTGTCATGTTGAGCATGTTCTACTCACAAAACATTAGCAAGCTTCAGCTTGGAGAAGCCCCTGTGGAATTTATGCAAACACAGCTTTCAGTGGTTTATGGCTCATTTCACTGGGATGGCAAAAATCATCCTGCTGACCCAGAATAACTATCAAGAGATGCTCTAGAAAATTAAGCATTTGAGACTTGTGTTGATACAATTTTACATCCCTTTAACAGCAAAACGCAGTTTTCTCTAGCCTTTCTAAAAATAAGCCTCAGTAGTAGTAATAATAATAATAAAACTAGAACTTAGCAAAGATATATATATGCACTGGAAACTGTCTCTGTAGGAAAGTACGTATGTTCTGAGTTTCTGAGGTCTCTGATTTTTGTCTCTGCTTCCTGTTTCTTATTTACAAAATCAGCTTTTCTTATTGCCTGGCAAATCTAAGACCTAAGTCTCCCACTGAGTTTGTCAGCTTGCACAATCAGTCTCCAAGCAGGTCTAGCAGACACAGAAACATCTTTCCCAGAGTGTTTGACTGAGAATTGTGTACTATAAAGTTTCCCAGTCCCTGAAGGGGGCACAAGTGTTTACCAAACCCACATGAAATTACTTTTCGCCCAAACACACTTTAATAATGAAGCAAAGTCAAGTTCATTGTAATCAAATACAAAGCAAACCAATTCCCTTGTGCTTGGAAGCAGGTGCTGTGCAGGGAAACAGCAATAGCTACCTGCAGCTTTGGCTTAGCTTCAAGTTGTTTTCTTTGGACTGTGAACTGAACTATGAGGAGGACCTGCTCGGGTGTAAGAAATGGAACTGATTCTCAGATAATTTGCCTTTCTCAGGCATTCTGTTTCCATGTTAAAATGCAGTTTGGAGGTAAAACCTTCCTGGGACTCTCAGGAGAGTGAATGCATCTCTAGGGAATGAGGGTTACTCTGACTCTTGATAATTAAATTCAGCAATAAAGTAAGATTTAACCTGCCTATTAATGAATTATATATTACCCTTTCACTTGCTGCGCAAAGGTACTCCTAATGCCACTTCCTGATGACAGACTTAAGAAAAACTTAATATTTATCTGTCCAGTGTTAACCCACTTATACAATACACATTTTATCCTACTCAGGTAGTAACCATTCAGATTCACTGTGTAAAGTTCTCATCAAGGTACCAATCTAATTTTATAGCTTGAAGACAATGCAAAACATGTTCATATTAGTAAAAGCATTCATTACTAACTATTGAACAGTGACTAACATTGGGGAGGATTTGTCTGTGGATTTTCTATTATTGCAAAACTTAAATTGTGTTACCCAGGTTGTTGGATTGAACAGAAAATCCTGTCCTTAGTAAACTAATTTCTTCTTTCTTAGTTTAATAGTGGATCTTTAAAAAATAAAAATCTAAAGAAGAATTTTGATTTTTCTGGACATATTGGACAGTTATAAATATTCTTGTGACTGTTTTACATAGTTAATACATCAGTGTGGTAAAGATGTATAGTCTAAATAATATTTTACCCTGGGCTTCAAGGTCTGTTTCAACTCCAAAGATCAGATTCCCCATGTTTTAAGTTTATAGTTTTGAAATCTAATGAGTTACAAAAATGTAATGCCTTGTACTTTGATTGTCTGATAAATTCACCATCTGGAAAATACACTTTAATTTAAGATACAATTTAATCTGGCTCTTCTAAGACAGATCATGAATGTTCTTATTAGCATCCTGGGTTTCCCCAGGCTGGGGAGTATGGTCTTCTATTCCTTGCTTTTGTCAATAGACAGAGGGAAAGTTCTACCTTTAGTCTCGTTTCCATTGCTTTGTTCTTCTGTTTTCTTGTCATTCTGTTCTGGGAACCTCTGAGAGGAGTGGGTAACTCTCTTGTTGATTCACTCTCTCCTAACAAGAGTGAATCAACAATGCTTTTATCTGGTTCAGTACGTGAGGTCAATGAAGAAGGCAGAAGGAGGGAGGACAGAACAAAAGAAGTTTCCAATTGAAAATCTCAAGAGCAAAGAAATAATTTTAATAATTTCTTCTACTGGAAGAAATAGACCAACTTAATACATAGTAGCAGCACCAATTGGGTATGGAGAAATGATAGTCATATTTCTGCAAGACAACTGCTATATTTTCATACCCTAACAGTCATTTTAACCACAGACATTTAAAACACAATTAAATGTCACTTCAGTGATTACATGACTCATGACTGAGCATGCACTACAGTGACTGAATACTCTGAAAGTGACACCTTCAGTCTCTCTCATGCATGAAGGGAATAAACTGCATCTTTAAAATATGTAAATGTACCTAGGCACAGGAGTATTTACGGGTCTGTGTATTTTCTACCATTGCTAACACTGATTATGTTTTATGTATATGAAGGAAATAAGAGTAGAGGCTTCTACCTTTTTTAGCCACTGACTGAAAATCAGATAATGATGTCCTGTATTGTAGTACTTTCCAATTTTATCTCTTAGTTGCAGTTATGGTTTCAGAAAATTCCAGACTAAAAGCTTTTCAAAAACTCTCTTTTCAAGCAGTTATTTAGTAATATTTCCAATTGTATTACATCCTCAGCTTTGGCTGAGCAAGAAGGGGAAAAAAGATAGATGGCAATGAACAAATGTTCTTTTTAATTACATAGTGCTAGAAATGAAAATTATTTGTTATGCTCTGACTTTTAGTCTTCAATTCAATTCCAATAACCCTTGCATAAAAATCCCCATATTCTGAAAGAAATTTGTTATAGCAATGTAGCAGAACAGTTTATTAAAAGAAATAAGACATCTGGGAGGTCTCTGAGAGCATAAGACATGATTCAACAAATCCCTAATTTCTTCAAGAAATGTATCTCTAGGGAGATAAAAAGAGATTTCAATAACAGTCACTTCTCCCTCATGTCTACAGGAAAGCAGGCTTTATGTCTTTGTGGCTTGTATTTTTCAGTTCTTTCCTTATAACATCTCAGTACTTCGTGGCCTCATGAACTTGGTGTGTGTGAGGACTGTCACTGATATTTCTGCAGGTGTTCTTTTTGCATTTAAAACAAGCTGGTCTTCAGGGAATGATTCCAGATGCCCAAAAGAAGTTTGTTAGAAGTTCAGATGCCCTACTCAACTTTAATGTCTGTCTTTACTGTGCAAAAATAACCCCTGAAGAAATTGGACACCTTGGAGAGGTTTATACCTCACAGTGCCCAGTAACTGGGTAGTCTTTGTGGGCGCTAAGTTTTGATCTGGTAATGCAATAAAGGCACAAATATGTAAAGCAAAAGAGAGAGGCAATCATTCATTAAGGATAGGTTTAGTGGACTCCTGGTTACCCATCACTTTTTTGTTGCTGTTATCTTCTAAAGGATTTGATATATTAAAAAATTGTATTAACTAATTTTATTGTACTTTCTTCTCCAATGGATGAGTGCTACGGACTGAACCTTTACAGTTTAGGCTCTTACCACTGAGAACAATCCCAGTGTTTACCACGTGGCATTTTCCAAGCCACACAAACTTCTTTCATGCTTGAAACTGTAGGAGAAAGTCCAGTAAAGCTTCAGAGATGATTCTCTAGCCCACACTGACTTTAGCAAAAAATAACCAATTTTCAGCAGATCACTGAAAGATGTATAACTAACTCCTGGGCTGTCTCTGCCAGGTATCAAGTCACTTTCCTGGTCCACATTTAAATTCTTGGCAATACAGTAATGCAGAACTCAAGACTGAAAACATCTAAAATAGTAGGGAATAACTTGTTTTAAAATCCAAACTCTTACTCTAAGGCTAGCATCAGAAATTGCTGCTTTTTTGTCAGTGTAACTTGGTGAGCAGAGGGCATGCAGAACATCCACAGCACTGATGTACATAGGATATATTTGTGTCTCTTCTAGAACCCTTCTGGGAACTTGTCTGGAAAAGTGTTTTTTTGGAGTTGAGCCCTTTTGGAATTGAGACTCGTGGTTTTCCCTGATCTGTGATTGTTTTTGAATAACAGATCCAAAATGCTAATTATCACACAAACCAATAATTGCAAGGCATTTTGATTCGTGTTCTGTCTGCATCTGCATCTAAAAATAAAACTAGGTCAAAGCAGGAGGTGCTCAGTTGTTGAAGGAAGCAATGTCAAACTTACTCCTTTTTCATTTATTTCTGTCATTCTAGACTGAATTCCTCAGAGCTTGTTTATCAGCAGTATAAGGGTTTGCATTTTCACTTCTCAATGTAGTAAGGGAAACTTTAGCCTTAAATAGCATCTCAATTACAGAATTATTCTTAAAAAACCTGTCTATTCTTCTAATAACAGTAGCTGATAAAATCAGTGGTGGATAGAATCAGTAATGTTTCAGTTACCTCTTAGAAAATATTAGACACTGTGAAAAAAAAGGTATTTTCAGCCTCAGGGCTGGTTTATACTAAGGGAAAGAAACATTTGCAAGATTTAAAGACATTTACCTAAAGGTCATAATAATCTACATTTATAATCATCTCAGTAACTAAACACCCCTACATAAATCTTCTCAATATTTTTTCTAGTAGAAATTACTAATCCAAATTCATAGATTCGAATGATATCTGCCCAGAATTAACCCTCTTTTGACATGAAGAATATTTAAAACATCAAGAAAAACTCTGTTAGACAAGGAGACTATTTTGTCTTTCCAAACAACTATCACTGTCATCAGAGATTATTTTCATAGAATCATGGAATATATGGGACCTTAAATATCATCTAGTTCCATCCCCACACCCATGGGCAGGGACACCTTCCACTAGACCTGCTTGCCCCATCCAGCCTACCCCCTAACACTGCCAGGGATGGGGCATCTAAAACTTCTCTGGACAACCTGTTCCAACGCTTCACCATTCCCACAGTAAAGAATCTCTCCCTAATATCTGATCTAAAGCTCTGCTTTTTCAGTTTAAACCCTTCCCCCTTTTTCTGCCACTACACGCCCTTATAAATATTTCATCCCTTGTAGAACCCTTTCAGGTACTGCAAGGGGCTCTAAGGTCTCCCTGGAGTCTTCTCCAGGCTGAGGAACCCCAGCTCTCTCAGCCTGTCTCCCTAGCAGTGGTGGTTCACCATCACCTTTGTGGCCTCCTTTGGACTTGGACCAGCAGCTCCATGTCCTTCTTATGCTGAGAATTCCAGAGCTGGATGCAGCCCTGCAGGTGGGGTCTGAGCAGAGCTGAGGGGCAGAACCCCCTCCCTGCCCTGCTGCCCACGCTGCTCTGGATGCAGCCCAGGACACGTTTGTCTCTCTGGGCTGTGAGTGCTCAAGGCCGGCTCGTGTTGAGCTTCTCCACCACCAGCACCCCCAAGTGCTTCCCCTCAGGGCTGCTCTTCACCCCTTCTCTGCCCAGCCTCTGCTTGGGATTGCCCTGACCCAGGTGCAGGACCTTGCACTTGGCCTTGTTGAACTTCATGAGGCCCACACAGGTGCACCTCTCCAGCCTGTCCAGGTCCCTCTGAATGGCATCCCTTCCCTCCAGCCCATTGACCACACCACGCAGCTCGGTGTCATTGATGAACTTGCTGAGGGTGCACAGGTTGGTTGTACTCTTTTAACCAGTGTTATCTAACAGACATGTATTTGAAGGACTAAATATGTGCATACAGGAGATCTAATACAAAAATTAAAAAATAAGAAAAATATTTTGGTAACTCATTGCAACTGTTGCCATCACATTTTTGCCACAAGCAATTTATGAAGAAGCAGTTGAATTTAAATATATCTATTCCAGGAGATAAATTTTCAACACTTTGTGAATGGTTTTACAGCTTGGTAAGGAAAATATGTATTTTGAATATGAACCCTATTTGGTGTGAGCTGTAGTCTGAATAACTGTGAACATTTCAAAATGAATCAATTTCAATTCTGTTACTTCCCTTTCCTCATTAAAGTCTTTACATCTTGCTTCAGACCAAGACAGATATTTTGACAAGTTTAAAAAATGGAAGCTACTGCATGGAAGAATATTTTTGTTCTTGTTAAAATTGTCTTGCTAAGTAAATATTGATCAGATGCTGCAAAACCCTGTGGCTGAATTCATTCTGTTTGAGGAGGAGGGAGGAGGGAAGAACTGCTTCAGGCTACTGTAAGTTATAAAACTATGATGAGCAAAATAGGCATGTACTGTACTTTCAGCTGGGATGCTGGTACAAAAAAGTTTTGAGCAAAGTCCTTTGAACCCGTTAAATTCTCTCTCCCTCTTGCAGGGTTATTGATTAGGCCTACTCCAGCAGCAGATGAAGGCTGCAGGGGAAAAAGCAACTCCTCAGGCAGATCTGCTGACATTATCAGCTCTGTAAGAGAAAAAGCTTCTCAGTGGTCATGGTGGGAGGGCTGTTGTGCAAGAACTGAGTGCCTTGTTTTGTCTTCTTAGTTCTCTTTCTCCACATTTTAAAAATATGTAAAAGCTTATCAAATCTCTTCTCATTCCCCATAGAGCTTTACCACATCAAATAGCTTGTTTCCAATAGAAGCTCTCAGCTATGCCAGTCTGGGATTACTATCAGTGTCTTAGAGAAAAGGCTGGTTAAATCACTGCTCTCCCTGAAGCAGAGCAGAGATCTGCCTCTTTCCACAGAGCTTGGAAGGGATCTCAGGGACAGAGGGAAGAAGCAGCCTTGTAATGCCCAGCTCATGGAAAGGTTTATGGTGAGGCTGACCTTAGGGGCTGGAATGGACAGAAATTTGGGCTCTGTGTACTTGCAATGTTTCCTTAGGTTAATCTCAAGAGATTTCCTATGACACCATCAGATAGGTGGCATGTGGAAATTAGTCTGTAAAACTAATTTTTTACAGGACTGCTTATTCATCCCTCACTCATCTTAGTGTAAACACTTACAATCACAATTCCCTGAATGCTATGAAATATAGCCTTAAATACTTGCTGTTTCTATGTCCAATTAATTGTCTGCTTCTATGCCACTTTTTCCATGCCTCTGTGTGTGATTTTGGTCCCACAGCTTTTGTAAAGGACAGAATTCTCAGCTCAGCTGCTGAAGTTTTTATTGCACACTGTGATCCCTCCCTGAGGTTTATCTGTTCAAGGTCAAGCACAGACTCTCTGCAGGTGGCCTCCAAATATCTTGGAAAGTTTACAAGTTCATCAGCAAAGTCTGAGGTTTGTATTTCTAAGGCTGGCATTTATCACCATAGGCTTTGGAGAAAATTGGAACTTCTAAGAGCTAAAAAAGAATATTTCCTCAATCTCTTCCAAATAGATGTGGTTAAATTCAGAAGCTTATGTACAATACACTGCAAAACTAATCTACAGCTTAATATTGAGTTACAGACAAGCAAATCAGCTTTTCTTAAACACAACAGCACGAGCTTCAGGCATCTGTTATGTCTAACAAGAAATTAAAGGGTTTAACTTTTTCTATTGTACGTTAGTACCTCTGTTTCTTTTTCCTTTTATTCATACTTACGCAATTTTTACAAAATAAGGCATTCATTTATGTCTTTGAACAAGTACATAATGTTCAGAAGCTGATTATTTTTTTACTCCAATATTATCTTGGAACATGGCAGGGAAAAAATTTATTACATTCCTACTGGACTTAAAGGATGGATTTATTTACAGTGTCCTGATTCGTTTGGTTTATAATTTTTTAATGCTGACCAAGCTTATTTGCTGGTCAAAAACCGAACATCTTTGCTGGTTAACTGTCGCTTGGTAAGAGGAATTTTATTAAAAAGTGTTCAAAAGTTCATTAGCAATTTTTTCATATGCTAAATCTTTCCATATTTGAAATCATTCCTTAATCTGCTAATGACATTCAAGTTGTCTGGAATTCTCTGTAACATAGTGGCAGCAGTAAGACAACACCTATACTAAATAAAATTTACAAGTGTGTTAAGTAAAAATGGATTCAATAAGATGGGTTCTATTACATACAAACTACTGTTACCCATGAAAATCTTTCAATTTTTTTCCAGTCATGCCTTGGAAAAGAAAGCCTAGTATGAAAATAGAAAATTGTCACCTTAAAATCATAATTTTTTTAAGAATTGTGCTTCCCTTTTTGCCATCTTCCTTTGAAATTCCAGTGCAGCCTTGAAAATCAGCAGCAGTGGCCCAGTGCTGCCTCTCATTGTCTCTGGGTTCCATTTGGCTACCAGCTGTGTGTTCTCTTTTTAGCCAATCTACTCTAAAATTTAAGGGAAGATGATTTCATCATGATGACACATTCCACATTTGCATGGATGTGGCATTTTCAAGATGTGGGGCTATTTCTCTGTTCTTTCTTCAGTTTCTGAAAGGTACATTGGTATTACTCACTGTGTTCTCAGAAATAGAGCTGGAGATAGCTGCCTCCCTTGGATGTGATAATGATTTCTCATTATTTTTCATCGTTCTTTACTGACAATGACAATTCAATCAAGTGGTCATCTACATGGAAAAAAGTAACAAACCCAAATATGTTTTCCAGGAATTTCATCTGTCTGTAATCTTTATGCTAAGATAGTTTTGTTTTAAAAGAAACATTCTTCCAGTTGAGTTCTTGTACTTCATAAATCCTATGATCAACATCTAATAAATAAATAATGATGCAGTATCAGATTAGCTCCAAAGAAGGATTAGTCCTGGGATTAGTACTACGAATAATGTCTGCAGTAACTAATCACTTGTAATTAGAAAAGAAACTGGTCCAAATCTTGGAACACATGGAACCTGGGAAGTCCTAGACACTAGATTTTTGACAATCTAAACATGAGACCTGAATAATCCACAGGAATCAATAAAAGCTATTGTCAAGAAAGATGTGGAACAGTGACAAAACATTGGACATCACACAGAATAGTAATAACTTCAGAAATTTCTCCAAGACAGAAACATTAAGCTTATTTTGACAGTACTACAAACATGTTCTATGTATTAAAAGTTTTAGAAAAATTTGAATTTTGGCATGGGTTTGTGTCATCACACCTCCCTCAGGTCTGCTTCTGTTAAAGAAATGTAGGATCTTATTTGGGAAAAAAAAAAAACCAGATTAAGCCGAGTCAAGTTACTCTTCTCTTTCTTTCATAATTACCAGAAATAATTATATATTCTTAAATATCAAATCCATTCTTCCCTGATAGGAGTTTAAAATAATGCAGGATATTTATAACTTTTCCAGCCAAGTTTTAAATTTCCTCTGACTAAAGCCCTGAAAGTGATTATCTTTTGTTTCACTGCATTAGCTTGCTTCTGTTAAAGAAGCATTTTATGGGTGCCCTTGAACCAACAGGCAGCCACATCACTCTTCCTGACTGCATGGTAATAGTAGAGCTCCTTGGCTTCTTTATTTTAAATACCATTTAGACAGCACAATATACAACTTGTTTTCAGCCATTATCTGGTATGGAACACATACAGCAATTCCCAAGGCTGACATCCATGTACATTTTTTATCACTTTGAGTCTCAGCATATCAGTGTTTTCTGATTGCCTTATTTTTAAGCTAAATTCAGCAAGAAATGTTCCCTGAAGATCTGAATTGTGCAGGAAGGTATTGCTTTGTTATGACAACCAAGCATCCCTTCTCACCCACATGATCCTGTCTCATTTCACATTATTGCTTTTTTGCCTATGCTTCTTTCTTTTGAAATATACAGTAAAGTTTAATATCTGGTATAAAAAAAGCTTTATTTCTCTCTTTCCATTTCTTTACGCTCTATGTGCTGCACACACCAGCCTCTTTCCATCATCTACAAACACAACAGAAAAGATCCTCTTTTAAATGTAAAAATTATTGTCTCATGTGGAATGGGGTTCAGTTCTGGGTCAAAGAGTGACCTTCCTGGCAATGTCACTGAGAGCCACCTGCCCAGCTGGGACTGCATTCTCAGCACAGAGCCACTGATCTGTGCAGAAGAAAACACTGGGTCTGTGACTCACGATCATGAGTGAGCTAATTACCCACCATCCAAATTTTTCATAGAATTAGAAGAATTACATTGGTTTGGACTCATAATTTGCAAGCTGGGTTTGCAGCCACTGGATTCAGTGTTGTTTCTAAGCTCTGGGGAGGATTTGGTGCTTGTTTATGGTACTTGTGCTGGTTCCCAAAGCAACCATAGCTGTTTGGGAGCTGGACAGTGGGAAGACATTGTTTTAAATCTGATGATTTTCATAGCTTTAAATCTCTGTAACTGAAAGAGAAATCTAGATATTAATATTTTCCTTTCTTCAGAAGAAGATATTCTTAAGGCTATGCAGTGAACTGAACAAACTTATCATTACTATGTACTGAACCATGATATAACAAGAATATCCTTAAGCTTAGAGAAATAGTTCTAGAAATGCATCACTAGACATTGTATTAGAAAGCACACATTATAATATTCATTACAGTAGTAGAATGTGAACTGCATGTTATTGTAAAGGAAAATCCAATTTGCTGCCTACTGCCTTCAATTTGGTTTTGACAAGTACTCAATCTTCTGCTATATTTTGCTTTTTACATTTATCTTCCTGGGCATGTTCTGTAACGTCTGCTTAGGGCAAAAGCAATAATCTTTTCATTTAATTTAGTGGAAAAGCTCATGTATTCACTATGCTTACTAGGTACAACAATATGAAAACAAATCCCAGTTGCTAAAGATCCATTTGACAATGTGAAATAGATTCTGACTTTTTAATTTAGGCATAAAATTGTAGAGGACATATAAGAGATGCAGATTTCAGAGCTGTACCCTTTATTTATGAGCAGTTGTAAGAGAGTGATCTGCAAAAGCCCATATTATTTTACCAGTGATGGATGAACTTAACATGGTCAAAAAATAATTTTGTTTGACCCTTGCAGAACAACTCTGGAAAGTATCAAACTTATTTGGCTTTGTTAAAAATCTGAGAATTTGAGTATACCTCAGTTCCTGCAATGAATATTTTCTCAAAGTGGAGCACAATTTAATTACATTGAAGTTGGGTGCTTTGTAATTTAGCTCACTGCAAAGTGTGGGAAGGAGAGAGGGCAGAATTTCAGTAAAAATTCAATCAAATCTTAGCATTTCTGCTGAACTGTCCTTGAAGCAATGCTGTGTGATCAAAGGGAAACTAATCTTGCCAAAATTTTAATTGTTTTAGGTATGAGGTTTGGTTTGCTTCATGTTGTTTCTGAATTTGTCCAAAAATGTCAAAAGAACATGTTTTATCTTGTGCACGGTAACTTGAAGTGTGGCAAAAATGCATCCCTAATTTTCCTACTACTTTTTCCTCAGAGGGAAGTGTGATTTTTTTGGATAAGCTCCTCAGTTTGCCTAACCAACTGATGCCTTAAGAGGCCTCCTAGAAACAGAGAGTAGACAGGAGTAAAGGAATAAAAGCAGGTATTTATTTGAAAGGCCTTCAAAGGTACCCCCTGGGGGCCAGAGGCTATTGCCAAGATGGACTCCAAGATGGATGACAGGTCACGAGTTCTTCACACTTTTATAGGTTTGGTTCATTTGCATATCAGGGTTAATTCTCCAGTTAAAGATTCAGTTTAATGATGTAATTTCCCCTCTGCTTGCCCCTCTAGAGGCTTTTGGTTTATACTTTTTGGGCTTAGGACAGTCTGGGTGTCCTTGAAGAGCAGGCCTGGAGAGGCTTTGTTATGTCTACCTAGCATGAGAGAGCAGAAATTAACAGGCTACAAGAAACTTCAGAGTTAGACACTAAGCAGTACAGAATTTGAAAAATACAAAAGTTAAAACCTAAGGCATCACAGCAAACCCCTCCAGTGCTTTGGTCCCCAAGTCATGTGTCTCAGATTTTAGAAAATAAAGTTTGTAGAAATTTTTTCTATGAAACTCAGAGAATCAGGTAAGTCTACCACACTGATCTAGAAAGATATTTTCAGCCCAATTCCTCCACCTCCTTTGAAATAAACAGAGAAATAAAAGGATATTGTCCTTTATAATGCTGTTAAACCCGATATCTTATCCCTTCAAACAGCAAGCAGCAGCATCTTTCCTGTTCCCTCATTTATAATGAGGAATCGCTGAAGGCATCCACAGTTGGATTCATTATTTTTTCCAGGAAAAAGCATCAGTCTGAATACTAGGAACTATACCATGGCCTTATGTTTTAGGACTGCTTCCAGTGATGGCTGAAAAATGACAATTATTTCTTATCTCCTCAAACTTGAAGGAGGCAACATAGCCTCAAGCAAAAACAACCACAGCCACCTGGTTTGTGGAGCAGTTTTTGTAGAATAAAATATTGCTAGAGCAAATTTTATACTTCTCAGACCTCTGAGTTTACATTTTCAGTTGGCCAACTGTATCTTTAAAGTTTAGTAGAGTTTTGTTCTACAGCCAGAAATGTATTTAATTCTTCAGAACCAAATACTGCAGGTTCTGGCTCAGTACAATTCCTACAGACCTCAAAAATCCTGCAGGATTTGGCCATCTGGAAGCTGGTCTGCAACATACCAGATTTTGATTTACTTGATACAAATGTCTGATCTCTCTTACACACTTGTGAGCAACTTAATGTTTCTCACTAAGGCATTCAGTCCCTGTGGATATGGGTGTGATTTTAGAAACTGGTGCCACATATGCTCTAGAGATCAGCTCTCAGTCACTACATTTGAAACCAACTGCAAGTGTTTCTGCATGACCTGAAGATGGCTGAAATTTAGCCAGCAGATATAGAACTGTGATTCTACAAATTTCACCAACTTGCTGCATTACCCCAGAGTTGCATCAGACTCTCTTTTGGCATAAGAGTTTCTGTATATTCTTAGCATTTAATTTTTTGGGACGTTCCAAGGTCCCTCAGTTGTGACAAAGCTGAGCATCTTGTGACTGAACCTGATTTTTATTATCCAGAAAAACTCAACCAGGTTTTGTGTCATTTAAAACACTGAGAGGCTCAAAATTTAGGAGGTCTTTCAGAGCAGATTTGCAGAATTAGGTTTGGTATCATCACTTAGAATACTGATGAGACCAACCATTAACTTGGGGAAGAAACCCATAAACACTCAGTGCTGCCTTTCCCCCCTCCTCCCTTCCCACACATCCTTACATGAAAGCTTCCTTGAATGTGCTGTCATGGGTGACTTTCTCACCTATCCCAGTGCTACTGATGCCCCTTTGTGACAAGAAGTCAGGAGAAAGGGTGCCAGGACCAGAGCACACCACATCAGTGCCTCTGCATAGGTGCAGACTAAGGAAGGCATTTTTGTGTCCTTCTGGTCTGAGGAGAGAGTAAAAGTTTAGACTTGTGCATGTTCTGAAGGTGCTGTGATATTGTTGCTCTGAAAGAGCATAATTTCTTCCACAGCTTTATGGTTTTAAGTTTGCTGCTCTGCTTTGAAGTCTAAAGGATTTCATTTTCCTAGAAATTATTCAATCTATTTTTTGCATAAAGCTCTTAATCCTTAGCCAGTCTGGAAATGCGCAAGAACTTCAAAACACACTCCTTGGTGATTTAGCCTAGTATGTCTTCATTCTTCATCAGCTTGTTAACAATCCTCCTCTAATCTGTTGACTTCCTTCTCTCTTTGCTGTAAGCTTTTGCCACAGAGAGCCTCTCACAGCAATCAGCAAGTTTCATAAACTGCAATTGTGCCAGATAATTAAATAAGAACCCTATTTCAAATCAATTTAAATCCATATGACTTTCAGAAATGACAGTTGCTACACTGTAAAACCAGTGAATAAAACCCTTTGGAATACTTCAATCAATCCCAACTTTGTTTCATCTTAATCTTCAGAAAGCAATTCCTGCAAGTGTCAACACTGCCCAAATAGATTGGGTCATGATATCTTGTATGTGTTAGCTCCAGAACTGCATTTGGATCAGGTCAATTAAATGAGTGGAATTATTGCTTTTCTACAGAGAACAGATAGAAGCAGGTGCTTTAGCTAAGGTGTGTATTTACAGCAGTGCTTAAGTATTGCTATGGACATAACTGGATTTCTCCTATTTATTGTGTAGTAGCTACACAGCAGCTACCACAAGTTTATCAGCTAACAGCCAGTAATGCTGTAGACTTGTATAGAATGGATACTTTTGTATGGCTCGGGAGATGTTTTTGATGGGTTTTTTTGTTGTTTTGTTTTCTCTAGGATCAGGGCCTGATTTTGAATGAAAGATCTTGTGCTGCGCAAATTCACAGGCAGAAGTAATTAATCCTTTTCCTTTAACCAAAGTCAGTGAGGGAAAGAAATAATACAACAACAGGTTACAGAGTAAGTCACTGGCATAACAGAAACCATCTCTACTGAGTCCCATCCTAGTAGACCTATGCAGTAGAGCATCTTCAACAGACTAAATTGCTTTATATCTTTTTTAGATCTGAGTCTGCTGTTTTGAGTCTATGAACACCAAATACACGTTTCACAAATTCACTATGTTTGTATTAAAATAAGAGCTAACATATGTTCCTGCATCATATTCGTTTAACTACCCCTAGTCATCTGAAATCCTGACTATAAAAGCATGTGTCACAAAATTGTCCATCTCTATTTGTGTCTGGTGATAATGGTCATCTTGTCCATCCCAGTAGACTTTTTATTAGTAATAAAGAATTAAAACCAGGAATTAGCAGTGGCCATTGCTGTATGTAGCCAACTACTTGTCTGGCTTCAAGGGCCTGGATGATTTGCAGTTTTTGAACAATAGCAATCCAAATTGCTAAAATTAGTAGAAAATACATAGTATTTGTACCCTGTTCAAAACCTGCAGCTGGCAGAGACAGTTAATTAGCCTGGAGTTTACATGCAAAGCACCAGTAATGCCCTGACTGAAGTGATTAGCTGGGCCTGTAATGTGCTTTTAGTAGGACTCACACTTCTTAAATCTAAATTTTCGTTTCTAGATAGTATCATAATGTGCCTGTGCTTTTAGTGAGAATTGAAAATGTCACAAATTGCATTGCTTCCCAGGTGAAATTATCATTATGGGAGGGATTTGAACCACATCTGTCTAAAGGCTTGTTCTAAATGTCTGGTGGGCTCAGCAGCTCTCCCAGCTCAAACTGCTGCTGCTGAGTTAGCAGGCAGTGCTGCAGAAGGACTTTACTAAAAAAATTGACAAGCCAAGATTCACTGATGATACAAAAGTGTCTGGATAACTGAATCCAAGCATGACTAACTCTGGTCATAGTGGCAAAAGAGCCAACTGTCTAAAAGCAGAGAATGTAAGAAGGCAATGAAAGGTAATTTGGCTGTGTTGTGGTATCTTTATTACAAAAGGAGACATACACAAATGGAAAAAAGAGCAGTTGTCTCTAAAAGGCTATCAAAACCCTTTAGGTTAAAAAACCAGCCAGGATAAAATGGTGAGTGCACTGATATTTACCAGGGGTAAAGAAAGGAAGAGGATCTACAAATACATTAGGTGACAAAGGGAAGAGTGAAATTAGTCAGGGTCTCAATTAATCAGGGTGTAAATGCAAGGGAGGAGGAATTCTAAGCCCCTCTTCTGTCTTTGCAAAAAGGTTAACAATGACCAGATACTCATGAGTCTAGTAAGACTATAAGAAACAGCCAAAATGGATTTAGCGAGAAATAATAGTATCAAACTGATTCGATTTTCCTCTTTGATGGAGAGCTCAGGCTCTAAGGAGAAGCAGTCAATGTGCTGAACTGGAAACTCGGATAAGGCTTAGAATCCTGTTCACTGACATATTCATGAGCAATTGATGGAAGTACAGGCAGGAGAAAATGCTCTCAAGGTGTAGTGGAACAGTCAATTTGGGAAACTATAACTGAACATCAATTACCTATAGATCTTTTCAAGTTTCTGGAAAGGTCATTTCATTTTAACATATTTCCCCTTTTCCTTTTTCCCCTTCTCTTTTTCTTTTGCCAGAGAATCAAGTAAGATTAAATAATTGTGGTTTAGGAATTGCTTTCTTTATTTCTTTGCCCGTAAGTAAAATTTTCCTAAGGTTTGAAATGCTCAGCACACTGACTGAAAAGATACAGAAATTTTATGTTCTCTTTGTTCCATATCAAGGGAGAGAATAAGAAAACCAAGGTTTCCCTACATAAATGTATTAGATCTTAGGGTTGTGAGTTTGGGGTTTTTTTTAAGGTACATTAAATTTATTAAATTTATTAGTCTCCTGCTAAATAATATGATGTCAAGAATTTAGTCTATTTTTTCCTACAGAGTTCTAATAAACAGATTAGAGGAGGCAGATCAGTGGGGAAAGTAAGCTGACACTGATTTGTTGTTTCAACAAAATGGGCTGAAGGGAAGTTGATAAACGGTTCAGAGTAGCAGGAGGAGTCCTGCTAATCTATATGTCACTCAGGAAAAAAAGTTCTCATGTAGAAATTTTCCCATTACATGATTTTTGTTAGTATTCTGTTAACACACATAACTGCTGAATAACAAAGATTAACAAGCTCATGGCCACAAATAAGCTTTTCGTTTTCTTATTTTTGAGCTTCTCATATCCATGATTAATAATTTGTCAGAAGGTTTGAAGTCTTGTCTCAGAATGCTAAATACATTAGTAATTAGAGCTCTACAAAATAACATTGTAAACAGAATATCCAATGAGCTTTCAGATATGGTCTAAAATACAAAGACCCTCTGAAGGAGGAGGGAACAAAGTGATGTAGGACAGAGGGAAAAGGAAATGCCTGTGCCCAGAGATTAAGTTCTGAGTAAAAATAATAAATTCTCTAAATAAGCTGTAGTTTCCTTTGAAAACGATAACTTTGGAATAATTAAAAGCTACCAAGAGTTGTAGAGCCAATATCAGCATCCACTGATACTTAGGAGTTCTGTAAATCAGTATTTTTCAAAATTTTTATTTTTCGAAGAATTGTAAATCTTTTCAGGAAAAAAAAAAAGCGCCAACCACTCAGTAGGGTCAGTATTACTGCAATGGTTTCATTTGTAACTGAAAATTATTCTATGCTTTGGATAATCACTCTTGCTTTTACTTCCTTTATTGGTTGGTCATTTCTTTGTGTACATGGGAACACATACAGCTGTTCTACTTTCTCTTTCTTTTTTTCTTTCTTAGGGAGGTGGGTATGTCATAGTTGCTTCACAGTCACCATCTGATCCATTAAAGCTCCCATGGCCATGGGACATGACAGAGGAACACTGCTGGTACCTTGATGCATTAGCTTCAATGTCTGGTGCTTCTCTAATTTAGATGTGAACTCTCAGCCCAGTTGTATATCAGCTAAGAACAAACCCAAAGCTATAATTTCAAAATAGAACAGATAACAAATATGAAGGAGTCTTTGGGACTAAATAAACATTTCACCTAGTCCTGGTTCTATAGCTTTTCCCCCTTTGTCCTATTGGTGAGGTATTCAGTGAATTTTTTTACTTGGTTTATTTTCAAATTAAAGAAACCACAGCTGACATTGGTGTCTTGGTCAGTACTTTTCTTTTCTGAACAGTTGCCAGATTCAGGTTAGACTTGGACATTTTTCTGAACTCCCTTGGCTGCAGAAAAGATGGGTGGAGGTTCAGATCCATGCAGTGGATACCTTTTGCTTGGGCCTCCGGAGAGAGCTAAAGCAGCTTCCCCTGATTCCTGCAGTGCTGATTATTCTCGCAGTTTCTGGGAAAGCAGCTGTGATGTGCCAGCACACTGAATTTCAAAGAGGGTGTTGAGAGCCCTCCCTCCTGCTGAGAGCCTCTATAAAAATAACTTGATCTCGGGAATTCACCCAGATGGCCTTGGGGAAAATGAGCAGAGGCACCAATTATTAGCATGAGGATGTCGAGTGTATCATTGTACATCAATGTAGTTGCTGTAGCTGCAATCAAGGCAAGACAGCAAGGAAAATTAGGAGAAAAAACCCCTTCCATCTACTTCTGTCTTACTGCCCTCATTAGAAAAACAAAACCAAACCAACATAAAACAGTATGTGATAGCCTTGAAGCGTCACATAAATTAAATGCTGATATTTCTTTCGAAGGTTTGGTCCTTGTAGCAAAAATATTCTATTGTTTCTACAGCTCAAATTGCCTCATTCTACTTTTCTTACGCCTTTATAAATGCTAAAATTGATTTTATATGTGTGTTGCATTATAAGAGTATTTAGTATGCAGTTTTACAAAAAGATATAAACTCTTTTCTGTGAACTTTATTAATACTCTTTACATGAATATTTTCATAGGCATGCACTGGTAATACATCTGTCTGACGCACAGTGCAGTACTTGTGCAATATCAACATGATTGAATGCTGCCTTTACCAGTAAATGCAGAGATTAGGAAGTTACTGGAAAGAAGTCATGGAAAGTTTAGAGACTCATTTCCAACAGGATTTGGAAATGGAAATTCTTAATAAATCATTCTGTATTTAAATGCAAACACAGTTGCACACATTTTTGTGTAGCCACACATGTATCTCCTTAAGGACATGCTCCGGGTTGTCTGAGAAATGGAATTCTGTTTGCTCTGGATGACCTGCTTAGGTAACAAAGAAAGGTATTTAAAGAGTGCTTGGAATTCTAAGACTCAAGAAATATGTTTTGCAACCACTGTACAGACTACAGTATAATGCATAAGTAAAAGAAGAAGCACTAGTTTAGATTGCTCACTAAAGTTTTCATTTCTCTGGAGTATTTTTCATGTATGTCTGTGTGTCTGAAATTCTCAAAACTGTTGCCTAATTACAGATGGGTCTAGCAGAGGGAAGTTCCCTCGATGTCCTGAGTTAATCTCAGCAGCATTAGAGCAGCTGATCAGTTAGAAAGAGGCCCTGTCAGTGCTTTCCCTGGGGGAACATCTGAATGTTGACATCAATCCTTACCAGATATCAGAAAGGAAGAGAATGTTTCTAAAAATGCCCCCACTGTAGGAGAGGCCTCAGTCAGACCCAGCACCCAAAGATGTGTGAAACACACATCTGAAAGAAACCAGGCTGGGAAATTATCATGGTTAAATTTATTTTGGGTGTTGAGGTCTTCAATTTCTGCTTGTGTCTTCATGGAAATCCTTTCGTTTCCATGCTATATAAGGCAGGAGGTCAGATACGCACTTGCTTACTGCCTCCACGAAACTGTGTATTTTGAATGGACATAAAACATCTTTTTTTTTTTTCTTTGTTTCTCCCCTGTGGCAAATTATTATAAGGAACTGCTCAAAAAGAAAAAGAAAGCAGGTGAAGTATATATTTTGTTAGAGTTTAAAAGTAGACAGGCATGCCAATCAGTTAGGGATAGAATTTACTACAAGGTCAGCAGCAGGGAAAAATATTCTTAGTGCTCAATTATGTTTTAAGTTATAGATAAATTTCTTGCAGCAGTTGTGTGAATTTGTACACATTCTCTTGGAAGAAAGAAAAGCAGTAAAATTGAGAGCAACGAAACCTGACATGCGGTCGCATTGTTTGTAGAAATTGCTTGTTATACATCCAGTTCTGGACATCTAGCGTGGAAGGTGTCAGTATTCATTTGAGGATCACCCCTTCAAAATGATTTTATTGCACAATAGGAGCTACTTGGTAACTATTGCAGAGCTGATTTGACTGGTGTGTACATAAATAGATATGTCCACCAGGTAATTGCTGGTTTTAGTTGAAATTATAAGTCCTGGCAATAATGCTGAAAAACCATTTGCATCCATCTAATTATTGACTAGTTGGGTTGCTTACACCAGGTAGAGAAGATTTGCTGGGAAAGTCAGGGCTACTTCCAAGATCTTTTTCCATGATAGGCTTCCTGTCGAGAGAGAGACAATGGCACTTCTGGATGGGGTGCACAGGACAGTCACTACTGAGCTGCTTAGCAAAGAGCATGTTGAGTTGAGGTGCTCCAAAACAAGTGTGTGCTGAGACTTCTATACCCAACCTGCCAAATCATTAGAAATATACCTTGAATTTCATGAATTTCAATAACAGGAAATGGAAAGACCTGCATTCATAGCTTCACAGACTAAGAAGGGATTGTTTTCTGTGAGAGATAAGGAAGGTTTGTAGTTACTGTTGTGTCTTTAAAGCCTGATTCAGCTCTGAAAATAATCTGTATTTGAAATACCAGGCCACTGACTCTTCTGCATTCCTTGAGTTATGTCTCAACTTTCAAAGCTGCTATCCCATTCCCATCTCGTCTGACTGAAATGTCATCAGCTCCATTTTTGTCTCATTTTTACTTTCTAGCAAAGGATTTGAAGTTCACACTAAGTATATTTTCTATTCATAACCTTACTCAGCTTTAGGGTGTATGACCTGTCATCACATAAAATATTTTTTATATCTTTATATCCAGTGGGGTTGCTTCATTTTGTTCTCATATTAAGAATTTTGAACTTCAGCCATTTGTGAGTTTTAAAGATCCTGTAGAGAGGGATGGACATTTGAGCTGTTGCTGCCCTGGCTTTTCCTCAAACTCTGACCAGGACTAACTACAGTCACAGGCATTCTCAAGGACTCGAGTGGTTTTCAGGCTGACACCTCTGAATCCTTAGCTGACTTTAAGAACTATGTAAGATAACTTTAAAAACTATCCAGAAGAGTTAATTCTCCTTATTATGGGATCTCACTTATATGGGAAATTTTTTATAATTGTTGAACTGAGAAAAAGGTTCAAACTCTTATCAAATACATTGAATAAAAGATTTCAAATCATGTCTAGGTATAATGAGAATGATTTTCATCAGCTCCTGCTTTGAATAAATAATTTCACATGGTTTGTTATTGAATTATTTTCTTAGGTTAGGAATAAACAATGATTTTGTCAATAAATTGTCAGCAGTTGAGTCTTACTCATCAAAAGCACCATCATTTTGCAAAAGCTGAAATGAACTCTTTAACTTTGAATAATCCAGCATTTTACTCTTCTCATATATTCAAGCTTTACAAAAGGCTGCAGTTTTTTGCTTATGAATAATAGAGTATTAATGGAAAAAATTCTCAGATACCCCTTGAAATTTCATTCTCTTTTTTTTTAAACTGTATAAAGACTCAGATTTTTATAAATGAACTTGCATTTCTCATTTAAAGAGTTTTCATTGAATTTTTCTGAAATCAAAAAATTTGTGTTAGAGACAAAAAATAAGTTGTCAACTAGTATACATATGGCCTTACTCAAGTCAGAACTTGCTTATATCTTAATTCTTAAGAAGCATTGGAAGTATTTGTATATGCAGTCACACAAGCATACATTGTGTGTTATACTGGCAAGTTATTTATTTATCTTAAATCAAATGTGCCAAATGAACACTCAGTAGTATTGCAGCTGCAGGATACATTTACAGGGCTAAAAGTGAGTATTCTTGTAAAGAACTATGAACCATTTTGCATTGATCAAAAATTTTTGACCCGATACCAAAACACAGATCCAGCTATTCCAGCATAGACAGTGAATTTGCATTGCCTCTAATTGAATTACATATTATGAAGAAAATAAAAATATGGAATCATTCTTAAATCATCCCAGAACTATTTTGAACATATTTAAGCAACAAATTTTTTATGTACTTTTGCAAAAAGATGGGGTTTTTTGTTAATTTTTTAATTGCTTTCCCTTTTAATATTTTAAAAAGCCTTCAAATGTCTTAAAATATTTAATTTTGTTTTGTATCAAATCAACCTATATTTAACTCAATATTGTTCTATAGCTAGAGACAATGCAATTATTTGTGTTGTTTCCTATCTCATCTTTTAGATGTAGATACATTTATTTATAAGGGACTCTGCCCCATTTCTAATTCTGGATTCTGATTTCTATACTGGGAAAAAAACAAGTATTATCATATTTCAATATGTTTGTCAGGGATCTTGGAATGAGAAGTGGTGTGGTGTTATTTACTGTTATGAGAGATTTAAGGTAGAATGATCAAGAATAATTACAGAAGGATTTCCTAAGACTAGTGACGGGGCACTAAAATGGTGAAATTCAGTGTAGATAAATGTAGTGACGCAGGGGAAAAAACAGCTTGAGCTCCACATATAAAATTATGATCTCTGGGATTGTTAAGTGTCAAGAGCAAGATCTTCTGACAGTTATAGGTAGTGCTGGTGAAAAGCATCAGCTCGGTGTCTGGTGAGTGTCCAGAAGAAATCACTTTTTAGGAATTATTAGGGAAAGAATAGAAAATAAATCTTATATCTCTGTATATATACATTGTTTATCAACCCTGTGAATGCTTCTTTTCTGATGGCTCTCCCATCTCATAAGGCTTATTTTGGAATTTAAAAGCTTTGAAGAAAGGAAAGATGATAAAATGATTTGTGTATATGAAATCGCTAAATGTGCTTGGATCTTTTGTTGTAAAGGAGACAATATAGAGGGAGAATTTAAATAAATTTGTATTTAGTGTATAAATTTTTAATTAGTCTATAAATACAAATATATTTAACATGACATTTGAAATTCCTAATTTTCTTGTCCTTTATTGTGACTGTTTATATTTTCTTTATGGAAGCATACATTTAAGGGAAAGATATTTAACTGTGATCTAACTTGATGGCTTCATGTAATGTAGACTCTTCTTTAGCAGAAGTCAATGGTAAAATCCAGTCAGATTAGAGACAGGAATATATAAATATACTTCCATGAGATAAAAATTCATTTAAAATATAGGATTAAATCCTGTTCATTACAGTCAGACAACATTAGTATTTGCTTCAAGGGGACTGCTCATTTGAATAAGAACATTATCCATAATGAGCAAGTCCTTTCAAAGCTTGGATCAATGCCAGGGTAAAAGTTCTCCATTCTTATCTCTTGGAGCCAAAGGAATAAATGAAAAGAGAGGAAAGAATTACAATAGATGCTCTTATCCGCTGGTTTAATCAAGTAAGCACTTATCACTGCATTTCATTTGAAAAGAGAAGAAAAACCTCACTTTTTGAATCTACTGACCTTGTAAGTTAGACAGGCTGGCCTGTTGTATGACAGGCTCAGAAGACAACCTTCTCATTTCCTTTCCTGAGCTAAAGGACACATGTTCTGCAAAGAGAGAAGAAGAGAGAATCAGGGTTGTATTTACTTTAAGAAAGAGGGCAAACTGGTGAGAAGTGCACTGACTGATGTGAGAAAGGAGGAAATCTTATGTTACTCCATTTTACTGGATCTCTGGTTCATGGCATTACATGGAAAGGTGTCAGCAGTACCCGTGACAGAGCACTGTGATCTTTCAAGTGACGTGGTACAAAGACCTTTTATCCAGGCAGAGCATATGTGAATAGAGCACTGTGATCTTTCAAGTGACGTGGTACAAAGACCTTTTATCCAGGCAGAGCATATGTGAATGGCAGCAGCAGCAGAAACTTTCCAGTCTTTTCTGACCCTTTTCCAGTCTTCCTCGACCTCCTAAGAGGTTTTTCCTTCTGTGTAGGGAAAAGTTGCATGTAAAAATGCAATTAAAATGAGGTTTATAAATTTAATATGCAGGATATATATGTGTGTGTGTGTGTGTTTAAGAGCAAATTAGTGTTCCCTGCAGGCTGTTTAGAGGCACTGCTGGTGGCAGGGAAGCTGTAGCACCTTGAAGTGCATTCATATATATATATTCCCACACTTCCAGTTGCTAAACCTATATTGTCTGGTTATTTGGGAGAGAATACTTTATAGAGAATTGGAAGGAAAAAAAATCAAGTAGATCCTTTTCCTTTGTCGTTTAGGCTGCGCAGAAATATCAAACTACATTTTGACCTTATCTATCTATGTTCATTTTGTTTTACTCTTCTGTGTAATCGAGGTGATAACCTCAGCCCTAAATACCCCATGCATTTCCATCTTTTCAATTTCCTCTCCCTTTTTCCACACCTCAGTTACTGAAGGGTTTTGTGGCAGAGAGTAATTTTAATTCCACTGTGCTTTGAATGACCTCAGAGCTCAAATAGCTGTGCAACTTTATACTATTTTCCTTGCTGCAAATAAATGCTGCATGGAAGGCTCCCTGCATGATTCAACATTATAGAAATAAAAATGTTTAGATCACAACGTGGTTTGCAAGGGTTTAGTGAACTAGTTGGCAGTTTTGTTCCTCGGAAACACAAGTGAAGGGGGCAAGAATGCAGATTTGTACCAACAGAGAGAATGGCAGAAGTACTGGAAAGAGAACAAAACTTGTAACCTCGCCACTGTTGATACAACAGCGTAAAAAATAATGGTTGCAAATTCTGCGTATCAACCGAAAGTATTACTTAAAATATTGCCTAGAGGAGCAAGTAATTTTTCACACATACAGCTGATTCAATATGAAGTAGGTACATTTTTTATTATTTTGCACTACAAGTTTACTCCCTGAACTAATCCCAAAATATTTTCTCCTAACAAATTCATCACTTTCAAGCTTTAGAGTCTGCTGTAATCATTGAGTCTGTCTTTTATTATATTACAGGTTAAGTACTTCTGGTATCACTGTTACAACATCTACCTAGAAGTTAAGAATAAAAATTTGAAGTTCTGGAAAGTCTATTCCTTTTGTTAAAATATTCTAAAAATTTTGTCTCTTCAAGTAAAAAGTATGTAGCATTTTCTAGATGGAGCTTCAATTTCCAGACTTTCTGTATTGGTCCTTTTATACCTTTTCAGATCTAAATGTCTCTCTCTAAGAAATCAACCAAGTTACCACGAAAATAGATTATGATATTGAATTTCTTTTAAGTTCCCTAGGCTGTGTCACCTCCTTATTCTACTCTCTCTCCCCAGATAATCATATATTTTATGAGATGGGTATTTAGACTTAAATTAGATAAACTTCATTGGTCCCTTTTGCAAAATATCTGAACACAAGGCCAATTGCAGAGGAAATTTGAAAATTATCACAACAAACCAATTTTCTGGAAAGAGACTTTCCTGTCTTTACTTATACCCATTTTTAAATGGCAGCAAAAATACAGAAATCAGTTAAGTTTATTGGTTTCAGACTGAAATTGTGGGGTTTATTTTCACCATGTCATAATGCATTCATGTTGCTCCAGTTTGTATTTAGGAGAACAGGACTGGATGACATTTGATTCTTTTGTTGATACGGAAACATTGCTATTCATCTGAGAACACCTTCAAATGGAACCCAGCCTGCAACTTGGACTCTAAGCCTGAGGTAACTAGGTTAGAATTATATTTACAGAATTAAAACAGATGAGGAGAAACAAATAATTATTATTTATGGTGTTTTCTTGACTCCAAGTTCTACATCTTACATTGTTTTATAAATTTCTGTTGAATTCTTATCCCAGAAGGCTGTTGAACACAGACTTTCAGAACCACTGCATACTGCTAATATGAGACTTTTTTCAAGTTGTTTTTAGAAAACCCCGTCCTCTCCACGCATAACTTAATGGGAAAGGACAAAGCAAAAACTATGCACATGTATTAATTCTGTCTCCCAGAACAAGTTTTAGAAGTTGACTGGTGAAAACCTGTAACCTTTTCTCTCTCTTTTAAATGCTATTTCTTGCAGACTAAGTTAATTCGTTTTTTTTTAGCCTAAAAAAGTATTTCCATGGCTGAATGAAAAAGCAGTTTTGGAGAAATTGGATGCAACTCATTGTTTCACAGCAGGGTAGTTCCTTCTCTCATTTTCCCTTGGTTAATGCTGGGAAAAGCATGGAAATGTGTTGCTGCAAACGTTATTACTGGGTAAACATGTGGTCTCTCTGTTACCATTTATTGACTGCTGGTGTGGTACTGTTTTTAAGTCATATCTCCTAGAAAATTTCCTTCTCAAAATATTTTTTTTCTATTGCTCGAAAATGTTTCAGGCTTATTGCTTGGATGTTTTCTGACCTCTGTCCTTGGAGTAATTCCACTTTGAGCATCTCCTACATCTCACACAGTTTAGAAGCCAGCTGATGAAATTTCCTGGAATTTCTTCAGTTCAACTGCTTCAGCTTGTAGTGTTCAAAGGCATGGGCTTTAATTTTCTTTTTGGATTCCTAGCAAATTGGCTCAGATTTTTGTGAATCAATCCATTACCCATGACTGCCTTGGGGATATCAGTCCTTGCTGTATGACATTTCAGCTTGCTATTTTAAATTCAGTTTATACAAACTATATTATTTAATACTGCTGTTCTTATTTCATGGCCAACACTTTACAAGCAGAAGCCATCCCTGTCTAGGCTGTTTGACATCTTACTGAGAAACGGGGTCATTTTAGAAAGAAAGCCATTACAATTGAGCAGGCTGTAGAAAATCAGTGCCCTAAACTTAGCTGAAAGTGGGGAGATAAGCTGGAGATATTCCCTGAATTGTTAATGCCATTAACTCCAGGAGGAGTAGGATGGCAGAATACTTGCTCAGTTTTTAGTCCAAAAAGGGAAGAGCCTCATAGATTTGACGGAGCAACTTTACCAGACCGATAAAAGTCATGACCTTTCTTATAGAGAAAAACTGGTAACTGACACATCCTAATGACAGACCTGATCAGCCAGATTGGAATCACAGTTAGTCAAGTCAACTTATCACATTAATTTAAAAATTTCTTTTTTACTTGGCTGAAATCTTAGAGGGAACAGCACCTTTCCTGGAATCTTCCATTTGCTTACTCAAGTTACATACACTTGCAAAAGCTTTTGAGCTCCTAATTGTTTTCTCTTTGTTGGTACAGTGTTGATTTGAGAAGTTTCCTTTATTCCACATAAAATTGTTATTGTCAATTACTTATTTAAAACACTTTCAGGATCATTTTATGAGATCATCAAATGTCTGGACTCCAGAAGGTTTATAAATCTCTGCGAGGCTCTCAGTCTTTTCAGAGGTATAATTGCAGATGGGCCCATCTGTTCCCATTTCATTTTCATCTTCCATGTTTATGTACCTCTTTTATATTTGGCAGTATATGGATGGCAGAGGGGTTCAGAAACTGGTGTAAAGGTGCTAGTGCTTGATATTGTCAAGTCTGAAGGAAATACACCAAATTTTGAAACTTGAAAAAGAGGTTGTAATAAATAAGTGAATAACTTCAAATTCAGAGTTTGTGGACAAAAATTATGAGAACCTACAAACCCAATAGAAGTCACAAAGATAAATTTGTATATAATTTATTTAAAGGATGATATCTGTTTTTTTCAAAGGAGCTAAATGTTATGGATCACTGGTCAACCCAAAGAGTAGCACCATTAATGCAGTTGTAAACTAATAGGGAACAAGAGGAATTCTCAACAAAACTCTTGGAAAATTTCAAAAGCATGGAAAACATTTTCCTAGCATCTTAGATCAGGCATTGACACATCTGTGCAAGTAACAGACTTGTAGGTCCCCTATATGTATATCAGTATAAAACATTTTTAAATTGGCTCATACATTTTAAGCTCCGAGGGGTGATTTGGTTGTGGTTTTTGTAAACATTTTCAACTAAATCCCCACCTTTGATAATAAAAAACAGCAGTTGAGAGAAAAGGCAATATAGTTGCTGAGAAACCTCTCAAATTCACCTGCTTGTGAGGACTGCCATGGGTTGAATGTTCTTTGGTGCATTTTTGCTCACTAACTAGCAGTGACAGGGCCTCACTGGTCGTGCAAAGGCTCTGAGTGCCACTGTGCTCTGGGTGTGGGCACTCTCAGGGATGATCCTTTCCTGTGCCCATTGCAAGAGCTGCTGCTGCAGGCGGAATGGAGCCAGAAGGCAACAGTGACTGGTCTGCATGGGAGAGAGGGGTAGAAGTTAGCAAGTGAGGAATAGGAAAGAATCTCTGCCTCTCAGCTGATAGAACCTGGGAACCACTTCTCCAAATATGGCTGACTGGTTTAGCAGCCCAGGAAACTTCCAGCATCCTGTCTTAAATGTCCAGCACACAATCAGGAGAGCCAAGGGATTTATACAAATGTAGTTTTCTTTATTCCAGCCTAGGATCCCACTCACATCACTCAAACAAGCTCTAACAGAAAGTTTTATTCAGACTACCCTGAAAAAGCAGACTTGTCATACAGGACATAGCCCATAAATTCCCTCACTTTGTTCATACATCTACATTTATATATAGCTGGCTCAGGTTATATATGAAACCAGCAAATATCTTGTGACCTTTCAGTTTTGATAACCAAATTACTCATGAATGACAGAACCTTTAGCACATTATTAGCCATCCAATAAAAAGTGTCTTCTTCATATGACACATAATATATTTTTGGGGAGTGGGGCACCTTTGTGGTCTTCAATATTGCCATAAAATATAAAATAGCTGTTCTTGGAACACAGGCACACTGGTGGGGAAATTCTAAGCAAAGAGTTCAAAGTAGAAAATCCTCTCTTAGGTGATAACAGCTGGGGGTTTGTTTCTCTTTTTGAGGTATTCTGGCACAACCTGTTCCAAGCTGAAAAGGGAGGCAGATCAGCAGATAGAATGTAGGTGAAGCAGGTCCATGACATGACTCATCACTTGAATTTTATAACCTTCTTAAATAATTATTTACCTTTTTTATACTACCAAAAAAAAAAAAAAAATTCAATTTCCTTCATTTCTCTGTACTTTCTGACATTGAGGCACCTCATATCAGTTGGGTACAGTATTAGTATTGTCCCTCTTTTACAAGCTAGGATGTGATACATGGAGATTATTGCCATGTGCAGTTATGTTAGAGCTGAGGGGCTTCTCTGAGACCTCGGTGCTGTTATGGTGAACTTCCCAGGTGTTGGAGTAACAGCCTGAGCTAAGGTTAGGTCCATTTTAGGTTCATCTTGGGCTAATAGCCCTGCACTCCTTTTTTAGCAAGGAACGGTGACAAGAGCCTTGTTAGGTCTGAAACAGGTGTAATTTGCTCATCATTCAGATTCACCATTCAGTTTATGAAACTTCAGTTCATATTTGTGGAAGGGCATTCTACGAAAAATACTGCTGTCTATTTGTTTCACAAATATCCACTCCTTGGCCAACATTTGGACCAAAGTGCTGGACTGGAGGTACCTTTATCAGGCCTATAAGCACTGTTCTCATGTCCTTATGCAGGGATTGACTAAACTGTGCCAGTCAGTCTGCTCTGCACTGCAGTGTCCTGGCAGACAGGCTGCAGGACATCACTGCATTGGTCTGCTAAGCTCTGCAGCACTCCCCCGTCTCAAGGGCTACAGTTCTCACTTCACACTGTTCTCTGCTCAGAATGAACGATCCCCTGAAGTACATTTACAGGCATTTTCTACTTGCAACATCTATTTAGGTATGTGCACAGTCCTCAGCATCTTATAGCATTTTTTTTTTCAGATTGTTTTTACTACATACCCTCCTTTATAGGTACAGAATGGAAATAAGAGACATCTGCTTGAGGGCAATAAAAGACATCTGCTTGAAGACTGTCATGAGTCAGATCCCAATTCAGTATTTCAGAGTCTTACTCTTACATCCACTTGTCTCAGAGTGAATTGCCCTTCCTTCTCTCTCCTAGATCACTGGAGTGCCTCATTCTTTCAAGTCTGCTTCCACTCTATTCTGCAAGCTTGAACATACAAAATATAAAATTAGATTGGTAAAAAACAAATAAAATCACCAAAAATATACCTCTTCTTTTCAAGGAGTCTTTTCAAGGACCTCTTCTTTTCAAGGAGTGACTGGTTATTCTGAAATACTACCCTAATTTCATAAGAATTTTTTTTCTCAGGAGTGGTTTCCAATTAATGCACAATATCACCGTACCACACAGCATTTAACCTCTCATTAATTGCCACTAATGACACATTACTGCATCAATAGTTTTTGTAATAGATTGAGTGATGTTTTTAACACAATTCCTCAAGTAGTTCTCTCCCACTTCTTTCTGACAGAAAGATGATAAAATACATGCAATGTTTCTAACTGATGACCTTTTCGGTTTTGGAGTTGGCTGATTATTTGAAGGCAGTGTTCTTGGTCTTAACATATTAGAATTCTTTGTGCTCTATACAGACATTTCACATCCTTTATAGAGCACCTGTCTCACAATCTCCTTTTCTTCCCTGTAACAATGGCTTTTTGACTTGTGTTTGTTAGAAACCAGACTGAGACCTTTACATGCATTGGTAATTTGTTGGGATTCAAGATAAGAAATCGTAATTAATTTGTCAAAGACCCCTGTTTTTCTGTCATGTGTTAGACTAAAAAATAATAAACAGCCTCTTTCTAATGGAATGAAATTATTATCAATGTGCAAAAAGGATGTCTTCATTGAAAGAGTAGGTCCCAGGTGTTTCTATAAGGCAATACCAATTACAGTGTTAAAATCTCCATGATTGCCTCTGTTTCTGAGATCAAATGGACTGAAAGGTGCTGGGACTTAGCCTGAAAGGTAATCTAGATTGGTTTTTTTTTTTTACAGTTAACAAAAGAAGACTTAAACATATACTTTTAAAGATCTATATATTTTTTCATTAAATTTATTCATTCTACATTAACAGGTAATAAAGATGCCAATTCATTGACATCTTCCATGTTTCTGTGTAATGAAAATCCAGCTGTGAACTTTCAGGCTCCTGAATGCTGCCCTAATGGGCACCATTTAATTAAATGGTCCCTGCAAGTCTGTCAGTGATCCATCTGCTGCAGGCCTTTTCAATTTGGCAGTCTGCAGAGGAGTAAAATGAGTTACAGAATAAAATGCACAATTTTCTGCTGTGAAAGGTTGGGGTTTGTACATTGGTCAGAAAAGTTTTACTGTGCAGAATCCAGGACTGTCAGTTCTGGTCCTCTCCACTGGAGGACAGTCTGCTGTAACATCCTACTGCCTGCTCTGGCAGCAGTGTTGGGCTGGAAGGAATCTGCCTCAAGTTCCTTCAAGGGAGGGAAAAACATTACCAGTCCTACGACAGAGTTCTGAAGTTCAAGCCAGAGACATTATAAACATATTTAAGGTTTTCCACAAAGGCAAAATTAGTGCCTTCTCCAGCCTTACGTTGTTTCCATGATACCAGGTGATGGAAAATATCAGTAAAAATAAGAATCTGGCCACTAAGTCCAGGAAATCAAAACATCTCTGTAGAATTTGGGCAGATTTATAGAGAAACTATCCAGGGATTGGCTGGCCAGTAAAGTACTGAGAAGGGAAAATTATCCTTTTTGCTAAAACTGCAAGGAAAACTGAGGGAACCAAGAATTGAAGACAGAGATGTAGCTAAATACACTGTAAAAACCCCTATGTTTCCCTCAAGGTCCTGATTCATCTCAAACTAGTAAGAAAGAAATTCAAAGGCTTGATAAAATTGGATAGATCACAAGGACATTGCAATTTATTGCCCAGTGGTGTTTGCTTTAATTGTCAGCTGAGTTGTAATTATCCTTACAGAATCCAGTCAGTCAGTCCCTGTCCCAAACCTGCAGAATTGTATGGACTCTTGTTCCCAAGAGTCTGTTGAGTATGGAGAGTCTATTTCTTTTTATAAGTTTGTTTTGTTTGAGGGGTTTTGGTTTGTATGTAAAGAATAACATTTGATGTGCCTGAGTGCACATTTAAATATTTCATTCTCATCAAACAACTTTGCTTACAGTTTTTTCCTGCAGCATATGTGCATGCAAGAGATTGAGGGTTCTCACTCTAATTCAGAAAGCACCATGGGGATGTGCTCAAGTTTATAGCCTGCATAGATAAAGGATACTATAATGGTTGAATTAGCTGGATTTTAGGTATCAAAACACTGGAGCTCAAACATTAATGCAGATTTCCTCTCTGACCTTGAGTAAATCACATGTAATCTCAGGCTCCATTTCCTTGCCTGCAAGCTGAGGGTGCTGTTCTGCTTGATAGGCAAGAACTGTAACGACTGTGAGGTATTTTTATAATGGAAACTCTGAGTATCCAGATGCTCACACCTATTCAGCCTAACAGGGGAGGCTTATGCACTCTTTCTGCCCTCTGCATGAGGCAAACATGGATTTAGAAGTTACAGCGCAGATTTGTCTTTGTAAATACCCACACAAGTATCTCTGAAACATATTCTTTTTAACCCTATATCAGATAAAGGAAAAAAAAAAAGCTGTTAGTGCCCCTTGTACGATCTAGACAAGGTTTTTCATATCTTTCATGTAGGAAGCATTTTTCTAAGCTAGCCTAAAAATTAATTTTAGACAAATGCATAGTAAGTAAGGGGGAGAGGTCCTGCAAATGGGTCCTAAGGAACTGAAGTGCCTCTTTGTTTGTGTAAGGTAAATGCTGGAGTAGTTTCATTTTATCCTACATCTACAAAGAGGGATTTATTGTTCTTTCCTTGCTTCTCCTTGTCAATGACAAATAAAGAGTTGAGAGATTAAAGTTTATCTTAAGGACCTCGATTCAGTAGAAAATTGCACCTCAAGGTAAATGTAGACCATTTAATTTTTTTCAGACACTATTTTTTATTCTAGCATTATTCCATATTGCATACTCAGAAACTGTACTGAAAAAAAAAAAAAAAGCCAACCTAATTGAATATTGATTCATCTTCTAAAGAAGAAAAGGGTTTCCAGTAGTTGAAAGGATGTCATTTTCTGCTTTGGATCTTTCATTATCATGGTCATATTTCTTAATACATGCTGTCTTGACAGCATGTTCTTGAGGTCCTCAGAAATTGCTATAGTTTGCAAACCCTTTTTTAGTAGCACATTCCAGTTTCACAAAATACACTTGGCTGAGTGTGTGATAGCATGGGCAGTAGCTGTAAAATAACGATTTTCCCTGTCATCTCTGAACAATTTCATTCTATCAGCTGGCATGTCAGATGTTCCCTTGCCATGTGTTTGGCTGAGGGAAGAATTTTGGAACTGCCACAAAGCTTTGTTTACAGGACTGAGAGGTTCATGAGATACCCAGTCCTTCCTTTACTCTTGCTATAGAAGTTTGTAATGTTTGATACACAGGAGAGGCACTTATGGTCCCTCTTGTCTCACAGATACATCAGCATTAGTCCGCCCCAAGACATTTAACTAAAATATAAGACGCTTCTCAGAAGGCAATATGGTATTTTGTTCCAGCATTTTCTTGTGTTCCTAAGTATGTGGAAGGAGGAATTCTTTTTGAACTACTACTGAATTACAGAAGTTTTCACTGCTCCTGTCAAAGAATGGTTGAAATTCCAACATAGTTCTTTTCCAGATCGCATTGATTCTTCCACTGAACTCTGATCATTTTTGATTGGCTTGGGTTTGGGTTGCATTGTAATGTACAGAGGAGCTTTTTATGTGGCAGTATAAGGAAAAGTATTTGCATTTTTGACAGGCAACAGGGCTGAAAGTCTGTGCTAATCATAAGAGCAGTTGTATCATTTGACATCAAAAGCCAAAACCCTTTTGCTTTATTTGCATGAACAGTCAGATTTTGAAGCTGTCAGATGATGAACATTACTGTAAAAAGGCAAATACTCATAGCCTGAAACCAGTGAGCTAAGAAATATATAATATAAACATAAAAATTGTACTCCTTTAGAAAACTCTGCTGTATACAAATGATAAGCTTCCATACCACTATTGTAGCATTTGTTATGCAGTATGACCAGCAGGAAAAGGACAGAGTGGAGGTCACACCTTTTGAGTCAGAAAGAATCAGTGTCTAACTCTGCTGAAAACCCAACCCATAATAGAATCAGTTTCAAGACCCAATATACCTAATTGGTTTCTTTTTGTTTCTGTCCATTCAAATATTTGTTTATGTCTTCGTATTATCATGTAAATCAATCTTATCCATATATTCATTACATATATACACATGTATGTATTAGATATATAGACACAGAGATATGTATACACATACGTGTTCCATAATGAAGCATCTTGAATTCATTAATGAAAGTTAATAGTATCTTCCAAATAGTTTTTTTTCTTTCTCTATAATTCATAGGAATCTTACAATGTTACTCCCAAATAAACAGTAGAATCCTATTTTCAGAGAATACAATGACAGAATCCTGTTTATTTCAGCAGGAGAAGAACTGGTTTGCAAACCAAACTTTTATTAATTTTCAAAATTGCTGGCTTTCTTCTTCCAGTTTTAAGCTTCATTTATTATCATCTTACTATTTTAGTAAAATTCCATTGTATCAACATGGGCAAAATTATAGATCAATTTGATCTCTTTAAGAATAATTTTCACAGGTATTAACTTAATCTTTGGAAAACATGAGTTCATCTAATGCATTCTAAAATCTGAGTTATTTTTGTGCAAAGACAGGCAAGTTTTATGTGTCAGTCTGAAGCCTGGAAAAAAAACCTCTGTGTACTTTAGAGCCATTTATGACGGAAGTAAATATCAATGAATTGCAGCCTATACAGCACAAATCAAACAATCTTATGACTACATACCTTATTTGTTTTGCCTTTATTCCAAGTATATATTTCTCCTTTTTTGTACCAAAATGAAAATGTTGATAAATGGATGTATTTGCTTCTATAAGCAGTCAATAATTTCATAGATTTTAGTTCGTTGTTGATGCAGAGACGTGGCTGAATACAATGAATGTTCAGAACAGGCCAGAACTAAAAAAAAACCAAAAAACCAAACCCACAACCACCCCCAAAAAACCCAAGTTAAATCCTAAATCTGTATTCCAGTTAGGTGAGAAAACTAAGGTTTTCTGAACTTCTTTCATTGTCACCCATATATATTTGCATAACTCTTCTCAAGAAATCTTGGCAGAAATTTTGTGTCTGCTTCCAATTCTTTTCATTCCCAGCAGAAGCATGGAGAATATATTTCCAGATGTTCAGTGCATGGACAGAAACACAATGGTTACTGATGGTAATTTCCAACCCATGGCAAAAAATTTACTTGGATCACCGTAGGAGAACGCAACCAGGGTAACAAAAGAGAAGTAAAAAAACCAAAAAAGCCGGATTATAATTTTATAACCTAAAGGTTGGAAAGCTAATTCAGCTTCTAGAGGAAAGAACTTAAGATCACTGAAAAAATTAGGCACTAGTAAGACTAATTGTGCGCTGAGATGTTCTGCAATGACATTCTTTCTTTTTTGTCATATTGACACCAATTTCTACCAATCTGTGTGAAATGCCTTTTTTTTTGTACCTTGATTATTGGAAGCCATACCTATTGCCACCTCACGGCAGAGAAAAAGCCACATTACAGGACATTGTTTTACCTGATTGTTTCTGGTAACCACTTGCATTTGAACTCTTTGGGTTACCTTCCCAGTATAGGAAATGTCATGATGAAGATCTTGGCTTATTAAAGAGAATGTTTTGTTTGGTTTGCAATACGTTTGTTGTGACCTATGCAAACACCTAAGGATGTGATTCTAATGTAATACACCCACAAAAATAATTTTTAAAAGAGTCAAAGAAAAGAAAACCCACACGTTTCTATGCTGGTTTACATGGTAACAATTTTACAGTTCTCCCAAGAGGCATCTTTCTGCCTTCTGATCTGATTGGTCACTTTAATGTTTTGCAGTGTCATGCTCTTACTTCTTTCACTTGTCAAAAACCCCTGTGTTCTGCAAATAGCAAATACCATGTATTTTAATAACTTAATGATACCTCTTCCAACCCTAATTGTTTTAATTTTTGCAATCATGGCACTGTAACACCTGCAATTCAGAGTTCATACGAAATATTAAGTAATATGAACCTGTGTAGAGGGCTGTCAATAGGTCACCTGTAAGATGCCCTGCTCTGTTCCAGCCCTTTCTACAATTCTGGTGAGAAAGAAATGGTTCATAAAGAATTCCCCCTGAATGGGCTGTGTGATGTCAAGTAAAAAATCTGCTCATGTTCGTGTGTGTTCTAACAGAGTGTGCTCTCTGCAGCTCCAGCTTTGCCAGAAGGATTGCAAGTAAAATGGGTGGAAGGAATTAATTTATAAGTTGAGTGGCATAGGATACAGTTTCCCAGAAGAATTGAGATTAATATGGATTAGAAATTTTTACCTCCATAAAAGTTGACGGAGAAGCCTATAAGGGAATGAAAATCCTGATTTCATGCACACTGAACCCCAGAGTTTATAATGGTTAAGTTCTAAAGGCAAGTGTCCAAACACATTACTGCAGAATTTCTTTGCTAAATGGAAGCTATCTTCCTTCGTGACAGAGAACTGGAAGAGCAGAGCAGCTGTCAGTCTGAGATGCAATCAGTCTCCTACAACATATGCTTCATGACAGGCAGAGAGTGGGACAGAAAATAAACATCATGGAGATTTTCCTGGCTGAGAGAACATGCAATACAGAAAAACAGACTGGCTAAGTAGATTTATTTAAACAGTTAGTGAAGCTAAAGTTTTTCACAAAACTCCATTTCAGGCTCCATACTCAAAATAATTTCAATGCCTTTTGAGGCTGATACAAACCAAAGTAAGAATAATGTTCAGTAACAGAAAATAAAATAGATTTGGTTTCGACAACAGAAAATAAAATAGATTTTGTTTTGACATTCTTAAATCATATTTCAAGTTTTCATTTTGCTGTGACATTTCAAAATAATATTTAACCAAATTCAGTGTCTAAGGAGTCAAAATTTGGAAAAAATATTTTGACAGAACAAGATATTTTGTCAACTTTCAGTGTGTTTTTTCATTAATACATTTGTGTAGGAAACAAAAGTAGTAGTTTTGTTCAGGTATAGTCCAAGCAGATTGTTATCTCTGAGTATATTCTTCTCCACACGACACCAAGTAAGAAACAAGTTCATTTTACAAATGCTTGTACTGGATACTGCTCAGTGCTACACAGATTTGCCAGGCCTTAGCCTAAAATTTCCCATTGTTTTCATTGATACCACCTCAATTACAAAGTGAGTTTTAATAAATTTAATAAGTAAATTTAGAGTAAAGTTTCTTTACTATAAAAGGGTTAATTTTTGTTTCAGTGCAGTTGTAGTAATCTCAGTTAGACAATTTGTAGCTGCTGCTAACTGAGTGTTATGAAACTGTGAAAGTATACAGTCAGGAAATTTATATTTCTGTTAAAAGTCTGAAAGTTTTAAACTGCCTGTCATGATACTGACATTTTTCTAATACTATCTGCTTTAGTAGAGATTAAAATAATGTGGATCAATATCTTTTGTGATATTTATGTCTTTCACACTGCCAAATATATCGTAAGCATTGGAGAATAATATAGCAGAGAAATTGATTTCCTTGTCTATAAAGTTTGCAGACCAAAGCCCCACATGGTACAAGCCTCCTTGCTTACTGAACTATAGTGACTTATGTATTTGTAGTTCAGGATCCAAACTTTGCTTACAGAAACTGCCTTTAATAATTTTTGAAGGTAAAATGCATTTACTTAGGCCTCTATCTGGTTTCAAAAGAACCACTCCTACTGAAACTCTTTATGAAGTTCTTGCCTAGAAATTTGATTAAACCCAACCCCAAATCTAGTAACCTATATAATATTAGCGCCAATGGAAGATCAGTGCATCAGATTAATTTTGAAGTAGGATGGCAGCTGGTAAGTGAATTCTGCACTGAAAGGGGAAGAAAGTTCAGCTTCTGAATGCATTACTCAGTATGTAGACGAATGACATTCACTTCCCACTTCTCGTAAGTATTATGTGTGATCTCAGAGTCCATAAAGACAACAGCAATACATAGGTAAAGTACTGCAGTACACTGCATTTTCTGAAAGGTGTCCTGCCAGCAAACTGAAACAGGATCCAGGCAGCCCTTCAGCAGGGAGTGTTGCCTTGGCTGCGGCATGTGTTACCAGAGAAGCCAGAAACGATGTGCTTTTCACCATGTAGCAAGACTGTGCTGTTACAGAAGTCTGCAGTCTGTCTCTAGTCAATTCCACTCTCCCTCAAACACAAAACTTTCAACAGTTAAACAAAATTCTTTAAAAAAAAGTCTTTGGGCTGTGACAAAGGACAAAATTTCACAGAATTTAGATGACAATGGTCATAAAAAACCCTGAAAATGCCAGCAGCATAGAAAAGCAAATTCCAAAGTTAATTAATAAATGTAGCATTAGTACATACAGTTTCTGTGTAAGTATCTCCAACTTGCTCTATTTCAAATTATAGATTGTTTATTTAGCGTACTTCATTGCCAGTAAAACTTTTCATTTAAATACAAGTTTATAAGGCAAATTATCCAACTGTGAAATTGGGGACACTCAACTGTTTCAGCCCATTGCAATCTTTTTTAAATGTCCCCCCACAGTAATCTGCACTTGTCTTTATAGTGCCTACAAGTGAAAAGGATTATCTAGTCAGAATACATCAGTATATAATAAATGTGCTTCATTTCTTCCGCAGTCCTTAAAGCTGACAGCCAAAATGGATGTTTGTCTCAGCATTGACACCACTGGTACTTTTGTAGAGACTATTTCATGGTCCATTGGACCCTAAAGGACATTGTTTTTAAAGGCATATTATCAAAAGGGATGAAGCATGCCATCAGAGTGCATACCAGTTATGTATTGAACTTAAGGGCAATAGTATTGCTTTGTTGATATTGTAAGGCTCTCTAGTCAAAATGTATTAAAACTAATCTTTATCCTTCTCACCTTTTATAATTATTTTTTTGTCTAACCAGTAAATACAGGTCATGCAAGGAACTTGTACATCTTCAGTAACTTTGAAAGAAGGACAGAACAGTGCTTTATATTCAAGTAATTTATCTTTTCTGTATTTATATAAAAAACTTACTATCACCACTGCTGTTATACTAATAGGCTACAGTGCCACATTAACTAGCTGTGAAAGCAGCACAGCTCTATTTCCTATTTTGCTGATTTATGTGGGAAAAAAATCCAACCTACATTCCTTTAAAAGTATGCAGATTCACTGTTAGGAATATTTCCATGAAGTAATCATTCTTGGAAACATCTCTTGAGTTGCACAATGCAAATTTCTGAACCTCAAAGGCGGGGGGCTCATCAGAATACTCATTGGTCACCTCACAGCTGTGATAAGATTGCGTGGGCAATGCCTAATTTGATCCAGATTGCAGCAGTGCTCACTGGGTTAGATGCTGCGTGGTCCTGACAGCTTAACTGTCAGATAAATTGCTGCAGTTATAGCATATGAGCAAGCCCATAAGCTGATCATATTAATGTTACAAAAATATGACACCAAAAACTAATAATGTTCTTTGAGGCATCTGGACAGAAGAAAATCTAATCTTGTCTAAAAGATCTCCATTAGCAGTAATCATTCTGTAATACGATCAACATATTCTTGTCAAAGCAGATAGTACTGTGCAGCACTAGGAAAACTGATTAAACATGGCATGCTGTTCTAAAATAAACCTTCAACTTTGGGAATCTGAGCCTGCTGATTACTCTGGATTTGTTGGTTAAAACATGTCCAAGCCATTTTCAAAATATCTTCTTGTGATTTTTTCTTAGTAAAGGAGAAATACACAGTAGTAGAAAAGGAAACAAAATCAGAGGTTAAGTCCTGTAGAATTTGAACTGCTTGGGGAAGGGGAAAAAACCCAAAACATCTGAGAAGAGTTGAGCCCTTAGTACAATAATCTTCTATTTCTCCCAAATAAATGCAGGTTTATCCATCCTTTGCTTGTAATGCCTTGTGATATGATTGCATAATCAACCAGAGTCCCTTCAAGGATGCCCATTCTTACACCTGGAAACTAAACACATCAAGAGTACACCAGGCTGTCTCCTTCTTTGTTAAAAAGAGGCTTTATACTTTAGTCTAAGCTTTTGAAAGTTTTTTGACAATTTGGTGGAAATTTATGCTGGGGAACATTTGGTCCATGATGCTCTAATGTTCCTTGCAACAACAGAAATTAATGAATTTAAAAGTGAGAAAAATGGGCATCAAGCACCATGCATTTTTTGCTCAGTATTGTTGCTGTGGTCAAGGAAAGTCCTATGAATGATGATCTAGAGCAATGCAAAATAGATAAAGAGCTGTAATTCAGAAGGCATGAGAATGTGGGTTTTTGGTAGTTGGTGGGGGTTTTCTGTTTGTGTTTGATTTTGGTTTGTTTTTAGTTTTTTTTACATATATATATATATATTTAATTATTTAACTAATTCCTCTATAAAATCTCTCAATTACAGCAGAATCCAGCTGCTCTTCCAGGAGTGTGCATTCAGATGCAGAACACACAGGCTCTAATTTAAATTATAATTGGGAAAATATTTCGCCAGCTGTGAACTGGTTTCCTTTTTGGGCTTGTAAAAGGATCCAGACAGATCTGAGGAGCTTTAGTCTGCAGTATCTCAGTTCCTTAAGGCTGAGTGTGTTTTTGACAGGCTGTAATTACAGCCTGTAGGTGTTTACTTTCGCTGGAAAATTACTGAGCACCTTTAACAGCTGGCAGCAGCAGAGTTTCTCTAGAGAAGGCAAATGAGCTACACAAGGTGCAGCAGATCAGGATGGTGGTTGCTGCTTTCTCATGTGGGGGAGCTGAGCTGTGGCTGCTTGGGGACTCTCTACAAATAGTGATGAGGTGAAACAGGGGAGGAAGGCAAGGAATGATGTGAAAGACAGAGGTTTGTTTTTTTCTTGGAAAATGAGGATTTGCAACCTCTTGGGTTGCATTTCAGAGATGGAGCCAGATGGGCCCATCAGTGCTTCTGTAGGTGGATGAGGGAAAAAGCTGTCCCCTGCATGACAAAGGGGTCGAGTTAATGCAGAACTTTGTTATCTCAGAAGCATGTGAAGTGCTGTGAAGTGCTATGAAAGAAGAATGATATGATTTGCAGACTAGAAGGAGGTTGTGAAAGTCTGAAGACAAGATGGAAACAGCAAGATGTCCCTGCTTCTCTGTAACATGAATTAATTAAGACCAATTTAGTTGTAGTTTTATGTGAGAGCTTGACAGTAATTGCAGTGGTTAGACTAAGGTGATAGCAAAGCTGTGAACCCAGTGACTAAGGATTTGAGGCAGCCATAAAATAGTCTTGAATAAAATACCCACACATAATGAAGAGTCTGGTTCCAAAATACAAGTGAGATGATTTGGTTATTTTCTGTGATGTAAAGACAAAGGCAGCAACCACCAGATAGAAAAGTAACAAGTCTTCAGCATGCCTTTTGTATTTTCTTTCTCTCAGCCATTTTGAACTGAACATCAAACACTTTTTTTTGTTCCCCTGATCAAAAGGACAGTTGTTACATTGGGATAAAGTATTTCCCAGTATTTATCCTTGTAAAGTGAAATATAGGGCTAAGTGTTGTAAAGTCTCAGAAAATTAAGTTTAGTTTCTCCTGGCACGACCTTGTCTAACAGGATGGGCATCTGTATCATGATGTTATACTGTCCTCATGAGAGAGATGCCTCGTTTTTACTGCAGGAAAGCTACTTCCAAGGTGAAAGATGTTCAATGTTGAATCATAAATTCAACAAGCCTACTCTGTCATAAGAAACAAATTCAATTTTACAGTAAAAATTGTACACTGAGTATCTGTGCTTCGAAAATGAAGATGGGCTGGTGATAAATGAGATCAGGGCAATAGATGTCAGACCCTCTAAATTGTATGGACTAGACTGCAGATGGTACCAGCCGCACACTATGAAGTGAAAGGAAATGAGAGTGTACTCACTTGTATTAATATTTGTGTGCTAAGTATCTTTTAACTTGTGTGTGTGAAACATGAAAAAGGCTCTACTTTTCCCCCTGTAATGTCCAACCCTGGCTCACAGGAGGGGCAGGATTTGCTGACCAATGCCAAAAAGTCCACCTGGCACATTTCTGTCCCTCTACAAGGAGCAGGAAGGCAGCTGCCCCTCAGACACCTCTGGGTCAGTCTGCCTCCCATGCTGACCAACCTACAGACAAGCCCTTGCACAGGCTGTGCCAAGAACCAGTTTTAACCTCCCAGTACAATGACTTACTTGTTTAACATTTTTCCCTGATGGTTTAGTCCTTAAAAGTTAAGCTCATAAGGTACATCATTTAAACATGATTTCAAACTAGAAATAATGTTTCAGTAATATCTTATTAGAACTAATAACTCACTCTATAATGAAATTTTAACTCCACCAACAGTCAAACTGAATTAATTCAAAGGAGCATAGATACTCAAACACAGAAACCTAATTATTTCACTTTCTCTTCTGTCTGTACCATGCAATAATTTCCCCTTATTAATAGAGTATATTTCAGAGGAATTAAAATTTATACACAATGAATAATCTCTTAAAATATAATTATTTCTTGGATATTTTCAGTGACAGAACTATTGAGCAAGTCTTTCCTTGGAAGATGTAGATGAAGAAATTAAACTTAAAAAGTGCTGTGTGCCATTTGTAGTAGGAAAATATTTATATTGGGTTTATAGACATTTGTTACAAATACACAGGAACAGATTTTTGCATTTAGTTTAAAAATTTTAGCATTGAGATAAATTCAGTGAAATATGTTCTTGAACTTAATATGTTGCACGGTATCCTGGACTTTTGGTAATGTTTATATTTAATGTGGTCTTCTGATTTACAGCTACCCAGAGATGTAAGAGACTGCCAAAGATCCTAAGCCTGCACTAATCAGCACAGATGATGGGTGATTTCAGAGATAAAACTCTCTTGGGAGTGACCATGTCAGTGTGCTGCTGTTGTGAATCATCTTTAAAACCTTCTTCATTGAGAGTGGAGGACATGCCCTCAATTAAGGGGTTTGGTGGTGGTGTGATTCCCACTACAGGTGGTTTGCTTAAGCCAACACTGCTGTGTTCAGCAGGTTTGAACTGAAGAGAAAGTCTGCTGGATTTCAAGATACTGCCATTAAAGGTAATTCTGAAATCCTTCCTCAAACATATACTGTCTTTAAAATGCGTTAAGAACTGCTTCCCTGTGTTTTCTGTAAAGGGTTTTCTACAGGTTTTGAAAGTTGAGAAAAATATCACCATCCCTTTCTTCCCATTAACTTGTGTTTCAAAAAGGATGGACAATAAATCCTTTCAATCTTGCTGGATAAGTAATATGAAAAGTTATTTGACCTTCTGACAAAACAGAGTTGCTCAGTGTCCACTCACAATAGTGTGTGTCTAGGCCAGTGAGGTTTCAGTCAGTGATAGTTGTTGTGTCTTACAAGCAGGAGACATTGTGATTGATGCTAACACAGAAATCAAGAGAAGAAGAAAGGCACAGTTTGTGATGACAGGGAACTTCCCATTCTTGTGTTGTACCTCTTAGAACTTCTCATAATCAGAAGTTGCTTTAACCTTGTGAGCTACAATCCAATAGCTCTAATTGTGTGTTTGACACAGAGCACACACAGCTAAGTCAGGTTGTGTTCTAAGACACTGATGAGTGGCCCAGGTATGTACAAGGGAGGAAAAAAAAAGCATTTTTATATATTTTAATTAGGCAGAATAAAATCTGGCTTAGAAGAATTTAGTCACCTGAACTGCCGTTGCTGTGAATTACTGTACAAAATTTATGACTGTCCTTAGGGGCTATATTCTAAATAAGCTGATAAAAAAAGGAAACAAAACGTGAGCATGCTTCCCGTGCATCTCTCATACCTATCCAACCAGAAGCAAAGCTCTTGGAAATGGAAAAATCCCAAGGGTCAGATTTTCAAATGACCAAGATCTCCCAGCAGTAACACACCTGTGATTTGGTGAAAACTGAAAGACCATCAGGGAGAAAAAAGATCAGAATGATCCTTGGTTATTAAGAATACATGAAATTTGTGGTGTGTCTGTATGTGTAACAGCTGAAGAATATTACAATGCTGAAAACTCATCATTGTTGGTGAATGCTTTCCTGGTATTTTGGGAAGAGTCAGAGGTTAAAAATCTTGATCTTGATCTGAATTTCCCTAACTTTCAGAAAAATCTTATAGCTCCACTATATATATATGTATATATGTGTGTGTGTGTGTATATATGCATATATAAAATTTAAAACTTTCAGCTCTATTATTTAATTTGGGTTTAAATTCTTATAGTATATATTCTCTGTGTGGCAATTTTAGATTTTGTTTAAATAAAATCAAATCAAACCGTTTATGAGGAAGGGAAAAGACATCACCTAAATTACTCTTTTGTATTTTGTTTTGTAAGTGAACAGAAATAAACATGTAAAAATAGCATGTTTCATTTTAAGGGGGAGAAAGAGGGATGAATCTAATTTCCTCAGGAAGAAAATGCTAGTTATATTACCAGACATTCAAATTATGCACACTAAAATATTTTTATACTAATTCAACTTCTTAGCAGGAAATCATCTCTATGAGTAGTTAAAGTGAACCTTCTTCAATGGGCCAGATGGGTTAACATGACAAAACAGCACAAATTGAAAATGTGTTACTTATAACTCAGCTCCCAAAATGCTGGAAATGACGAAATTCTTGAGAAAAAAAATTACTTAATGTTTTTAATTATTGTAATAAAGACTCGTTGTCCAAAGGTTATTTGTAATTGCTTTTGGTGAGTTTACTTTGTATTTTCCCCCTTTATTTGTTTTTAAATTCCTTCAGAAATGAGGCTAAAGACTTGTTCCAGTGAAGTGAAACTAAGCTAATACAAAAGTTAATGAAATTAATTAAGAGTTTTTGTTATAAATTCTAAAAGAAAAGTGCTTTGGAAATATTTTACACATTTTCAGAGGATTGTTGGATGTTTCAAAAATGCAAGAAGCTTAATGAACTGACTCAAAAGAGGCAGTTATTACATACTTTCCACCTACAAAGGACTTTCTACACCAGAGATTTTGGCATTTGCTTATTTCTTAAGATTTAAGTGTTGTGCGGATGTTCCATGCCTGTTTTGAGGGTTTTTAGCTACTTTGCCTAGCAAAGGCAAAAAGATTTGTTTCAGCAGTCACAGTGAAGGCAATGGCCGAGGGACCACTTCTGAAAAATATACCTGAACTAATTTGGTGTGTGAAGGTAATAGAATAAGAATTATAATATTGTAAAAGACTCTTTGTGACACACGTGTCTCTGAAGCCCCTGGAGGGACACTGACCCCAAAAGAAATGGAACCAGCTCCACAGTATGTTCCTGTGTGTCTCATGGTGAACTTTGTGGCATGATTTCTTTCTGTGGAAGCTCAGATAAGGGTGGGAGGCCCAGGGGTGCTGCTGACAAACAGAGGGACCTGTGAGAGCAGAGATGCCCCCAGAGCTGCTGGGTGCAGCAGGAACTGCTGGGTCTCTCCATGTGCAGAGGACGGGTCCAGAGGGTGTGTACATCCCTCTCTGTGCTCTGTTCCTGCTGCAGCTCAGAGCCAGGGCTGGGTGGCTGCCCCACTGACATTCCTGTTCCTGCTGGAGGCAGAAAGGGGCCCAGCCCAGCCTGAGAGCAGCTGTGGAATCCTGCAGAGTCCTGTTGGGAAGCAGCGTGAGGCTGGGAAAGAGCATCCTCATGAGGGCTGCTTTGGAGCAGCACAGAGAAGAAAAGGCTGTGGGGTGGCCCCAGCCATGTGTACAAGCTTTTAGAACTGTGTAATATCCATTTAAATATGAGTATTCCTATGAAAAGAAATAGCGTTCAATTCAGATTCAAGGGATGTCTGGTGCCATAATTTTGTTCAGAACCTCTTTTTTTTCCATTCCATGAATAGTAGAGTCTAATGGAGTTAGAAAAGAGTAAAAAGCTTGATTGTAATGAAAATAATTTTAATGAGTGTATCAAATGAGTGCAATTAAAATCTAGATACATAAATAATATCCTGTTATAATTAAAGAGGGTTTTTTTCTCCAGAATACACATATTAAGGGTTTTTTGTGGGTTTTTTCTATTCTGATTTTTAAGATTAATTGAAAACCTAGGTCACTCCACACTGAGAAAAGTATTAACAAGAATTTTTTTTTTTTTTTTACTAAATCTTCAGCAGTTACCCAATGGTCTTGTTTATCTTTCATAGTGCAAATTTTTTTTTTTGATTGAGTATGTCTGCACTATTTTCATTAATGCTCCACCTGTTTTGGCTGGTTAATATTCATAGCAGTAAGTCATCATTTCTTGATTGATAAGTGATTGAGCTAATTCAGTATATTTTATTTAGTTAGAGCTCCATTTTTAGGCCCAGTTGTCTATTAAAATGTGCAGGAGACTACACAGGAGAAGAGAGGGAACATGGAAATAGAAAGAAGAGATATCACTCCTTGCAGAGCCTTGTTAAAGTGGGTGGAGGATTTGTCTGGGCAGAGCCTATGGCAAGATGAAGTGTGAGCTATTGTGGATTTGTATCAGTGTCCTGGGGCCCGCCACCATGGCAGGTGACACAGTCACCCTTCTCTAGGCTCAGCTGCGTAATTTGGGACAGAGGCCATGAGGATCACATTTCTTATGTACCCCGAACCTGGAGAATTTAGTAACAGCATGAAGTAGACAGGTGAGGAAGGTTTTTGCCGGTGTACCAAATCCTACTTTCTAAACACATTACTTGAATGTGTTAATAAGTTTAACTACCTAAAAAGTTATTTTTCTGTCAAAGATCCAGATTTTGAAAGGTTATAAAACAAATTAGTGGATTGTTGGCTTATTTTTGTCTCCATGCTCTACAGTTTACTGATTGGGTAGTGTATTGATGACCATTATAAGAAGAGGATGACATTATTTTCAAAATTTCATGGAATTATAGACATGAGAAATGTAATTATTTTTTAGGTATATTAAGTTGGTAATGGACCCTCAAGTACAGGATTGCTGTCATGCATACAAGTTATATACTTTTTCACATTCATAAGTCAGTAATCATACTCTGATCTCTAGTTTTGATCTTCTGCTGAAAAAGCACTCAAGTGCTAATTTGGATTGCTAAAACTAGAGATATTTTTTTATAAGTTGCATTGACTTGAGCCAAGAAAATAATGGTTTGAAATGCTCCCAGAGCCCCACATGCCACAGCATTACAACTTCTGGTACATTACAAATGAGATAGACAAGTTTATCAGACAGTGAGTACAAGAGGTGATTGAGACAGTTCAGATTCAGAGACTGGTAAGAGGCACAAACAGAGAAAGATTTCTTTGTTTATTTGTTGGTGCATCCCATGACCAATGTGAACTGGGTGTGCAAAACAAAGACCTGAAAACTTTGCATGGGAGGCAGAAAAGCTTAGATATTAAACAGTACAGAGCTTGCTAATTTGCTGAAGGGTTGACCTATATTGACTCTCTATAGTTATTTTTATTTCAGTTCATGAAACTTCGAAGCAAATGGAAAAGGTAGAGATAGGCTGAAACTAAACTAAGGATGAGGATGCTGGATGCTAGGTGCCATGGGAGTCTGCACTGTCTAGTAAATAAATGTCTGCTCTCCGTGGGGAACTCTTAAAATGAAAGCTTCCCCTTCTATTAACACCAAAAAAAAAAAAAAAAAAGAATTGACGCACTGCTCATCCACTGTTCTGTTCTGAAGGATTTTATCCTTGAATACTCTAAAATCTCTTGAGTGCAAAAGGACTTCAGCTGGTTGCCTTTTCTAGTCCCACTGAACAACAACACCAAGTGCCTGAGGACAGCACTCCTGTGAGGAACCAGGAGATTCATGCTGTAGTATTCCCTAGCAATGTTGTGCTAAGGACCTTAGCTGGAAAACATTTCACGTACATAGCAATTCGTCATTAAAACAAGTAGAGAAAGCTAAGGTTAAATGAAAAGCATTTAAGCTCTTATCAGGATAGGCAACATATTTTTCATGTTGGAAAAGCATGTTTAGACATTGAGTAACTGATGTATTTGGTTCTCATAGTGTACTGTAAATGCAGATAAACTTGATAAGCAAAGACATGTCTGCTGAATAAGAATGCAGTTTATAATTTTTCTCCTGAGGTAATGACTACCTATTCACCCTCCCCCTCCTCAGCAGCATCTATAAGACTTCTCCTCCATTCCCACTCACAGTGACACTGCAAGTTGTTCTACTTATTATTCTTGTATTGCCAACGCTGCGCCTGTCATCTTTTATGATGTATGGCTTTACCTTAGTGGTGGTTAATCTAATGATGAACCCTGGAGGTTACAGGCACCATTTTCTCTGTTTCTAGCAGCCAGCATCACATGGTAATGAATATTTTGGGCTTTCCTCGCTCCCCTGACTATGTGCACATTTATAGAAGGGGAAAACTATAGCTATGGCTTCAAAAACAGAGAATTCTTGGCAAGGAATCTTTGGTGTCTTCTGTATCTCATTCACCAATTAGAAAATATTGGAATAAGAATGAATTAATTCAGAAGAGTGAAAAAATCCAGGGGTGGCTCCAGGACTGAAGGTCCTCAAGTGAGAAGTAAAATCAAGATCCATCACTGCAATATCTCACATAGAAGTCTATTGAACACTTTAACATTCAATCAACCCAAAACTGCATATACAAGAAGTGAAACTATTTGACTAAAGACACATGCTCTGTAAGAAGACAGGCTGAGAGAGCTGTAGTTGTTCAGCCTGGATACAAGACCCTGGGGAGACCTTAGAGCCCTTTCAATACCTAAAGGAGCTACAAGAAAGTTGGAGAGGGATTTTTTACAAGGGCAGGTAGTGACAGGACAATGGGGAATGGCTTCGAACTGAAAGAGAATAGGTTTGATTAGATATAAGGAAGAAACTCTTCCCTGTGAGAGTGGTGAGGCGCTGGCACAGGTTGACCAGAGGAGCTGTGGATCCCCCATCTTTGGGAGTGTTCAAGGCCAGGCTGGATGGAGCTCTGAGCCACTTGGTATAATGGAAGGTGTCCCTGCCCATAGCAGGGGGGTTGCAACACATGATGATCTTTAAGGTCTCCTCCAACCCAAGCTATGCTGTGATTCTACCATTAATTACTCTTTTGGCTGAATTTGGCTGGATTTTCTGCTTTTGAATATTGTCATAGGTTAGCAAGCATAGTCCCGGAAGGGATGTCCTTGCTAAGGGGTGCTTACAGCTTCCTCTGGGACCTGATAGAACCTATCAGCTGGCCAGTTTGAATATGGACAATTCTCTAAGCCACTTAAAGTTGTGACCGCCTCTGTGATACACACTTAAGAATAGACAGTCCCCTCCCCCCAAAGCTCTCTCTCTCGTTTCTGGTGCTGGCACAGGTGGCTGCGGGCCCCGTGTGGGGGCCAGTGGGCCCAGCCAGGCCCTGCTCAGGCCAGGCCACGGCCATCCTGGAGCCGACGGGCCCTGTTCCACCCGCGGAACCCCCCACAGCCCTGCTGTGGGCAGCCGGAGCGGCTCAGCTCCCCTCCCCTCTCCACTTCCATAAGCCACATTCAAGGCCTGGGTGAGATTAACCCTTTTATTGCTGTGAAGAGCTGAAAACCTGAGGGAAGAGAAAGAGGAGATGCTTAAAGCTGAAATTCTGTTGTGAAGCTATGATATATCAGAGTATCCCATTGTAATTTCATGAAGATATGGGGGGGGGAGTGTTCAACGCGTAAGCAAAAGCACCTGCGCTGAGATAGGCAGATGCTGACGCAGCTGTAATTTCATGAGAAGTTTGGACAGGGAGAGATGAACCAGATGAGGAGTTTTGCTCCAAACGGGAAAGGAGAAAACCTCAGTCCCTAGAGATGCTCCCAGAGATAGTCCTAACGATGAAGATGAGGAAGACCCTTTGCTCCCAGGGAAGGAGAAGGGCCTCTGTTTTTGTTTCTGAACGGCTCAACCTTAAAATTGTACCCCAAAAAACTTCAAGAGTGGACCCTCGAAAGCAGTTGCGGGAAAAGCTGCAAGTCGGGGGAAAGGACTCACACGCAGGCAGAGAGACTCCTCTTCCTAAATGGACTGAACAATATTTGGAAGTGGGCGGCTGTCTCGTCGTGATAATGTTTTCATAGCACGAGCAAGAAGAGACTTCTCTTTCTAAATGGACTGAACAAGGTTATTATGGAAGTGGTAAACAACATCTTAAGGGTTGTCTTTTTACATTGTCAGTGGGAGACGGGAGGAAGGTGGGGGGAGGAGGTATAATTAATTATAATCTGAAGGTGGTATAATTTTTTTTTCCCTTCTTTTAGGTCTGTTAATAAATTTCTTTATATTCTTTCAAGTTTGGTGCCTGCTTTGCATTTCTCCTAATTCTTATCTCACAGAAGATAAACAGTAATGAGTATTTTGGACCAAACCACTACAAATATGACTTTAATGCTTTCCTTTATCTCATCTATATCTGTTAAAAACTTTCTGTTCTGTAATTATACTAGATGTCTGTAAACTGTATTTCAAATATTCCAAACCATATCAAAAGTGCAAGTATCTTGAAATAGAAATTTTATAATTCTTGGATTTTAAATTTGATAAGACTACTTAGATTATATAGCAATAAATTTAATGCCAGATTAAAGTCATATGTTGGTCCAAATGCCTCACCCAGTGTTATCTGGGGAACACTTACTTGTGGTTTCTAATATCTATGGACTTAAAGAAATTTACCACTCTATATATTTTAATAAGATATTGAATATCTTATATTTAAGAATTTCCCAGTCAAGTCATGCATATTTTATAAACAGCAAAAATTAGATAGAAATAACAAAATTATTTTTTGAAGTATTTTCTCAGATTTAGCTACCAGTTCTTTCCTCTGACACTTTTTAAGACTGGTCTATTTTAGTACCTCTGTTCCTAATTGGATTTCTTGGCTGTTTTCATGTTTCCATTTCCCCCATGATCCCAGTGCAAAACAGGAAACTTTCAGGTGGAGCTTTAAGATGGGCTTTTTTTTTTTTTTTTACAACAGAGCAGGATTGTATTTAGATTAAGATTAATGGAATAAATTATCCTATTTTAATTGCATGTTATACTAAGGGGGTTTTGTTTGCAAAAATGAAATAAGGACTACAACAATGTGGTTTAAACGCTCCAGAAATCTGATTAAGACAGCAGTATATTATGCAGTTTATTTCTAATTGAATGGCTTAGAAAACCACTTCAATTCTCTAATAACCTGATCAAGGAGGTCAGGAAGCGACAAGACAGAATGTAGAGCATGTACTGAGCTGAGTAAATGGGGAATGAGCAATTTCAATTCACAGTGTTACAGTGCTGGTGTTTCCTATATTCCCATAACAAGCTCAGACAAGGAAAGTTGTAAAATCATAGTCTTTTTATGTTTACTCTACTTTATATCTCCCAAAGACCATTGGGATAGTAGGTTCAGTCAGACAAGGCAGAAGTCCCCAAATAAATCATTTATTCCTTAGCATGGAACAGAGTTCCTGTAAGAGCTGAGAAAAGAAAGGCTGCTCTAACAGCATGGGATACAATGCAGAGGTCCCTACATGTCTCTAAGGTGCACCCAGGTTTGTAGAGAACATTTTACCCCTCATCAGACAGCTACTGAAGAAGCAGACCCTGGGGTTTTTTTCTCGTCTGTAATAATCCCTTAGGCTTCCAACACCAGGAAAGCCTTTTCTTCTTCCCTGAAGTAAACATCCAGAAATCAATACTGGCTTTTATAACTCTTCATAGGAGATACTTAACCAAAATCTGTTCTGCCTTGAACCTAAGTATTTACTCTGTGTTGTGGACTACATGGAAGGAACCTCCAGAGGACTCTTTAGTTTGAATGTATTTAAAAGGAATAGATGCAATCTGACTGCAAGCAATTGATCCTCAAAACTGGGTTATAAATACTTTAATACTTCTCAGTGATATGAGCAGTATGACCTTTCCAGATTAATGTATTCTTGTCTTTGCAAACAGCCCTATTTATGGCTGACCCAATTACTTAAGAACTTATTCATCTGAGATCTAAATTTTTAGGTGGGGAAGTTTAGAGTTTTCTTTAGAGTCAGCTATGCTTCTCTATTATTTTGGACAAATATAATCAGACCTCCTGGGAACGATGTACAGCTGATTTAGATTTACAGTTAGAGCAGGGCCTCTGTTGGTGCTGGTGAAGGTAAATGATGAACAAGGCACAGGAATGAAAAGCCTGGGAGCATTTTCAGCGCTTACTGCTGGAGTTGTCTCAATCTCAGTATGTCCCAGTCTGAAAACTGGGAATAATTCAAAGTATAAGCCTCACTGGATGTCTTCTCCTGACTTACAGACCCAAGACCTAACCCAAATGCAAGAATTAGCTGGTTTTAAAGGGAGGAAGGGAGGGAGGAAACCTTCAACACTACAGCAGTGCAGGCAAGAACAGAGCCCTTAATGGCCCCACTCCAGAATCCATTCTTCCTCTCACCCTTTTGATTTTGTACTAAGGAAACCCTAGCCTCAACTCTCTCTATATATTTCTCCTGTGGTAGGAGACCACAGTGTCCCAGAAGAGACCAAGGTGTTGACACCAGAGAGACACAGCCCTCAGGACTGCTTGGAAAGGTTATCAAAGCACACTGGTGTTAAGGAAGGTGTTAAATTGCTGATTATACTAAACATTTACTGGAAAATAATCACCTCCTCTTAGCTGACACCCATTTAAAGTAGGAAGATTCCCAGTACTCTTACCTACTGTTTTCTGTATGGTTCAGTTACATTTTAGATACATTATAGGGAGGAAAGCTTTGAAAAGTATTTTCTTTTGAAACTTTATAGTGAGGCATAAATTACTTTAATAGGACTTCATATAATTCTGTTTATATTAATTCTTAATTGTCTTAAAATGTCTAAACAACCTTAACTAGTTAAAAATGTGCAGAGTGGAGACAAACTCAAAAAAACTGATGTAGATCCTCTGTATAAATTTTAGACTGAAAACATCAAAAGCCTTATATTTGTATTAGTTGTATTTTATCTAAGTTTATTCAGTTTCTTATATAAAATATAGAATAAAGCTACTGGTGCCAGGACCACATTCATGTTAAATGTAATTTCTCTGATGACAATTGCAGCTGTGTTTAGAATGTGAGTGCTGACCCCAAAGGACAATATGATCCATGTGCAAATAGACTAAAAGACACTCTAAAACAATATGCACCCCAAATACCATCGCAACAGGTTCTTGCAATGGGTCAGGCTGTGCACAGAGGGCTTTGAGATTTTTTTGCTAAAGCAATAACTGGTTCTGTCAGATACATCTTTTGACAGCCACGATGTTCCTACTTTGTCTTGATTCAGGACAGCGTTGCTGCAGTAGATACAAAACATGACAAAGGATTGTAACAAGTTGCTGGTTAAAATACTTTTAAATTTAAATTTAGTGTGGAGAGGATTAAAATTGCAAGCTAGAAATAGGAGATCAGGGCATATTTAATAACATGTCTTTAAAATCCAGCCTTATATAATGCTGGCCCGCCACAAGCTCTTTGAGAGCAGTGACATTTTAAGAAAAGCTTCTGTCCATTTCTTTTCCCATTTACCCTGCAGAATGCTTGCTTTTCCCTGTGCCCTTTTCAAGCAGACTGGCATTAATAAAATAAGGGGAAACAGTGAAAAATGCAGAGTAGAAAAAGGAAAGAAGTTTGTAAAAGTGCTAAAAAACCTTATCGCATGAGACATAGGTCCTGATGAAAAATTTCTAGCATTTGTTGCTGAGCTGCTATGGTATGAAAGTGAATATTTTACCTCAGTGCCAGGTGGAAGGCTGACACTAATTATTTAGGTATGGATTCAAATGTGGATACAACTTTATTCAACCAGATATCTCCAGGAATATTGACCATGCAGCTCACAGATATTTCATGCCCCGGCAGTACAATAAGTGGCAGGGAGAAATATTGCCTGCATTGTATTCCCCTGGACACTGTGTCAGAGAGGGATAAAGACCCTCCCTGAAAGTGACATTTCCTATAATTTTGTTTATATTAATTCTTAATGGTCTTAAAATGTCTAAATAATCTTAACTAGCTAAAAATGTGTGGAGAGGAGACAATGTGTGGAGATCTCTGCTTTTCTTTCCTCAAGACTTTCCAGCTTATTGCCTGAAATGTGTTGCTGAAGATTGTCCCCACCTAATGTCACTGGAAACCACAGCTGTAAAAGCTGTACAGGTGGAATGAACTATGCATGTTGATGCTGTGAGGATAGCAAGCCCTAAAGCTCTGTTTGTCTCTCCTTGGATTTCCATGAAATTTCCTTCCTGGATTCTGGATCTGACTCATTTTGCAACCATATAGGTTACTAAATAGATTAAGGCAGAGCTTTATAAGAACTTCTGAAGTTTGGAAGAGCGGCTAAATAAGCAAGAAATCCTCCCTGTGGGAAAATGGCCTCTCTTCTCTTAACCCTACAATTCTGTCTCTGTGCTTTCAGGCCTGTGCAATCCTATCAAAGTGCTAAAGCAAAATTATTTAGGGAAAGATGAAAGAGAAAAGTAAGAAGAGGAGCAAAGGATAACAAATTGCAAAGACAAATAAACCTAAAACACATTTTAGAAAATCTTCCCAAGTTAGGAAGGTCGAAAAATGAAAACCCACCCCTTCCCCGAAATTTATTTCAATCAGTAGGACTACTCAAGAAGTAAGTTTTATCTCAAACTTAGAAATGTTGATTCACATCTGACCCTCAGCAAAAATGCAAATCTGTTAGTAGCTTCCAGAATTCCTCTCAAGTAATCATTCAAATAGCATTTATATCTAGAAAATGTTTCTTACATCCTACCATTTACTTCCACATATTTGAAAAAGAGATTTGAGTTAATAGACACAGCAATATAAGTTATTTTAGTACTAATATAAAAATGCTTAACTTTTCCTTGAGTGACTATAGCTTGAGAAAACCATTGCTTTTATGGAACATTCCTTCCTGGTTTAAGTTTGCATGTGATTTGGGAATGCCTTATTTTGCTTTACATGTAGCACTGCTGGTGCTTACACAACTGTTAAGAATTACAACACTTCTTTCCAATTATGAGTTGATACAAGAAAGTCTCTATGTTATAAATCATATGTTGTTTTTAGAAAATCACTGAGAGTTTTTTCATTGGCCACATTAGAAGTTCAGCATGTTCCCACAGGAATATTATGATGCACAGGTGATGAAGTTTCTGGAGGCAATCAGTTAGCATGGTCCTGCTTGAGCTGGGGTGATTGGACAAGAAGATCTCCATAGATCCCTTCCACCCTCAGCCATTCTGTGATTCTGAAAAGGAAAATTTAATTAATGGTAGCCAATGGTAGTTGATGGCAAATAAATTATTACAATTTTGAAGAAAAATGTCTCCAAATTTTGTCAATGTCAGAAGTTTAGCATTTAAGCAGCCTTCAGGTACTGCAGGCTCACAAAGTGTAGGGCTGTTTGAAAAGACAATAAAATCCTTAAATGTTACGTTCTGGAGGTACGTTTGCATCAGTATAAATCATGTCATTTGACTTAATTATACAGAAACAGTGCTTACTCTTATTATCTTATTATTAACCCCTATGTGAGTTATTTACGTCTCAGTCTTGATTAATTATCATAATGATTACCTGCCTGTTGTGGTAATAATAAAGTAGAAAATCCAGCAACAAAATAATGAGATTTTTAATATTCTTTTTAGGTGGGACTTAATGAGCACAGAGTGTAATAGTGGGTCTCGAACATAAGGCAAATTACATTAACTTTTAAGAGGCCTTTTTTTTTTTCATTTACAGATATTTACTTTTTGTCAACAGAGACCTAAAAATGTTTAGGAGCCAAATAAACTAAATAAAATAAAAAGTCTGTTTCTAGTTCATGAGACTTTCTGAGATGCAAGAAGAGTAAGGGTCTATGTACAGCTGATCCACACTCATGCCAGCATTCCCGCAGATGCTGTGTGCTGCAGGCTGCCCAGCTGACCCTCACAGGTGTCACCCCCCATTTCCACTCCTGCCACTGCAGCAGCTTCCACCAGCTGATGAGTAAGATCACGTGAAAAATTTTAAAATCAATTAAATTCTTCATCACCAGAAGCTATGGTTATCTAATGTTTAGTCAAACGCGGAATATACTCTCAGTCTAGTACCAGAGTAACGTCATGTAAGGCTGATCCAACAGGGTTATCTCCATAGGGAAATGAGAGAAGTTTGCTGACTGTGGGCATTGGAAATGAGATTCAATAACGCTCTAAGAAATTTACTGCAAGGTACTAATATTGCAAATTTATTAGTGTACAGCATATGGCTCTGATCTGAAAATCCTGAAGCATGAGATCATTTTCATTGAGTGGTCCTGTGGGATGAACATCTTAAATTCATCTGGAATTCTGCAGCTGGTGTACATTTTGGAGGATTACTTGTAAGTGTTCGTTTTGCCAGCATATTAAACTACTGCTGCATCACATTAATTTTTCTGCTCTTAATCTCAAATTAAACATTTTTTTCACTACAATTTCTTAGTATACTCTGCTCTCTTCTCACTGTTGACCTCCTGATGAACATATAATAGCCCACAGGAGATAAAGCCATGGACTGGATGAAATAGCAGCCTTTAGAAGACCAGATTGCCTTTAGAGATTTCACTGGTTTTCTCTGAGCTTCCTTGATTTTGTTTGGAGTTAATTATCTGCTTTTCATCTGAAGACAACTGAAAGCAACACCTTCAAGCCACATCACATATATATACAGAAAGATCTTATCTCCCTTGATAATGAGATGCCCTGATAGAACATCTGAAGTATGTTGGCATTATTTGCTTCATTCTTACAAAGTAATCTTGTATGTACATGGCTTTGTGTGCTGGGAGAACTCTTTTCTGATTGTCTAATTAAACTATACCTCATGTTATTTCTCTCAGTGTTTCAAACATATTTGCACAGTTTTATTATATTTTTGTTTAAAATCCCTTATTACTCTTGGTTAGTACAGGCTCACACAGTACGGTAGGACACACATGCTGATCAAGTATAGTTATTTTCTCTGCATAGGTGTCTCTGTTTTTGAGACAAAACTTCAGGAGGAAACATTCTGGAGTGAGTGTCTCCTCCAAAGGCAAAAGGGCCTCCCCTTTTCCTCCGTCAATGAGACAAATGGGTCACAAGAAGTGAAAGTGGGAAAAAGAAGCCAAACTGTTTATTAACACACAAACAAAACAGGGTATAACAGGATAAAAAAAACCCCCTCAAAACTCAGCAAATTCCCGGAGAGGGAACAGACACCGAGGCTCGGACCAGCCAGGGCCACCCCTGCAGGCTCCCCAGACCAGTGAGGAGGGAAGGGAGGCAGTGAGTCTAGGGGAAGGAAAGGGAAAAAAGAACAAGAGAAAAACCAACAGAACCTTTTCCCAGCTAGCTGGAACACAAAGGAAACCCAGAAAAGCAGCACAGTGCTCCCGGCACACTCCCTCCCGAGCCCTGCCCAGACCCTGGAGCCCTTGGGCTGAGCCGTTCAACTGCCCCTCACTGACCCCTAAGGGTCAGGGGCTCCAGCCCCGCCCTCCAGGTCCATCCTAAAGGCACAGCGTCCTTGGGCATTGAGCGGACGGTTAAGGAATAAAGCAGCTTCATAACGTCACCCCAGGACATAAGGATAAAAAAACCAAACACAAGTTGTTGATGAAATCATCTTTCATAATATTAAAAAATCAAAATCTTTGTTTCATTAGAACATCTTCAAGAAGGATAGATCTTAGTTAGATGCTACAAAGCTGTCCGTGGATTAAGAATAAAGCTTAGTACCCTTATTTGACTTTGTTCTGATCCCTTTGAAACATTGATTGCTTTGATTTTCCAACTCTGCTCTCAAACCTCTCTTTCATCAGCTCTCTGAATGCTACATGGAGCACTCGGAAAGTCCCATGCCACTTCTCCCCTGAGGCCTTTCTCATCTGGTTTTGCTCTTTGTCTTTTTCTGGAATTGCATTTGTGTATTAAAGGTTACCATGTTTTATTTCTCTATGGATATATGTTTGGGGATGGTTTTGTTTTTTAATATAGAATATATTGAAGGCCTTGGCTTTGCAATAAATTGCATTGTGAATACATGGTATGGCCTGTCCAGAGGTTATTGCATGGTGAAGGCAAAAACAGAAAACAGATTTTATGTGTACATTAAGGAATATGCAGCACCAGCTTATTATAAAGTTCTCTGATGCTTCAAATGCTCATGTGTATTTAACTTCACAGCCATGGGTAATTCATTGACAGTAATGGAACTACTTTTGTCCACCTCACATAAAGTGTTTGCTTATACAGGAATGAAAGTTTATGGCGTCAGTCACAGTACAGTTCCTTGGAGGAATGTTTTTACTTGCCTTTCTTCTCAGTGCAATGAACCTTACATAAGCCCTACATTTGAAGAACTGTCTTTAAACAAAAGGGAACTGTGTCTTCCACTTTCAGTGGTTACAGTGGTTTACAAGCAAGATATCTTAAGCCTTCTATTATATTTTTAAGCAAAGTAGAAATGCTTTTCTCAGTGAATAAAAAATGCTGGCATTTTTCTTTGCTCTAAGGATGGGCTTAAAAGAGGTCATTCTATATGCTGCATGAATGGTTGGAGGATGGGAGAGAGAGAAGAGTAATAGCTTTTATTTCTTAATCCTATTTTTTTAAATAGTGTTAACGATGAAAATGTTTGCAAAGAAGATTAAACTCCACCAAACCTTGGGTAGATTGAAATGAAGGTAAGTTTAATGTCTGAGATTATCTTTTGAATACTTTCTTCTTTTTTTAAGTATTACTCTCTCAGCTAAATATAGTTCTGATTTTTACATTTTTATAGACCATGTGAGTTCCCTGTAGGCACATTGTCTCTCTTCAGTGATTTATATAGTTTGAATTATAGGGGATGATAAGCATTTGCTGTTCAATAGTGTAGTTAATGCTCAGCCCCCCCGGGTAATAGAGCAGTGAAGCATTTACTACTCAGTGGTAGTTCTGCAACAATCAGCAGCAGTGCGGCTCTATCACAGTAAATTTATATCAGTACACTTCAACCTCGGGGAGCTGAACATTCACTCAACATTGCCTAGGGAAAACAATCAGAATGGACATTTTCCAGTCTTTTTAGGTGGCACAACAGGAAGAGTTTACTATTGCAAGCGGATCAGAAACAGGAATTACTTATGTGCAACATGAAAATTATCCAACCTTTATTTTCTCTCCTTTTTTTTCCCTTTCAGCATAAAAAGTAAATAAATGCTTGGACTATAAAGCTTTTGGAAAGCTGAAAGTTAAAAAAAGTTTCTGGCAGGCCCACTGCCATTCTGGTGAGATGCCAGAGAGTCTAGGAGGGCTCCGAGCCCTTCACTCCTGTGCTTAGGAGGAACCTCCTCTGTAGGTTGGTGAGCTTTCAGGCACTGTGTCTGTACAGCACTTCTGTTCCTGTGATTGTGATGAGAAAATAGCAAGGACTGAATCAGCCAAGCAATAATAGCATTTCTCTTCCAGGTTATTTTTCTTCAATAGGCCTGAAAGCATTTTATAAAGGAAGCCAATATCAGCAGAGTTGAGGAGCACAAGTAGTGTTCTCCTCTATCTTTCTGGTTGCAAGACATGATGAGGGAAAAAGCATGAAATTCCGTAAGATCAATATCTGTCTCTGAACATGGTGTCACTGGCAGAATTTGGGGATTTTTTGGTTATGGGTCAGTTTAAACAACACCAGGCCTGCTGACAACAGACAGGGTACACCTGTCTCAAAAAGGGAAAAGGAGTTAGCAGGTCTCACTGAAAGAGATTAAACTAGATTTGAAGGAGAAAAGGGAGTGTTCCTGGAAGTCTAGGAACAGTGATCATCCCCCTGTATACTTGGCACTGGTGAGGGCACATCTTGAGTATTGTGCTCAGTCTTGGGACTCTCATTTGAAGAATCACATTAAGTTGCTGGAGAGTGTCCAGAGAAGGACAACGAAACTGGTGAAAGGTCTAGAGAACAAGACTTACAAAGAGCAATGAAGGATTTGGGGTTGTTTAGCCTGGAGAAAAGGAGATCTGGGAGAGAAAGGACATTGCGTCAAGTTGAGGGTCAACCTCTTCTCCCAGGTGCAAGTGATAGGATAAGAGAAAAATGCTTCAAGTTGCACCAGATGGGTTTAGATTACATATTAGGAAAACTTTCGTCACCAAAAAGGGTTGTCAAGCACTGGAACAGGCTGCTCAGGCAAGTATTTGAGCCACCATTCCTGGAGGTATCGAAAAGCCTCGTAGCTGTGGCACTTAGGGACATGATTTAGTGGTGAACTTGGCAGTGTTCAGTTAACAGTCAGACTTGATAATCTTAAAAATCTTTTCCAACCTAAATGCTGTGATTTTATCTTTGTATGAAAGATGTTGAAACCAAAGCAGAAGGAGGCCCCAGGCAGTAGCCACAGTCCTTCAGCAAGCCGGTGACAAAGTAAAAATAAAGCTGAGGTTCCCAGGGTGTCTTGCTTAATGCTGTGGCTGCTACATTCAACACTGCCCTCTCTGAAATGCATCTGGAAGCCCCAGGCTGTAGTACAGCCAGCATCAAGAATAAGGACTGACAAAGTTAATTTTTCTCTTGTAAATTATAAAAGATGAGACAGAGTAAAATATAAAAGAGGAGGAGAAGAAACTGCAGTAGGGAAGATGAGTTTCTGCCTAGAAAACAGTGAGAAAGTGTGAAGTGGGATTTCTGTGAAGTGGGATTGTAAATGCTCCAATCCCACAGATGCTGTTGAGATTGTGAGAAAGATGATTGCAGTGAACTGAAGAGGTGTGAACTCTGTTTTGGTGACAGGATATCTACAAATAATGACCATTATACCTACACTGCATTTTTAAGCCTGACTGGTTGTAGAGACCCAGCAAGCATAAATATAGGTGTGCTTAAGTGCATCTCTCAGGGCCTACAGATCACAACATCAAACATCTGCCAGCATCTCTCCACCCCAGAGAGCCTGAACAGTCTGTCAGCAGGAAGGCTTCGAGCCGAGAGGGCAAGTCAGGTTTCCAGAAGATGTCTGTGTTATGCTTTGTGCTTGCCTGCCTGCTGCAGTGTGGAAACAGTGTAAGGACATTGTGAAGAGCCTCAGAAAGGGTAATGTCGACAGGCAAGTGGAAAAGATTGAGGAAAAAAGCATGATTTTTGTTAAAATCATGGTCACAGAACTGCTGACATCCCCTGGCAATGGTGAGAATGTCAATAATTAAAAAGAATCTTCATGGCATTAGAATTGGGACTGTTTTGAAATCAGCATAAAAATTAGGTAATGCAAAACTTTCAAAGAAGAGGAATCTGTTGATTTACCAAAATATGAATATTGATCTAATATCGATATCCAACTGAGACAGACAAAAACTCTCTAACAGTTTAGAGTTAGAAAGTGCATGTTTTATTGGCACCAGGCACTGCATGGGATAGCTCCCTAAGACGCAGGGCCCGATACAAGCAAACATGGCACTTTTTATTTCCAAATATTATGAATATCCAAAATACAAATGCATGTTCATAACATTAACACCTCCCATTCTCCACTTCATATGGAAATGAGCTTAAATGTCATTAAGCATGCATAGTGTGTGTCCTGAATTGAGTCGGTGGTCTCGAATTGGGTCAGTGGTCCCAAAAAAGATGAAGTAACTCATCTTCCTCATTTTGACCTTTTTGCCTTTCTGAACTTTAACAATCCTAATTACTTTGGTGACCTCTGAGTTTCTTCTTGCGTGACTTTTGAAGGGGTTCCCACAAAGGGAGGAAATTGGTAATTGTCCTTGTTCCCTACACCAATTTATCAATGTTTCTATTCCTCGTTCTAAGCACAGCTAAGCAAACATACAAATGACAGATCATCAGTAATTTGGTAATCAGTTACTAACATCTTAAAACCCATTTCAGGTCCAGCTCTGTCAACTATTTTAATTAACTCTAGCTGGGCCCGAATTCCTTCCTACTCTAACTAATTTCAATACAGCTAGCCTATAACTAAAATCTTTATGTTTCTTCTAAATCTATGTTTCAGAATAATGGGAGAAAAAAATTAAATGTAAATGGCTAATTGGCCAAAAACCCCGAGAAGATCCCAGCTGAGCTGTTCCAGTCAGTGCTCAGATGGGCATGGCTCTCTCCCTGCTGTCAGCAGGCATAAGCATCATTCACCCACACCCAGCCTGAATATGACCTTAAAGCATGGACACTGACAACAAAGTGAGGGGGACCACTTACATAAAGGCCGGCATGAATCCTGCAGAACTGGCAAAGGCAAATCTTATCCAGTTAAACAGTGTGGCCTGTTTGGTCAGTCTAGTCAAGGAAATCAAAATTATATTCTAGTCCTAGAAGGGAGTTTAAAACTGTGAAATGGAAAAAGAAAAGAACTACGAATAAAATCAAAGACAAAAATGAAAAGGTCACACTTAAAGAAAAGATGAAGGGGCACTAAGCGAAGAGCAAACGAGCTTACTATGAGGCAGAAGAATAATTTCAGCAGCTTCAGGATTCAGGTAACTGACCATTGCTCCACCTCAAGCTATAAAAGACAGGTCTCTTGGGGAGAGTGGTAGTAATATTTGAATGATTTCAGTAGTAATATCAGAAGGAAGTTGAGAATAATGAAGGACTCATTCAGTCAAGATTCAGAATCTGTGGTGTCAGAAATAGGAGAGGAATAGCTGTGGAAGATACAGTATTAATGCTGTAAGTCTCAATGCTCATGTAGGTAATACAAAGAATCTGTATCACTTTATCTCTAATAAAGCATTTACCTCTGCTGTTACCTCCATCCTCTTCCCTGCATCACCGTGTGCCTAAGGCAAGAGGAGTGAGTCGAGGCATAATGTGGAGTTACACAATGCAAATAAAGGCAAGGGTGCCTCACAGAATATCTGTTATAAGCAATCATGTGTATGATTGAAAGAGTGGATGTCTTCCGTTGAGAGGAAAAAGATATTTCTTTGAACTCTCTGGAACTGAAGGAAATCATGGATTCAGTCAGAATGGTACTATACCAGACCACTTTTATAGGCTCTTTCCAGAGCAGAATCACGTATGGAAACAATTTTTGATAACGTGCTGTAAAATACATTCCAGGGAATATTCCCATATTGGCAGAGATTGAACTAGACAGTTTAATAAGCCTTCCATCCCTAATTTCTCTCTCCTTGTGATTCTTTAAGCTGAAGCCACATAATTTTATGTTCTCTATAGCTTTTGAATTATCCAATATCTACTGATTTATAGTTTGACTTTTGTATAAAAAACACCAGGTTGACTGAGGAAGAAGGACACCCTAATCACAATAGCAGGTTTCAGACACTTCATTGCCAACTCCAGCCTCTTGTTTTATTTATTTATTTAGTCTGTGAAATGAAATATACCATAAGAAATATCTACACTGACCAGTGTCATCTAGGGTCTTTATTAAGTCCTCATATAAACAAAGCAGAGAGCAGTAAAAGTGATATGAAAATACCGGGCAAGATACACAGAAATTAGATGATGGTTTGGGAAGGCCACCCTCATTTTTTAAGCTTGAGTGTTGGGAAGAGGTGGTGTTATATCATCAAATAATACATATATTCTGTGTACTTACCAGGGACTGTGCACACTGCACAGCCTTTGATGGGCAAAATGTAACTTTTGGAGGTGTGCCATATTTCACATGATGTGAATCTAGAGAAGACAACCTGTTGCCTCAGAGCATCTCTGAGTTTCACGTCTGTATCAGGTACTGTTGGCAAGCTAAATCTTTAACAAAAAATCTGATACATGAAACCCCAGCTTGGGAGTAGGTGTTATGGAAGAGAGAGGTGTTTGGTCTCATCTCACCTTACTGTAGAAATCTAAACCTTACTATGAGAGGAATCACCTTCTGAAGGTACTGCTCTCTCTGCTGACTATCCTACTCCTACAAAACGGAGACACAGGCACTTCCAGAGGTCACTTTATCCCACGTCTCTCGTAAGAGGAATGACTTCAAATCACCAAGAGTAAAGGTTAACCTTCACCTTCCAGTATATCCAGTTTGATTGGATAAATTTCAACGAACAAATGGAATACTTCTGACATTTTTTCTTGAAAAACTATGGGGGTTTAAGAAGGCTGAAGTCTGTAACAAAGTTGTGCTAGGCTCCAAGGCTTTGATAGCCTTCATTCTTACCAGTGCAAGAATGAGGAAAATTGTAAAGCACCAGAAACCTTTATTTAAAAATCAAAAATACTTTGATCTGTGCAAGATCTTTTAATAAGCTGTCGGGTGAGACTGTCCACTGTTTTGTTAATGAACATTGCAATCAAAACAATTGTGAAATGTTAATTGGTGAAGAAAACTGGGAAAGGAGGTCTATGTGATTATAAAAATGTCATACCAAAAGTAGCAAGATAAATGCTCCCCCTCTTCAAACTGTATTCATTGTCACACTGAATGCTACATTTTCCAAATGATAGTAAGTGAATGAGGATCTGAATTGCAATTAAAGAAATATTCATATACAACATTTACATGCTCAGAAAGGAGGGAGTGAGAAGGAGGGGGAATAAGAAACCAAATAATATGTTTGTGTGTAATATCCTGAACATTAGGTAATTTTCTATTTTTAGTAGGGTTTTAAATAGTATGAGGACTGATTATGAATCAGTAAGTCATAATTAATTATAAATCACTTTTAACTCCAGTGTAATCTCAGGTTTTGGGAGAGCTCTTGTTTGAATAACTAGAATTTGAATTTTTGTATTCAAGACATGTTTGTATCATCTAGGATTCTAGCAGGAAGTCTGTTTCACTTTGAATGTGTCAAACCCAAGCATGACAGTGGTGGTTCCTCATGAAGTAGATATGCAAAAAACAAGTGACTGGAAGTATCACCCATATTGATTTTTCTATCAGCAAGAGCTTGCTGTGTCTGTCTTAATAATACAGTTGAATCTGAAGCAGGATAATTAAACATATCTGTGATGGGCTTAATCCTGTGAAATACAGAACACCCAAACTCTACTTTAGCAAAGCAGTGAACAATTTCTTTTAAGACTGTGTTTATATCTGGAACATTCTTAAACACTGTCATTGTGGGGGCTGACAGCAGCGACTGCCTAAAACAACTTCCCTGAGGTGTGTGGGAAGCCCACAATGAGTGTCCTGCAATTTTGGATCAGTTTCAGTTAAAAATCGATTTGGAATATCCAGATGAGAAGTGCTAAAACAGCTGAATTAGTATTTGAAAAATTTGGTGTACATCCATTTACATTCAGCCAGACTGATGTGCATGCTGGCTCCTGAGGCCTTCAGTGCCTGAGTGGAACCTGGTGAACTGCTCTTACAAACACCTCAGACAGGTATGAACACTATTTATTGAAAAAAGACTACTTCAGACACGTGACATTAATGTTATGGGGCAAGGTTGAAGTGGGTCTGTGATTTGTATTTCCTTTTTCTAGAATAACAGAGCAAAATTTGAAGCCACACATTAGAATAAAGTTCAGTGATGAGGCAGAAAATGAGAAAGGCAATTCATTTGTACTTGCAGATTATGTCTTTACCTTTAACACAATGAAATGGCCCAACTGTGCTGTAGACTTGACTTTGTTCAAGGTAATTTGATATTGATCAGCCTTCAGCTGTAATGTTACAGCAATCAAACTGATCAAATGTAATGCTACAGATATGGTTTTTCAGACACATTATTTCTATGAGAAATCATCACATTGCAGAGAAAGCAAGCAGACTGGCAAAAGCATATTTATCAAGCTTAGTTTCTTTTTCCACCTTCTGATATATTTGTACTGAGTTTTATTTTTAACCTCGGAGAACAGCTAAGAAATGTGTGGTTATTTCAGACATTCTATGAAGATTGTTTTTTTTCATTTGCAATCCTTTTCAATGTACTAATAATGTGAACAAAGAACTTAAAACAGACATTTGAAAAAGAGGCAATAGCTGAAGTCTTAAATTCAATTAGTTACTCCAACCCATCTCTGAAATTCAGTAAGTTCTTTAAATTCAACGGAGACGGTTCTCACTCGCTTTAATGAAGAGAGTGTTTAGGCCCTGCCAAAACTCATATTTATAAGTGAGACACATGCACCTGTCTTATTCTAACTCCCTGTGTTACAGTGCTGGCAACAGTGTCCCTTTCCAGTGCAGCACTAAGTCTTCTGGGGCTTTCCAACTCCATATACCATTTGCAGCTCATCAAGCCCATGACCACATAAGATTATGTACACTTTCATACCTACTTCTGTTGTTTCTACTGTGACAGTAAGATTGAGCCAAGGCATATTGGCATTCAGAAAATTTATTTGATCTTTGACCAGTATGATTTGTGTTGCATTTCTACAACCAGGCACATTCTGAAAGATATTTTATTTACTGAAAAGGTATGAAGGTCTTATTTACACTATCTTTTTTCCTGCATCTTAAATATCTTAATTTTATAACTTTTTTTTTGTCTTGAAAAACAAAAAGTGTTCTTCAGTGGGGAAATAAATGTTCTCAAGAGTCATGCAATTAAATCATGGGGGGTGAAAGGATCATGCAATTGAAATTTGGATAGTGATTTACCTTAATACTTAAAGGAATTTAGAATTACAGGCTTCTCTCTCAAGTTCAATATATAAGTAGAGGTAATTGATGTCATTGCTTAAAATAACCCTTTTTCAGTGGGAGTTGCAGCAGCATCCAAAATTCATCAAGATATGGATGTATGTTGCTCAGCCAAATAAACACCATGGTCTTTTAGACAATTAAAGGCATTAAATCTTCACATATTAGATTCTGACTAACAGAGTCTTGGGCAAGCTTTTTATATGAAGACTATAAAACATGTTAATTAATAAATCCAAGTGCAAACTCATTAACTTAAGACTGTATAGCAGAAACACGGAAACAGTTACCTTTTTCCCCTTAGGATGACAACTTCACAATTATAAACAGAGCTTGCAAAGACACGCTTAGTAGGCACTTCTTTCAGATGAGCTAATTAAGAATGTTCTGTTTATTTTTGTGTGCACCCAAGTGAACAGTGCTATTATGGCAGGAGAAACTAGATAATTTTAAAATCCCAGTCACAGTTGGTTGAAGTGGCTAAGTTTAATTTTAAAACAGCGGTTCAAACTCAGGTTGGACACATTTTCTTCAGTATAATTTTAGAAGATAATAAAAATGCAAACCACTCCTGAGGGTAAATCATGTCACCTAGAAGAGGAATTCAGATGTCCTGTTTAAATTAAAAGTGCTGACTTAGAAAAAACAGAAATCATAAAGATTCAGTTATATGCTTAATAAAAGATTTAGAAGCCTCGGAATGCTCTTGTCCAGAGAAGAGTAAGAACTGAACTATTTTTTGTGCAGCATTTATGCTTGCTGCAGCATCATGTCTTTTGTTATTAAATATATTTGTACCCATCAAAACAAGTCCCACTGGTTACACTGGTGCTTCATTTGGTCATGATGCTTTGTCATCTGACAAGAATGGATTGTTATCAGTGAAATAAATTCAACAGTAATCCCTGCTGATGTCTGTCTGTTCAGGAGCTAAAAATAAACACATGCAAATATTTCTGCTGAGAATAATTCTTTTTATGCTACCTTGTGAGCAATAATATTAACAATAAAGTAGTATAGCTGCAGATGTAGCCCTGAACATATAAAATTTTACAGCAGCCTTTTCCATTGTAATATTAAGGGTCAAACTGCTGTTGTGGCAGAAAAATACAACAATGCAAAATATAGGAATCCTTACTCCCTGTATGAAGACAGTAAGAATCAAGTGAGCTTTCATAATTAGCAAAACACCGCTAGCTGAGCTGCCAGATATATTGTGCGTATGTACATGGTACATTATAGAAAGAAAAAACAATGCACCTGGTTATGCCAGGGAATGTACCAAAAAGCCACATGGCTTTTTAGTAGCTATATTGCTCTACCTTTTCCTAATATAATAATGTTCCTTTACTTGTTCTTGGTTTATTATTATAATGCATGCCAGTGACGAGAAGTCACTCCTTCATAGAAAACACTATTGAAATTTGCTTGCTGTCCTAGGGAAAGAAAGAATGAAATCTCTTTATTTTGAATTCAGTGTTCAAAATTCTACTTTATTCACTATACTTTTAAGCAGCCTTTTTTTGTTGTTTTGGTTGGTTGGTTTTTTAGATTTTTGTTTAATTGAGAAAGAAAGCATATTGACTATCTTGAAGGTTTAATACGCTCACATGCACTTTTTATGTCTTAGTCATTAGGAAAATCCTGCTTCTTAATCCCTGTCACTTGATGTAAGTTTATTGTTTTTTACATCTTGAGTACAAGAAATTTAAATGCTTTGCTGACAAGCCAGTAAAAAAGTACTTTTGCAATCATTCAGTAACTATGGAAAATATCTTATCTGAATCAGGTTCTTGAAATTTAAGCAATAAAATTTGGCTGATTTTCTTCTGAGACAATCAGTTGTTGAGCCGTGTTGATGTTAATGGAATTCCCATCTTTCTTGTCCCTTGCTCTGTCTCTCAGTGTGTGTTTTTCTACATTCTCCTGCTTTTGAACCAATTGACTCATTTAAACTGAAGTCTAACAGGTGTTTGTGCAGGTTATTACTACAAATTTAAGAAAATATACAGGAAGTTAGAAGAGGGACCTCTGTACCTTCTCAAACATACGCCATGCTTTAGGGAAGACAAAGTAATTTTTTCTTCTATGCAATGGAAAAACAACCACTCACATTGTCCTTCCCATCTGACACAACTAACAGGGTCAGGTAAATTCTCTGAATTCGCTTCCCATGTAGTTCTTCCAGAACCACAGCTGCTTTGGGCTGAAATTAAATGGAAATTGCTAAGGCTGCTATTCTGAGCACAACATTATTTAAATCAAGCAGAATGTTTTCCTGGTACTTCCTTGTATTCCAGAAAAATTCCATGAACAGTCTTTAGCAGAAAAAGATTTCTCTTCCTACCTAGTAAATGGAAATTTGTCTACTAGATGCTGTCTCTTGGCCTCCCTGACAAAACAAAAGCCAAATAAAACAAAATGTCAGCAGGTGAAATGGAAATGTAGTGCAGTGAAGTTTTCAATGCATTAATACCTAAGGAGTTATGCAAGAAATCACCCAGTATCATGAGGGGATAACATGATGATGGTAAATCACACATGTGAATGACAGGTACAATTTTAACCTGAGAAATGTTTGTTTCTCCTTCAGTAAAACAACTTATTGCACAGAGAATGAGGTTTTGCATCACTCCATATTGAACATTTTTTTTTCTTTCTTTAATTAATCTATTTTACTAAAGTGAGAATTTTTGTGTCAAGAAGGCATTTGGTGTCAAGAAATCATTTTATGTTTCCAACATTGTAAAACTGAAATGACTTGACCAGAAAAAGTCATATCAGAGCAAATAAATTTCCTAAATAGGGAAGCCTGCTTACAAATTTAGTGCAATTGGAAGAGAGTAATTTATATTAATATAATTGTACTTGCCTAATACAAATTCCTGAGTACAACAAAATTTCAGGGTGTTCGGTTTTCACACTCTTGTACATTTCTGTACAAAAGATGGGAAGAGGGAGGACTCAGAATCTGAATTTGTTGTTTCACTAAAACAAAAAACCGAAATCAACATTTTAAATAATGTTAAAATCAGAAAGCCATAGACGGTTCTGGTGTGGATTAGAAGGTGTAACACAGACTTATGTGGGTTGAGCTGGTTGACGACAAACTTAAAAGTTGACCAAAAATGTTGCTGGTCGTGTGTGTTAGTTCTCCCTGTGCAGGAGAAAGAGTTATCCTTATGATTAGCTACAGGGCTGTTTAAAGAAATATTAGAATCTAGAGTAAAAAATTAGTCACTGGAGTTCTCCATTTGAAGCTTTCTCTAAGCAATTTTTCATGTGCTAACTTCTTAATGAAAAATTCCCTGTATTTCTGCTGTGGTCAAATTAAATGTCAAAAGTCAATCTCTATTCTTCAAACTTTAACCCAGTTCCTTGTTTGGCAAATCCAAAATATGTGTGGATATCAAAGAAGTACTGTAGGTTTGTTAGAGCTTGACACCAAATTAAAAAGAAGCAATTTGGTCTTCTATACCACCTGACACATTCTGACTTCATCCATTTTGGGGATAAAAAGTGACAATGGATATTTATTAGTCACAACACCAGGTCAGCCCAAGATCATGGGAAAAAAAAATTTAAAAATAGAAAGAGAATTTGTTGTCAGATGGATATTTTTATACTCTGTGGCAGAATCTTGTTAGAGGAACAGAGTTCCTGAAAATGGGAAAGGTCATCTGTGCATTATTGACATCCATCACAAACCAAGCCCAGGCCTTTGCTGAAAGGTTCTGTATTCAGGCTTGATTGCCTTTTAAAATTGCAGCTTTTTTACTCATTTTTGCTTTGCCCATGTTTCATCTAGAAATAGAAAATCTTTAACAAAGAACAGGTAAGGAGACAAAATGGGCAGTGAAAAGTTAAAAATATCTAGACAAAGGAGCAGATATGCTGAAATATTGCAAAAAATGAGCACCTGTTTCCTAGAGGCTTCATCCAACAACCAGAGTTTTTAACATTATTCATGTGTAAAGAGGATGTAGAAATAGCTTCTCATGTTTTTAAAAGTATAACACATATTCTCTTTAATTACCAGAAATACTACTACTAAGTATAGTACTAACACTATAAGAAATATTTTTCTTTTTTCATGTAATGTTGTGGAGTTGGTTTTTTTTAAACCTGTGTAACAGTGCATATCAAACACTGAACCAAAAATTAATGAGTCAGTAGATTTTTTTCAGAAATTAAAGACAAAGACAACTAGTTCTTGCTGTTCAAAGTATTTAGAGTTTCATTAGCAGATGTGCTACTAAAAATTGTAGTAGGTGTACTGTGAGGTTGGAGAGGAATGGTTTTGCTGTTCCCATAAATTCCTTATCTGATTCTTCTATCTGCTGTTTAATGACATCACTCTTTGAATATTATATCAAAAGCAGCACAGTAATTTCTCTTTTAGTTTTCTTTCCATGATTATATTTTGCAGGTTGGAGAATACACAACAATAATGGTCCCTACCTCTGGGTTTGTGTTTTTTCCCAAATAGGTGTGATCTGATATCCTCTCTTTCCTCCAGCCAGGTGGATTTGTGGCAGTGTGTAATGACAGAAGTCCAGCATCTTTACCCATAAATCGGCCTGGAATACAGCCCACTGAAGCTAGAAAAACGTAACAGACTTGAGCGGCATTCAGGAGCTCTGAAGTGAACACAGCAGAGACCCAACATGACTGAATTTTCCAAGCCCCACTGCAAGGTAAAACTGCTGTAAAATAGCAAAAAACTTGTGTAAAATTCTTGGTAGTCTTCTGTGAATGCTATGCTGTTACTTTCGATGCAGAAATCCTACTTTTAATATCTGAGGATTCCTTCCCTTCTGTTTTGTTTTCTGTTTTGTTTTTTTTTTTGACAGGTAGCCCTGAGGAGTCTCACTGGAGAACCTCATTAAGAAGAGTTTCAGTAGTAAAAAATAATGACATAAACCACATTATTTTCCTACTGAGGTCTTGAGAGAAAAATGCAGTGGAATGGGAATAGGTAGAATTTGCTTATCAAACCATTAAAGAGCACCATATAGTTGCAAATAAAGCATTAGGTAATTATTAGAAGTGTGGATTCAAGTTCCAGAGGATAAAAAACCCAACAAAAATCATGCCATAAAAATCTAACCATTTTCCTATTTCTGTGAATTCCAGCTAGAAGAAAATGAATTGTGTTTGATTTTATAGATAATGTAAAAAAAATTACAGGGAGAGAAAAAATCATGTGGGACTAAAAAGTTGTACAATTAATTAAACTATTCTGTTCTAGGAAAGTATTATTTTTTTAATCCATGAGTAAAAAACCACTTTGTATTATTTTTCATTGAAATATTACAATAATCATTTTGAAGCTATTTGGTTCAGGAGGTATTCTGTAGTCTGGATTACTAAATGATAGAAGGTGTAATTGAGTGATTCAGCTGGCAGCTGGCTTGGTGGAATAAGAAATGTTAGTTTAGACTCCAGTTTATGGTTGGTTGTTTTCTTGTTTTACCCTCAGGAAGAAGCTTAAATGTTTAGTTCTGTAGCTTTTCTAATTTTCTACGAAGTTCACAGTAAAGCATAAGGAAACTTTGACTAGTTTATATTGGCATTTTTAATTAAATGTTTTGTTCTTGTTGTTGCAAACCAAAATTTAAACAAAAAATCAGCAGCAGGAGATTTTAACTGCACAACATTCCTTTTGAGCTGGAGACAAAAGCTCTCATTGGTGTCACTGGAGAAAGTTTATGTCTTTCTTTTTTATCTAAAGCCTGTTTTAATTTGTTGAGTTTTTCTAGCTGAGTTTGTGGTTTAGTCACTTAGCTGAGCCCCTGCAGTTGCTAATGATTAATCTTCACAAAATTGTTGTCTGGGAGAAGATGATTTATCTGTATTTTATAGGCTGGAACAAGGCACATCAGAAACAGTAAACATTTTTGGGGATCTGGTGCTGCGTTCAGTGTTTATGAACAACACTTCCTGTACCTGAGCCAAATGCCTGTGTCGTGAAAGTGTTTTTCTGTGTTGTTGTGCTATTAGTGCACTAACAGAAGGAATAAATAGAAACTTTAAATTCAGTGAACCAGATTGGTTTTGGACTGGCTTTGTGTAGTGCTCTGTTATACAAACTGTAGTGGAGTCTGATTTCAGGGCCCAGTTGCAGCAAAGCATCTCTAATGGCAGCATTGTGACCTGTTTTTCCAAAGCAATGAGGCCTTTCCATAACCTTTTTTATCTGTTCCTCTCTCTGTCTTGATTTGCACAAGCCAAACAACAATTCCATCAAACAGAAGAATAAGATGTTAGCTGAATGCCTTCATACATTTTTATGGGTGCCTGAGGGTCCCTGAAAATGCTATTTTTGCAGAATATGAACTTGAAAACAAAGCTGCAAACAGAGTGGGAGCATATCTTCCACTTCCTTTCACACCTGCACAAAGAGTCATTTCCACATGCCTATGGTCATTACATCTCCTCTATTTACATTTGATTGCATGTGAAGTGCACATTCAATAAAAAGCTGGCTAGACTGAATTTTGAAGCTGTCTTGAAGCTGCTTGTTATACCCATTTTTTTGGTGAATCCAGAACATAGAACATGTAGAATATCAACATCATAGAATTAAATTCTTGCTCTTTGTTTAACTTGGGACTCCTAAACATACACCTGCTTTACTAAAACCTTAGCTGTGAAAATTTGAACTAGGTGAAATAATTCAGGCAAACAAAGCCCAAGCCAGATACAATAATTTAGAAGCAATATACTTTTTCATGAGTATTCTAGGAGGTCAAGTGGGAAATACTGACTCATTCCGCAGAAACTTGAGCCCAATTCTTACCACATTCCTAACCTAACTGTGCAGATTCACCAGTTCAGCTGCATTTCACATAGGCAGCTGAATGCATAGGCATTTCTTTGGGTTTGTATTTTTTTACTGAATGTGATATGAGCTGAGAGCTGATTTGTTTGAGCCTGGACTTCTACTGAATGTGAACCTTGCCCTCCAGGTTTTTTTAATTCTTGATTTTCAAAAAGCTTCATCTTGGTCATGAACTCTGGGGTTTTAATACAAATTGTTTGCATCATTATTTCTAGAGGAATGATTCACTAGTTAAAAAGTAACAGAGGGGAAAGAAAAAACAACGATAAAAATGACAACCAAGCTTAAGGGATTTCAACAGAAAAGCAATAACCTGGATCCCTCTAGAGGCCGTTTGTGTAATATTTGGTAGGAAAAAAAATCTGAACTTGTCTCCCAATTTGCTGTCTACAAACAAAGGAAGCTTATCTATCTCATGTTGTTGCTTATTAACTTTCCAGTGCATTTCTGTCTGGTGGTGAAAGCTGCATAATTATTGTACTTTCTCTCCTTCAAACTAGTTCTTCCTTAGAACCGAGCAATGCAGCAGGAGTTTCTGCATGCACTGATTCAGAGTCTTAAATTAATTCCTAAAGGCATGTTTCCTTGAAAGCTGTTTTTAGAAAGCAAGTGTTTTATATCAGAAGCCAGTTGAGGCACCAGAAAGTTAGGTTTCCACTTGTGGTAGTATTGCCAAGGAGTTAATTAAACAGGCCAAACAGGGATATGGCTACTTTCCCATTTGTGTGCATTGATTCTGATCTCAGGCATAGTGAGAATACTCCTTTGTGTGAAAAGCCAAATCTTAAATCCTGTAAGAGACAAGACAGACCATTATGATGGTGGAAACCTGCAGGCAATTACCCAAAGAGGAGGTGGTTTCCTTGGAAAAGAGCAGTGCTCAACACAGCACGGTAAGGAAGAGAGCTTTCTGAACCCTTCCCATTGCTTCTGGTGTACAGTAATTTCTCCACATTAAATGCTTCCTGAGGCTGAGAGCACTGCTATTCCAGTGTCTCACTCAGGATAATCTCCTTATTGGGGGTGTGCGTGGACATAAAGGATAGAGATCCCACTGGTGTACCAGCAGTCTCTGTGACACAGCAGACTGTGAAAAAAGTGAGTGAAGTATTGGCAATGTGTCACAATCTGTCCTTCAGTGATTGATTGAAAAACCTCGCCACAAAAAAACCCCCCTCAAATCAATTTAGATGGATAATCGAAAAAAATCAGAATGTCTTCATAGTGATCTTGGTCAAATCCATCAAGGAAACCTTGCTGCCAAGGTTTTTGTATGTATTTTGTGTAATTTGAGTTGATGGTATGTAAATACTTTGCAATTAAAATGCCCTTTATAATATTTTTGGTTCATCTCTGGTCCTTATTCTGTTTCTCCTGAACATTTGTTGTTCTTTTCTCCTTTCTAGAAAAGTGCTATAGTCCTCTATCACTGTGTTATTCCATGGGATCCTACCAGCTATTTAAAAATCAATTTTAATTTTTTAATTAAATTAATATGAAGACTGGTATATCTATTATACTTCAGGCATGGAGAAAAATAGGTTTTGATCATTCATTTTGTGCAAAATATCCTTTTGTACACCATGAAATATAATTTTATCCACATGAGTGAAAGCTGATGAGGTGCTTTTGAAGAACTCTTGGCTAAAATTACCAGACATATTCAACTTTGCTGTAAAGGTGAAAAGAATAATGTTATAATGAAAGATAAAGATGTGGGAGAATACTCATAAAGGCTATTTACAAAAGAATTTATAGAGAGCACCATCTTTTTGTGCAGCATTATGTTGCCTAGGGAAAAAACTGTAACTTGTGTATATCAAGCACTACAATATAGCAAAACATAGGGAGATTATGCATAATCTGGATTAATGTTTTTACCACAAAATGTCAGCGTACCAGACTAGAATGATCTGGGGTTCACAGAAAGATCTGGTAGTGTCAAAATGTCTCTCCCTTACTTTTGTTCTGGAGCTCAGCCAAGAACTATTGATGGCATGGGAAAGACTCCAGTGGGTCTGGTCTCATTCTTCACTTCACTCTTTTCTCTACTTTGCCTAAGTACCACTTTACATTTTGCCCACGAATTCGTTCAAAGTTTCATTTCAGACCAGGAAGTATATTTGAAAGTATGTGAGCTGACACTGGGTACTCGTAAGCAATATAATTCTTTTATTCTGGCTTGATCGGCTGGCCAATTGATTTATGGGTGTTTACTACTGTTTTGGTTAATTAAGTCGGAAGCAATAACTCAGGGGCTGCATCGCCAGCAAGGGGAGCTCTTTGCTAGCCTAGGGAGGTGTGTCCTCACCAGGAGCCTTGCTCTAACCTAAACTGAAACTACTGGAGAGCTGGTATTCAGTTTTCTTTTGGCCCTTTTGCAACTTTCACATTGTGTTCCCGTACTGTTGGTTTGTAAAACAAGGGGATGATGGCTAAAAACAGGTCACTTATACATTATTTTATTTCCATGGAGATTTTATGGCTTTTTGATTTGACAGCCAGATACTGTATTTATTCCCTTCACCACTTAAAACAAAGGGGAGATTTTAACCTTTCATTTTTAATTTATGTTTTTGTAATAAATATATCCTAGTAGTTTTAGTAAAATGGTACAGTTTGCCATACCAGGAATATGGGGGATGCAGGGGACAGTCTTTCTGTACTTTTCACACTATAGGCTCATTGCCCACAGATGAATGTTTATAGGAATATTTCCTTAGAGCAGGATGTCAACCCAATTTTTCCATGATCTACTTTATGGTTTCATAAATGGTTTAAAGTGTAGGGCAGTGAAGAATCTTTTAGTGAGAACCAGTGTTCCAAGAAGCAACTTTATTTTAAATTCTCCTTCTTTTCTACTGCAAACTGTCTTGATTAGAAAGGATTTTAAACTAAAATATACAACTTTCCAGTCACGTAAAGGGAAGCACGGAGAAAATTTCATTCAATCAAAGTGAGGTGTCAGGATTAGTTTTATAACTCAAATTCTCAAATGAATCCTGCATGAAATCCAGACTGAACATAGCATTTGCCTGCTAACGCTAGAGGTATTTTTCTTTATGTACTTTATTAGTGTTGAAGTCTCATTTATTTGTGCTGGCATGTGGTTTACTTGGTGTGTTACTCCATGTATGCTGGCAGTGTTTTATCCAAATCATTCTGTACATCCATTGGTTGGTGTTAAGTTTACCAGCACTCTGAAGGTCTCTCATTTTGTGCATAACTTATGCTCTGTAGTGCTTGTGCTTGTTCCCTCAGAGCCCACCAGTGGTCTTACTCCCCCATGGTAAGAATGCTATTGCCATACTTAGAGAAAAGCAAGTCTATTTTGGCAGGGAAAATATATTAATTTAGGTGTGTAATTCTAATTTAGTAAGACAGAGGAAAATGCATCCTCTCCTCACACGTCCTTGTGTGCTCAGCAGGGAACCTGTTCTTTCCTCCTGCTGTGCCGAGGATGAGTAGAGCAGGGAGAATTCACCACTCCTTGGAGATGGCTCCTTCTCACTCCATGGCTTCAAACTAAAACTGGAGGGGAAGGGAGATTGGATTTCTGAAAAAGTTTAAAAGAGTTTCCTTTTCTCAGTGCTTCTGAGGAACAGCAATCAGTAAATTAACAATGTTAGTCACGTCAGTAACAAAAAAGTCCAAGAAAGTAGAGTTTACATCCCCAGAGTATGGGTGGAGGCACAAACTGTGGGATGGGCTAAGTGAATTCCCACCTGGTGAAGTTGGAAATTGTGTCCAGCTCTCTTGTACTCAAATCCTACTCCATGAGGCCTCTCACTTTTGCTCCTTTTGAAAATAGTCATTTTATGAGCCATCAGTACCTTTTCTCTGCTTTCATTGCCATGACTGAGTTCCCTGGAAATGCTTTGTAGCCTTCCATGCCTGGCCAGCTCTTTACAGCCCTGGACATATTCAAGCAGAGCTTTGAAGGAGATCTGCTTAGACAAATCGTGTGAACTCTGGAAACAACAGAAATATCTTCCAGCTTGGCTCCCCTGTCCCTGAAATCTCTTGGGGCTTCTTACCTAGAGCTGGCTCAGCAGCTTTTGAACAAAGATGCTGCTCCCTCTCTTCTTCCTGACCCATTCCATTCTGGAAGGAATTAGGAAAAAAAAGGAATTTAAAAAAGCATGTAATCATAAAATGCCAATATTAAATAGCCACAATCCTTCCCTTGCAGAGGTCATTTCTCGAGTGGGAAGGTAGAGAAAAACACTGTATACAAGGAAAAAAATGCTCGCTAAACAAGCACTGAGAAGAGATCTCTGTAACTAAGTATGAAATGAAGGGGAAACAGTCTTCATAAGATGAGAGAGTGGCTCATTCCAGCTCTCCACAGTACTCTCACTCCCTGTAACCTGTTGTGTTTCCCAACCATCTCAGAAACCAAAGCTCCTCTGTGCTTTCCCTGAGGTCTTCAGGGGACTGATTGTTTTTCAGAGTACAAAGACCTACTCATTTAGCTTTCAGGGGCTGTCAGTGGTGCTGTGAAGCCACTCATATATTCACAAAAGAACACTTATAGATCTCTGTGGGATCACCTTGTTTTACTACTGCTACAGCACAGTGAGGCTGTGCCTCAGATCACTCCCAGGCAAACCTGGCTTTTGTCCTTCATAAAAGTCAGGTCTCCCATAAACCACAACTCAGTTTAGAAACATACTGAGGGACTGTGTCCTGTTACAAAGCAAGGAAGGGAGAGAATAGTTTCACTCAATCAGAACAAAACAAACAAAAAACCCTTCTCTGAACACCCAGTGCAATAAGCCTCAAGGCTTCAGTTACTTGTGCTCCTCTCAATTGTGCGTGACTTTGTTAGAGGATTCATTAGTTAAGGCTAATGAGTGCTTGCCTACACACTCTCATCTCCATAACTAACACACCAGCACTTGTCTCAGAGCATTACAGTGACATTACATCAGCTGAAAGAGCCAACTGTGATTTATTAGACTGCAAAACAAAAAAATGTAGAATTATTTAGTCTGGATATGGGGAGGTGAAAAAATGTTGGACTCTGATCTCATGTATTTCCTTAGGAAAGGATACAGTTGTTCTGCCCAAATCAAGGCCTCTGTATACTCTTTGCTTTATCTTTGTATTCAAAAGTACCATGCAGAGCAGGCTGGATTTTATGGCTCTATGCTAACATTCTCTGTCAATTTACATGAGCATTGAAGGCGGTGTCAAAACTCTTGAAACTCAAGCTAAGGAGCAACTGACAAACTCATACCCGTACGTTCTAATATGGAGAGGTGTAACATTAACTCCAGTGGAAGAGTGCAGGGACTGTAAACTGAAGAAGTGCTTAAATGCTCTGATGCCTCCCTCTGCCCTGTTTTACATCAAACTAGTACAGTTGAATTGAATGGGAAAGACAGAGCAATGTAGCCATAATTCATGGCCAGACAGTGCAATTTAACTAAGACAACCTCCCCTTTGAACTGAGTCAGTGTTGACAGCTTAAATTAAGTCAGGGATTATTTTGTAGCTTCGTGTTTGTGTGCTGCAATCAGACCTGGAGAATGTCCCTCAAAAGAGATACTGGAATGACTGGAGCCACTTTGAGTTACTGGTGTTGCAGGAGAGGCAGTGAGTGCTGTGGTGCAGAAAGTACTGGGTGGGTAATCAGGTGCAGAGAAGGGACTGATGCTGAAAGCCCCAGCTGGTATCAGCATTCAAAAGGCCTGCTGATACCCAGCTCCCAGTGGGAAGCTTCCCATTCCACAGGGCAAAGATGTACTTCAAGAAATGTTTAATGGAACAGAGAAACAAAAGTAATTAATTATTTTGTCACTGCTCTCATGTTGTTCTGTAAACAATGGACAAGTTGATTAAATACATTATTTTGGTAAGTATTTTGATGTTTAATCATTAGTTTTGCAGGTTAGGCTGTTAGATAGGTGTAGTCTCTAGATGTGCTGCAATTGTTATCAAATAGAGAAATATTAATTCCCAAGTAAGACTTCTTTGGGCCATACAAACCACAGAAGTAAATGTTATTGTGGTCAAATTTGGATGTGTTTTCAATGATTTTCATGTAGGGGCTTTGGGCAGGGGTTTATTTCAGAATCCTTTGTGAAAATAAAAAAGCAAACTCAAGAAAGTAACAGGTTATATGAAAGTTCAATCACAAGGAAATAGTTAAAAGAGTTGAAGAGTTCCTTTAAGCTCTCTAAGATTATAGTGGAGTTATAAAGAGGAGGACCGGACTGACCTCAAATAGAGTAAGGTAAAACTCTTCAAGAACAACTCTCTTCAGAAAACTGAGCATGCGCATATGGAGACTTCTGCTGTTTCTTTAAACATTGGTGGTTATGGAAAAAACCACATTCATAAATAGGCAGTGTGAGATCTACTGATAAATTCAACAAAAGCAATGTTATACCTATTGCAGAGAACAAGCCTGACACTTTAATGAATGCCCAGAGCAGTAGATTGAAGAGAACAGGTAGATAGTTACATCCATTGCCTGCTGTCTTCCTTCTCCCCTGTCTTTTAGAGCAGTCAGAGTTGGAATAAAAGGGGAGAGATTTTCTTCTTTTGGAAAGGACTGAAAAAATAACTCTTTTTCCTTTATGAAAATTAGGGATACCATATCTTCTTTTATTATTATTTTCATCCATTTTTATTTCCATCTCTAGTGCAATGCTTCGAGAATAGTTGGAATAAGTAGAGTAAAATTTTAAGCAAAAGAAAAGGTTATTCTGTAGAAACAAATATGAAAAATAGGTCAGTAAGCTGTATCATAAACCATTCTTTATGCTCCTCTGGTAGTGATAAAGTTATTCAAGACCCAGAAAGTGTCCCAAAGGTTATCCCTTTGGAAAAAAACACACCAACACTGGATAAATATTGTTCTACTGCATTGTGTGTAAACCAGAGTTCTTAAAAAATAGTGGAGCACAGAAAGGAGGAGAGTGGGAACCTTCAAAGCATTCAGGATGAAACTGGCCCTACAGGCCCCAGGGCCATCTGTGGATGGCTGTGGCAGAGCTGCCTGTGCAGCCCTGTGCAGGAGCTCCAACCCTGCTGCCTCCCTGCTGGGGCCAGGGGAACTCAGTCCTGCAGCCTTGGTGAACCACCTCTGCCAGCAGCTACTTGCTGCTTACAGACAAACTTCCTTGGGCATGTTGATATTTGGATTAAAGCTTTTTGCCCCTCTCAGCCTGCAGAGCTGCAAGGAATTCACAGTGAAGATTCTAAATTACATAAAACAATGAACAAAAAATCCATCCTCTTAAGAAGTTTTTGTGTCTCTCTAGGGTGCTGAGGTTGCCAGGCTGGTTGTGTAGTAGAGCAGAGAGCAGGGGAACACTGGTCCTCTGGTTTTGGGCAGGTGGTCTGCAAAATTTCTCTTACTGCATTTTCTGCCTTTCAAAACAGGTCTTGTTTAAAGTTAGTAGCTTTTTGTAGTACATGTGTCTGTGCCTTTATTAATGTGAGCTATAGAAATTTCAGTCTTTATAGACTTGGGCTGCAATCCTGCTTAGTTAGAAATCCATGTCTCTTTTGCATTTTGTTTGCTTCTGTACTCCAATGGGAAGTTAGAGGGCATCATGTCTGAAGAGATTTGGCCTCTCAGGAGAAATGCAACCCAACTTTTGGTAAGACTGAAACTTGTAGGCAGTCACTAGTAAGGTAAGGACAGCTGTTAATGCGCTGTTGGTTGAACTCTATAGTACACCTGCAGAGACCAAGGAAAACCAAGTTTTCATGTCTGCTGCACAACAGTTACTGCTCTGAATGGTATGCCATGTATCCAGAAATATGCATAACACTGCTTGGGGAAGTGTCACTGAGTGAGATGGAAGGGCTAAAAATCCATTAATGCCCTAGTAAATCTACTCTAAAGGCAGTAAGGGCTAATCTGATCTATTGAAGTCTACAATACTTCCCTGGGCAGATGATTTACAGTGCCTTCAAGTGCCAGTGCAGATCATCGCTGCTGCCGGGGGTGTCATGGGGCACAGCCTCGGTTGCTCAGTTTGCAGAGCAGTGGCACAATTGAATTCTTGGTTTCAGTCACAGGCAGAGGTTTTTCATTTGCAATGTACTTATTTTCTTTTCTAAACTTTAATAACATGAGTTAATCATCCAAGTCAGATTTCTGCCTGCTCTGTTCAAGAAGGACGAAAGGCGGTTGATGCTGTGAAGTCTGAGCTGTAATCTAAACAGTGCTCAGTTTCAAGCATCAGAATAAATATCTCTGTGCATCTGAGCTTAACCCATGATCCTTTTCCTCCTGACACTCAGTGTCAAATCCATCGTCTTTCCCACATTGTTCGGGAAGCCTTTGAATGGCATATTGCAAAGCACAATGGTATCATAACTGTGTGTGAAACCAGTCACAGATGGCTGTCACCTGGATAGAGACCTGTTCACTTTCAAAAACAGAATAATTGCAGATGGTAAATGTCCTGTGCTGATTACAGCTTTGGGCCCTGGGCCTGATGGTGCAGGGCAAGAATCTGGCACTGCCACCAACGAGAACAGGGAACAAGGATGGCTCTGGGGACCTCCCTGCTCACCCAGACACTCAGCTCCCCTGGCATTGGCTCAGCCCAAAGCTAAAGTCCCTGCTGAACAAGTCAACTTCTGCTATGAACAAGATAAAAGACATAGAAGAAAAATGCTGTGACTCACTCTGGGCTCAGGGTCCTGACATGCCTTGGTATTGTCACTGCTCTTTCAAAAATCAGGTCTTATTTTTCAGACTACATTAGAAGCTGTGTGATGCTTTGGCACTCTCACTGCTGAGCAAAGGTTATTGCATCCAGTGTTAAATCAAGGGGTGCATTATACTGGAAAAATATTATTTTGCGTAAATAACCTTTTTGAACCATTCCATGTCAGTCTCCAGTCTGTTTCTGGGACAGAAACATGCCATGTTCCTCCTCATGGAAAAATCACATAAATAATAAAGAAAAACTGGGAACAAGATGACTCAGGAGTCAGATTTCTGATTCTGAGGCCTTTAACCAGCCATGGGGAAAATTGCTGTTCTTCGTTCAGCATCATGTAAAATAAGAGTTTGTTTACAGATAAAAAAATAGCGAAAGAATGCAGTGGAATGAGTATAAAACTCCACATACTGACTCTGCTTACTCAGAAAGAGTAGGTAGTCTTGTATAGATTTGAAGTTCTTTTATGTTTGTTTTGTTATTCAGTAGGGACAATATTTTTTTCCTTGTTTTGTTGTTTTAAGGTGAGAACTCTTCCATAGCCTTTCATGCTTGGTGCATCTTAAAGAAAGATGGAATTTTATGTGGTATACATTTTTTCTCACTATTTCATCTTGGCTAACCTTTTTAATAAAGTCTCTGTCCAAGAGCCAAATATAAATTTGAAACACTGGCTTCAGTGCTGAAGGCTGAAGCTGCTGTGCCAGTGGATATCCCAATGACACATGCATATCATATTCTGGTTTAAACCTCTGAATACATGAGCTTCTTTTTGCCCCCTCCAAAGGGGTGTAGTTGGCCCGTGACAGTTCTGTCCTGCAGCTACTATTGCTGCCAGTTTCTCATATAGTGAAGTATAGGATTCCAGTGGTGCTGTAAAGTTCATCACTTCTGAAAAGCATTTCTGCACATGCAGGACTGTAAAGTGAAACTTGCCAGGTGGTTTCTGTGCTCAAGCACATCTGCTTTGCCTCTCACACCTTCTTCTAATTGTAAATACTGTTGGTCCTGGGCTTCAGTCTCCCTCTTACTTTCCCCACTGAATAATGTGTGAAATTTCTGTAGTCTGCTCTGAAATTACACCTAGTTACTGTGACCTGTAGAGAGGCAGAGAGGAATTTCACACTCTTTGGTATGGTCTGTGATCACAGGTAAGAAAATATTATGCAACCAAACACACTATCTCTTCTTTATTGGATGATTCACCTTGGTTTATATAAAAAAACATATTTTACAACATAAAACTTGCTGGAAAAAATTAAATGGAAGTAGTTAATTTTTAGGCCTATTTAAGATTTTGAAAATCTCAAGGCAGTTTTGTTTAAAATGGCAAAATATTTTGAATATGCTGTTTTACAAGTACCATAGGTCCTTGGAAATATCCTTTCATGGAATGTGGCCTTCTAAATGTTTAATTTAACAGCTGATAATAGGATTCAGGCTCTTCGGGCTGAGAGATTTCAGAAGTTTATTCAGCTTGTTTATCTAGATGGAGCAGGGCCAAAGAATGTAATTGAATAAACAATGGTTTAATTAATTTTTCAGTCTTGCAATAGAGTGCATTTGTACCTGTGAGTGATAGCCTCTTCGGCAGATGTTGGTTTCAGATCATAAAGCAATGTTCCACCAAGGAGACCAAAAATGGTTTTCCAGTCCCCATCTGTGTTTCACTTCTGAAGAAAGTAGTAGAAACTTTCTATATTTTGTTATACATGACATAGAAATGCTGGTTTGAAAGTAGTTTGTCTGTCACTTTGACATGAACCCTTTCCTGGGGGAGGGCAGCCTGGGTGTCCACACCAGGTTTGCACAGCACTTCCAGCAGCTCCCAAGGAATATAGGCTTACTGGCAGCTCAGGCTGGTACAGGATTGCCTGGGAGTGTGTGTGGACACTGACAGGCTCTGGCTGGGTTGGCAGGGTCACATGAAGTGCCACAGAAGCACGGCCTTTGTTTCCTTCCTCCCTTCTGAATGCAGGGCTGGGAATAAGAGAGAAGTCTGAGCAAGCAGAGTTTGGCCATTCCTACTTCTAATATGTAGTTTCCAGCTTCGGGGTTGTACTTTTGGCTTGGTGTTTTTACTTGTTTGTTTTGACTCTTTCTACTGAAGCAAACAGAGCATTTGTAAAGTGCAGACACATTTTGAAAAACCACAATAAAACGAAAGAAAATCACAATAATTAGACTGAGTAAAGGTCAAAGATAGAGTTGGTTAAAGTCATCACTCAGACTTGCTCTGTAGTTTTCCTGCACTGCATCCCAGCTCCTCAGCCTTTTGCTGGGCACTGCCAGTCCTGTTTGCTTGATTGTCTTCATGTCTTCATCTTTTTTTAGAAGCTCTGAGCCCACAGCTGCATGAAGAAAGAATACACAGACAAACATTAAGATTTCTTATTAAACACAACATTGCTTTTGAACCTCAGCTAGGCTGAAGGAATCAGACTGAGAACTTAAAACATCCAGTTTTTCTCAGATTTGTCTTACAGTGCCATTTTTAGGATCCTGATATTTTAACATTTTTAATTAGTTCTTTGACAGTGATTTCAGGAAGAAAGGCAAGGATGAAATTATTGAGAAACTGCATTTGCTGACACAGGTGGTATGACCGGAGGATCATAGAGGTGATTGGCTGCTAGTATGAAAAGGTCTCATTAGGAATATTTTATGTGTTTATAACAATATGTTTACATTGCCCTTTCTGTTTTTCAGCTCCATTGATACTGAAATACAGTGGAGATCTAACTGCAAGGAGAGTTTGGATGGCTGTTTATCAAAATAAGAAAAGCACCAGCAAATTTTTTTCATTCTGATCAGACCAAGCATATGTGAGAAAGTTGATTACATCATCTGATAGCATCTGTAGATCATGTGGATTGAAAAAAAGCAGCTCAGGATCTTTTCCAAGGAATTAGAATAATAATGGGTGTAGAAAGTCCTAAGCAGGTTTGTCTCCAAGAAAGGTGTTTTCAGGCCTGCACCACTCTGAAAAATAATCAACTAATACAGCAACTAATCACTCTCTTAGTAAGCTCTGCACAAGAGAAAAGTAACAGAGAAAACCTCTCATCTTCCTCCAGAGACAGAAAGTTTGGGAAAGAGAAAGCGTAAGGAGACAACCATTGATGTGCAACAGCAGCCAGAAGCTGGGAAATTGTGGAAAAATTGGCTCAAAGCATAAAATTCAAACTGAAAACTCATCAAGCAAGATGTTAAAAGTGAAAAATAGACCCCACCTACCCCGTGGCTGATACAGAACTGGGAGCGGCAGTTATTGAAGTGTTGGCGAGCTCTCTGGTGGGAAGGCTGGGTCCTCTCCACCCTGTATTCACTGAAAAAGCCTCTGGTGTTTGCTGGAATGTCCTTTGTGCTAATAGAGTTGTCTCTGGCCTGGTTGTCTCTGTAGTAGGAAGTTTCTTCTTAAAAAGAAAAAAATGCAAAACCAAGAAACAACAAAACCAACAACTAAAACCCACAATAACAGGATTTAGAAACAAAACCAAAAAAGTTTATAGTACCAGACTGGCTGTTGACCTTTTCTGTATGCAGATTGTTGTTATTTATTTTTGAAATATGGCACTAAGCTCTGGATTTATTCATGAATGTTCTGAGAAATTTACTTTCCTTGTATTACTGGACAGAAGAACCCACAACTCTGTGGTTTTTTCTTTCACTTTCTGCCTTAGTTTGAAAGATTTTTTTTTTTTTTTTTTTTTTGCCTAGTCCCTCTGCATTATATTTCTTGGCTTTTTACAGAAGTACAATTTCTGTGCTCCAAACTTTTCTCACATAATATAACTAAATCCATATGTCCAGTTCATACAATTGAACACGAATCTCTGGCAGAAGCTCTCTTGAAATCTGGCTACCACTTTGGCATTTTTCATGAGATTTTTACCCATGCAGCTCTGTTCAGCAATTGGAAATGAAAGCACCTTCTTTGCTACTGTAGACCTTAAATAATTTTTTTTAAGACTTGATTCCCAGTTTTTGCATTCAAAGCAGAGTGACCTAAAAATTAGCTGTTTGGTTTTCCTAGTCCTTCTTGTTTTTCAAAGACATGATAAAAATTTGAAGACATTTCTTTAAAAAGGTATGGAAACTCCTGCCTTTTGCCTAATGTTCCTCTGTCCTAATCCAATTTCTTCGAAAGACAGGTTGGATCAGCAGCTTGTATTTGGTTGCAGATATTGGTCTGACTCTTGTCTGCTAGGCTGCATGAGAGCTGAAGAAGTGGAAGCAGTGGGTTGTGGGTTGTGTTTTTCCACCACATTTCAAAGCAACACATCTTCTCCATCAAAATTAGCTGTGCCAGTTTTCTGCATTTGATTTAGACAGGAAAAGTCACAACAGTATTCAAGCTTCTGCAACAGTCAAAGCTTTTTCAGCTGCCTTATCTGAATGCTGCCATTTTGTTTTATATGCCTGTGAAATTAAGTTCGGTTTTCATGAGTCCTTGTTCTGTGACCAAACTCTGTAAATGAAAAAGATTAAACACTAAAAGACATGTGCACAATGTGCTTCTACTGCAATGAGCCCCCAAAAAAATATCAAGCTGTTAAAAATGTCTGAGCTAGCAAAAGGAGTTGTAAGGAAGTATGAGTGTTTCCAAAGATATTTGGAGAGAATATGTGTTTATATAGTTAATCTATTTCAAATAAAGGCAATTTATCTTGTCTGAAGATTCACAAGGTCAGTAATGGAATTGAATTAGAAAAACAAGAACAGGATGCTCAAAAACTGTTACATGTTTAAAAACAACGCTGGACACTTTCTATTTTAGAACAAGATTTAATTGCTTTCTGTAAAATGCACTGGCAGGACAGCCATTTTCTCACTGGCAGGTAACAGCAGTTCCAAAAAAAGTGCTTTCTCCTATGTAGCTGTAGGAAGCATTGCTGCCTAGAAACTAGCATGGTCATTAATCAAAACAAAAAGAACAAACTGTTATATAAAGCAATAATTTTACTAGGCAAGTACTTCAAGTCGGCTTAAAATAGATGGTCAGAACATATTACCCAGTTCTTGGTTTATTGTCTCTATAAAAACTTGGAAGGATACATGTCTACTCCAGTAATATTTTTTTTCCAGGCTCAAATATAATCTACTTCTGCAAGTGGTTTGGGGGGTTTTTTTGGTGGATTTGTTGGTTTGTTTGTTGGGTGATTGGTTGGTTGATTTGTTGGGTTTTTTAATCTTTCTGGTTCTTGCAGCATTTTTTTCCTTATTGGTAAAAATTGGCTTCTTGCTGTGGGGGTTCAAGCACACACATTGTCCTCCTTGATTGTGCTGTATCTGAAAAGGAGTAAACACCAGCAAAGTTTCACTGGGGGTGTTGTTATCAATAGGTACCATGGAAATGTTTAAGATAATCTGAAGTAGTCTAAGCATAAGTAACAGGATGAAAGCAAGCAAAAGGAAATTTATGCTGGTCCTTAGGGGAAAACACTCTTCATATTGCATCCTGTTAAATTACATAAAAGGTCAGTAGGAAACAGGTAGGTTCTTGGAGTCACTGTCAACTGAAATTTGAGATTCACTCGCAGGAAGTTGTTTTCTCAGGAGAAGGGATTTTTCTGATCTAAGATTAACCTCAACATTTATTGCAAATGTTCTGATTCCATGGTCCTTGCTGAGCACTGGTCACTTTCTCAGTTTGAGTGTCCAAGTGCCTGGCTTGTCTCTTTTCAAGTCAGCACTGAGAATCCCTGTTCACTGGTGACAATACCATTCGTCTGGAAAATATTAATTGAGCACAGAGACATTTCGGAGACTAAGGCACTACTGTGTTGTCTCAGCAAGTATACAAATTATACAGATCTTTCTTAAGCAGAGGCCTGTAATTGGAGTTCAAGCAGCCAATTTTCTCCTACCTCACAGTAAGTGGGGAAGAGGAAATAATTTAGTTAGAAACCTGAGTTTAAATGAGAATTTATTTGGTTAGAAATAATTCAACTATTTATTTTGGTGGCTTTACTCCATTTCGCAGAGGCTGTACCAAAAAAAAAGAAAAAATGGAGTAATAAGAAATTAATTAATGGAAAAATAAAGTGAAATTCAGATATGGTGTTGTAAAATATTTAATATTAATATACTAAATTTATCCTACATGGACTACTTATTCATTCCAGTAAGCTGCTTCTTCCATCCAATAAGGTAAAAAATGCTTCAAGTATGCTCCATGTGATACTTTCCAATTCGTATTTGTCTGGGCCATAAATAGTGCTATATCAAGTTGTTACTTAAAGCAGATATATTTTTATGTAATAAAATTAGACTTGGTTGAAACTGATGGGTAGAAAAACTGCCTCCACCTGTCCCTCTTTGCTGTCATCTTTGTTCAGCATTTGGAAACCAACAACCTCTAAGAGTGTCTTAGAAATCCCCCTGTGATACATAGGAAGCAGCCAAGTGTCACTACTGGTCTCTGGCCTGTAAAGCTGCTCAAACCCCACAGATGTGATTTAAACAGCTCAGAACTTGCTTTTACATAAAACTTGTTGTAAGGAAGCCAAATTGCCCTTTCCTGAAGCCTTGAATTCATAAAAGACACAATTGGTATAAAGCCACCATGTCTTCTTAATAATTGTTCAGCCTTAGGCTAAATACAGCTCACCATGGCCAAGCTCTCTGCTGTATCTAAAAAATGCTATAATTAATAATTTGAAGTATTTTCTGAATACTTTTTAATATTATTTTATATTATTTTATTATTATATTATTTTCCTGTATATCAAAAAAATTTTATTTTTAGCTTAAAACCTGCTAAAAAATACCACACTGTAGGATGTGAAAAAAAATCATTCCACATCTGAACTGTACTTGACCTATCAAAAATTCAATGAAAAATCACTACTAGCCTGAGTTCACAAAAATAATGGGCTGGTGTTTTCAGTCAGCTGGTACTCAGAAAGCTCTGTAGTTTTCTCTGAGCTGTGACATTGGCTTAGAATATTCTATGACCATTTATTCATCACCAAGAATTAAAAATGGTTTGTTATTCAAGTATAAAAATAGAACAATACACAATTACTGTCAATTCAGTAGCTTCCCAGCCCAATTAACTGGTTTAACTAAATTAACTGGTTTAACAAGACTAATTTTCTTCCTGGAGAGAATGGACAGGCAAAAAATCAAAACAAAACAAAACCAAAACCAAATAAACAAATTAAAGCCACAAAAATCCCTCTGTGCTCTTTAGAGTTATGAGGCTGATTCGCAGAAGCATTGAATGCATCTGCACACTGAAAGGGTTGGAAGATAAAAGCACAGGCTCCAGCACCAGAACTTCTTGCCTCAAATCAGAATTCTGAGAATAAATCAAAAGTAATAGTTAGGTGTTTGATAGATTTAAACTAGTATATAACTACCTGCACCAAACTACATCATTTGGTATTAAAGCCTTTGAAGAGCTTTCCTCATTTTTATGAATGTAGCCTGAAAAGATTCGAGCTCTGCAATGTTGGTGTTGTCAACAATCTCCTTCCAAATTGTGATAAAATGATTTTCATAGGAATCAAAAAATTATCCTGAAAATAACATTAATTAAATAGCATTTGAAGTTTTGGGGTTTTTTTCTCTTTCAGTGTTCCTTCTGTAATTACTCTCTTCTCTCCTTAGTCATGTAGGAATTTCAGTCCAAGAAGCACTAGGTGAGGCTTCAGAGGTGCTTGGAAAATGTTGGTATTTCCATACATCACCAAGTACTCATTGCCAATGGATTCCCACTTCTCCTCATTCTAAGAATTGCTGAAAGTCTAGGAAAGAAGCTGTATTTCATTGCAGTTTATCTGGATATTTATCATCGTAAAATTTAGGAGATGAATAATTTCTGCAGTAAAAATAATCTTTGTAAATACATTCTATTGCACATGCTGTTTTTTCTTTATCAGAGGAATTAACCTCTACTACTAAAATCCACCATAAACTGTAAAAATTAAAGAGGACCCTAAACCATAGTTCTAAAAAGGACATAAATCAATTTAAAATTAACAATAGGCATTCTAGTTGAGCTGTTTATTGCCATTCATATTAAAATTTTATGGGAGAATAAAAATGTCAGTTATTTCTGTGCTTCTGATCATCAACTTGTACACTTACTCATTAGTTAGAATAAAAACAATAAAAGCAAACATCCTTTTTGAGTGAACAAACCGTCTAAAATTTAAAAATATTTGAAATTAATGACACGGAAAACAATGTATTCCAAACAAGTCTATACAAAGTTAATATATCTCAATGTAAGTGGGCTAGGCATGATCAACTATTAGATTAAAAATTATCTTTGATAAGAAATCTCCACTAGCATATTTTGTAACAAGTCTTTCACAGAAATACTCTTGATTCAGAGTAATTAAATTTCTTGAGTGACAAGTAGCAAATATCTGAAAAGTGATATAAAATCATTGCTAATAAAATTTGCAAATGACAAAAAAATCCTAATAGAGTAGCAATATGTGTGTCAATCTTACAGCCCAGCTTGGGTGAGCAAGCATGCTTGATGTAATATCACAAATTCTGACTAAAAACTCAAGTTTGTATATTCCATAGAAATTTCTTAACTTCAGCTGTCTTTGGTCACATGGAGCCTCCTGTAAAATTTTGCTTTGGTCCTATGTATTGTTGTTTTAGCTGTCCCGTGATTTTATTTGAGTTGGGGAATTTAAAAGCCTCAAAAAATTTAAAGTAAGTAAGGCTGGTTTTCACATCCGAATGCAAAAAGTGGGAGTTTCACAAGGTTGCAACGTGAGGCCAAAATCAGAACTGTTTTTCCTAAGTCTGACACCAAGGCAGCCGTGAGGATCTGAAACCTGTGATGTGATTCACACCATATCCACTTCTTTTTGAAACTAGATGAGTTTTCAGTAATCTTGTATTTATTTTATGCTTTCTGTAACTAATATTTAGCTTCTAGCCTTGCCCTTGTTAAAACACCCTGTTGTTGCAGAACTCCACTTTGTAATGACTCACACTTGCAAGATGCTTTTCTGTTGAATGATGACAGTGATGCTTTCTTTATTCTTTGTTTAATGACATATTTAATGATAAATAGTTGATAACTGAGAACCAAATTCTTTTATGTGACTAAAATAAGAGATAACCAGCTCAGACGAAGTAATTCCTCCGTGACCTTAGGCAAGAACCTTCAGCTCTCTGTAGCTAACATCCTTATCTATAAAATGTGAATGGCATCACTTCATTTATTACCTCAAAAGAAAGCAACAAAAGAGCTTTTTGCCTCCAGCACTGTGATAATGCACATCTGACAGGCATTACTGTTCATGATCAAAGAAATTAAGGAGTACTACATGGGACTAAGCAATTACTCTATACAAGTCCAAGGCTTTGAGTGTTTTACACCTAGACACAAGCATTTCAAGCTTTGAGCACTTATGTAGAGATCTGAGAGGTTTTGGTTATTACTTTAAGACAGGCAAACAGTTGCTTTTCTGTTCAGTACTGAACCTGCCATGTGAAGAGTTCAATTTTTGAGTGCATTGCATCTGATTTCCTTGGTGAAGGGAACAAAGATCTCAGTCACTGGATTCTCTGGAGAGGTGTCTGTGAAGTTTAACATGCCTTCAGGGAACATGCAAAATCTACAACATGTCCCTTTTCACCACATTGAGAAATTCCACACCAGTAGCACCATGACTGGGCTGCAGGCATCTGTATGGAATGCTTGTTTTCTGAGGTGTGAGCTTGAGGAATATTTTTTACTTAACAGTGTTTTTTTTATGATTTAAGATCACCATTTTAGTTATCAATAATTACACCTTACAGAAAATTGAGTGTTGATAAATGCACAATAAGCACAAATATCTTCCATGATTGTAAGTGGGGAGAATGATAAAGGCCACAGTGTCTTTTTTAAATTTTTATTGTCATTGCCAGTCTTGAGTATTAAAACTATAAACCATTTCTAACTGCCTTGATCCAAGGGATTGGGTTCATTTTTCTTTCTCTTCTAAGCTGCTCAGTAAAGTAGTTCATTTTTTTTCTCATGGTTTATGACTTAAACATTTATTTATTTTTAATACTATCACTTACTGTGTTATTAGTCTTCCTCTAACCCACAGCTCATCTACATCTTATCTTGCAGACTCACAGAAAAGTTCCTCCTCTCTCAGGCACACTTCATCTTGCATATAGGTAACACCTTCCTGCTAAGCCATTAATAAACATCATGTAGTTGTGCTTTGACCTGCTTGAAGATCACAAAAAAACAAATACAGCTAGAACATATGATGAATTTAACTAATTATTTCTTTTGTAAAGAATTGTCATTGTTTAGGACAGAACACGTCTTCATGGCACTCCTAAACCTCATCATACCTTCATGTTGTGCTTTCCACGTAGAGACATCCAAGCACAGTTTGCAGCACAGTTATAAAATAAGCATGGCTCAGTTCTTACACCTTTCTTTAAAGAAAATCTGGTGCAAACTAGTAAGATCTTTCCTTCTGGTCTCTGCACACTGATTTCCAGGGGAAATGAAGCCAGGCCCATGCAGGCTCCAACATTATCTTTCTGGTCTGACACTTGATCTGGATAATTAGGAGCCTGAGACCCACCAAATCAAAGAGACCACCCTGGGAAAAGTATACAGTTATCTGAACTTGGATTCTGAGCTTGCGTGTGCTTTCAGATAAAAAGGAACTCCTTGCAGGACTCTAACTGGCACACTTATATTGTAGTAGCATTTAAAGTTCAGCTCTTTTTGTTTTTCTTTCTAAGTTAGGCTTCATTTGGGGGATTTGATTTAAATGAAACCCAGAAGAAGACAAGGTTGCCATTGTATTGCTCTGTTATTGCCATATAATGCCATCCATCATAGATTAAAAAGGTGATGGTATGATGTTTCCCTGTTTGGGTGCAATGATATTCAATATGCTTTTTGGAGAGCTCTGTGGTCAAAGTCAGAGAAACCAGAGCTTTCTTTCTGACCTTTCTCATGTCCTTTGTAGAATTTTGATAGAGTGGGAAAATTGCTTCTAAGTCTGTAAGCTCTTCTTAAGGCAGATAAAGGGATGTGGAATTTCTGGTATCAGGTTGCCAGTATCTTGAAGAACAAGAAATCATTTAAAAGTTGACACAGTTTGAGTCCTTTATTTAAATTCTGATGTCCTGTAAGTAAATGTTGAGTGCCTGAACTGAGTGAAGTGGAAGTGAAGAAAAGTGACTTAAAAGTTTTTTTTACTGTTCTCTAAAGAGATGACTTCATTTCAACTTCTTTCTCACCCCCTGCCATGAGTGTGGAGGTGCTGCTTCCCCCAAAGAGGGCACCTAAGAAAAGGCTGGCAGCTTACTTGAGCTTTTGCATCCTGCTCTGGGCTGCTTTTTTTCATCTGTACTTTATAAATTGATCACAGCTTGCAGGCAGAAAGGCCTGCAGATTGTAAGATGGCTGCAGTCATTAGATTTAGTCTGCTTTTTATAAAAGAAAGTATAATGCAGGATTCAGTAAAAAGGTAGGCAAATGGCTTTGCTTCATGTGCTCTCCTTTTTAAAACTTACAGAGTAATGATGAGCATACTAAAGAGCTTGGGATATAGACTGGAAGATTTTTTTGAGGTTTTTATGGCTGGGCTTGTTTTGCATCTGTCTGATCCATTTGCCTTGGTCTGGTCTTGCCCACGAGTGATCTGGATCACAGAACCAGAAAAATATCTCTTCCCTTAGGCTGAGTCAGGAGATTCTTTATTGCGTAGCATATTTCCCTTCCCTCCCCTGTCCCCTCAGTATCTGAGCCAATAGGTTGAGAAGAAAAACTACCACTATGTCTGTTATTTCATAGCTGGCTTGTGTATTGGAATATCACCTTTCAGCATGGTCTTTATATGTGTTAAATGATTGAAAACTCTTAACAAAAACCTGTGGTATGTAAATCTCAGGGCATGATACACAGGTCCATCACTATTTTTTTTCCATTAGCTAATGGAGTTGCAAGGATGGACATAAACCATCAACAATAAACCCCACTGAAAGTAGGAACCTGTCCCATGTTCGGAGGCAAAAGGAGAAGGAGCTGTCGAAAGATAGCACGACAAAAATGTAAGAGTTGCACACACTTGAAAATCAGCAGTGTCACAGTTAACCAGCACTAAAAGCTTCTCATCTTAATAATGATGTCTTGAAAATATGCAGCAATTACTCATGATAGTCTTGAGATGCACTTCTTTCACAAGTTCAGGCTTATTAAGAGAGTTTAACTCACAGAGTTATATTCTTTCATTAAAAATGATTACTCGAGCATGGCTTTAATATTTTTTTAGGAAAAATGAAAACAGAAGTTAAACCTCCCTGCCTTTATGGGCTTCAGAAGTTCCTTTCTGTGTCAGTCTTGCATAAGCTAAGGTGCTGGAAAGGAATTCGAAATTGTGGGTTTTACACAGTTCAGAATTTTTCCAAGTGCTAATATTTATTAAAGGAAATTCAGTACCTAGCTGGAATACCAAATCTCTTTAACAGTGCAATACTGTGGCTTTACACCCTGTTCTCTGGAGTAAGCTAAGGTTTCCTACCAAATAAAGCAGAAGCTGATTTTCTTTTTAAACTCTGGGGAACAGACAAGCAGTATTTAATTTATATTTTTTACCATTATTTTAAAGGTTATTGTTAAAACGTATCTTCATGCTGCTGGATAACATTGGGTATGTCTTTACTTTGGGAGTGGACAGAGATCATTAAAATCTGTCTTCTTTTTCTCTCCCACCCTCCTGTCCTCTCCCAGTGCACCCATATTTTGCATACATTTTCCAGTGTTTTTTCGCTTGTAATGATTAAACACATTGGCAGCTGTTTGTAGACTCTGAAACAGCAGAATAGGAGGGAGAGAAACTGCACAAACCCTCCCACATCCCTTTACTATGGATGTTTCCCATGACCTCTGAGTAGTGTTAACCTCCAGTCTGTTCGTCGTGAAGAAAACCCGAGGACTTCTGAAAGCCCAGATACCAGTTTCTCTGCTAATGTGCAATTGTGGGAATTCACTGCTGTGGAAAACCAGTAACATTGGTGAGCTTGTAGTTCAAATCAGCACAAAAAGAGATGAAACCATTTATCCTGACATAGTGGTTAGATGTCACATACAAAATGGCTCTGAGCAGGGGAACAGTTGGGGCTGTGGCACAGGATGACTGACTGGGTTTTCAACTGTGTCACAGGGTAGTCAAGACCTTCTACCTGAAGTGGTTCACAGCAAACCTTCTGAGCAATGCAGGTGATACTGACCTTGTATGAGTGAGCAGAAGTTGTTTGATGAGGTTTTTATCACTATTAAATGAAGACACTGGATCTATTATACTACAAACAAGCAATTTCTGTATATATTGTGGGTTTTAGTGGTACTCTGGCAGGTCTTTTCAGCTTGATTTTTTGCTTGCAGTGGATGCTGAAGATATATTTTTATTTACTTTTTATCTGTCCTCCACTGATCTATCCACTGCTTTGCTCAGAATATTCCACCACAAAATTTTAAATACACAGATTCCCTTTTCTTTTGCAAGATATATAGGGAGAAAGCCCATAGTGGATAAAATTTTAAAACTACTGATGTGCTACTAAATAAAAATGATTTAGTATCTAAATACAGCACCAGTCTGGTAATCATAGCAGACATAAGAAACAGTAAAAATTTAATTAAACCAATTGTATTATTGTTATACTTCAACCTCAAATGGAGTAGGGAAAGAGTAATATTAGAACTGCTAAACCACATACTAGAAGATTTTCAGACCTTTGTAATTTAAAGCAAGAAAATAAATAAGATCAAAAATAGTTTTAGGATGAACTAAGTCAGTGGTTATAACATGAAGTTGCCTGAAATAGGTTCTCTTGGTTATGTCTTAGCAGAGAAGAGACATGAATAAGATATTACTTTGCACCACTGATATGCTCAGCTCTATACATATGGGAGGCACCTGTAGCTGTCATAGGAATGCTCTGAGTAAAAATGCAGGAATATGGAAGATGATTCAACTGGGTTTTTGCTTCCACAGCCTATTCCTCTGCTGGGTTGAATTTGAGCACTGCTGAATCGTAAGCCCAGAGCATATCAGAGAGAGAGATTTCTGATCATTCACAACACCGAATCCATAAAATATTCATGAAACCTCGGCAATCTGAATTAGCCTTTCAAGTAATAAAAAAATACATCAAAGTAATACAATAAATGAGGGGGTCCCTCTACTACATGTGATATGAAGCATAAGAATTTCTTTTGAATATTTGATTCATGAAAAGTAAATGAAGCGTTTTCTGATGCAACAATTATGGGATTTCATACTGTATGAAAGAGTAACAAGAAAGATACTGTGTTATTGTTAGTGGCTCTATTTCCTACCATCTAAACTAATGAGCACCTTTGATCTTCTCTGAATTCTTCATGCTTCATTGTTTCCATCATTGTCAAAAGCCCGCTCCTTTACTTTTCTTGGGAAATAATCTACATAATGCAAAGTGACTGTTTATGGAGCACAGTGAATGTTCCACTCAAGGAAGAAAGGGCATCATCTGCTAAAAGGAGACATATCCTTAAGACAGCTACAAAATTAGACAATTTCTGCAGACAGCAGATTTTTTTTTTTCCCGCCAGTCAGAATTTAAAGAAAGGAACCATCCCACATTTGGCAGACAATTTTGCTTCTCCAGAGGTAAACATTACAGAGTGAAAATAGTTACAATTTTGGTTTTTCTCAGGTAATTTTATTCTTTTGAATATTTTTAAGTGCCTGGTTAATGAAAAAGCAAAAAAAAATTAACTGCAACAATTATTGTTCTAGAGATATACGCAATATTCATGTCATCTTTTTATGAGTTCATTTTCAATTTCAGTTTTTGGATTTCTGTATCACTAATTTTTGCTTTTTGGTTCCCAACCAGCAGATAACAATGCAGGAAGACACCTGTCACCTTTCATATTGCTGGTGTACAAGTTTGAATAAATTTCTTTGAAGCTTTGATGCTGGATATTAAAATATAAGGCTCTAATCCTAAAGCATCTCCTAAATTTGAAAGCCCTTCTTAATTTTAATAGTGCCTGTCTCAAGATTGCATAGATGGATTTTTTACAGGATTTATTAGACATATTTTCATAAGGAACAAGAGAGGATGATTTTAAAGAGTTTCAGTTACAAATGTGTATGTATGTAGCCCAGGATGGCTATATTTGAATGTTTCTGACACAAATAAAAACTGTGATTTAAAAAGCAAATCCTTAGTCACAGATAGGGATCACTGCTATGGCAGATTCAAGAAAAGAGAAGATCCTGCATATGAATATAGATTACCTCATTCTCACTGCATTTGTGTCCAGTACAATTCCCATTGGCCTCAGAGGATTTACATCGGTGTGAATGACGCGGGAACCAACCTGAAGGATTCAGTGTTCAGAAAAGTAACTTAAAGCCTCTCCTGTCTCTAAACAGGCTGAATTTTCAAACCAGAAGCAAAGTTAAATACATCGACCTGTTCATCCGAGGTGTCCTGGCATTCCTTGCAGCCACTGCAGCTTGTGTGTCCTGCAGCTCTTTCCAGTGTCCTGCTCTAGCTAAGATCTCAATCTGAGTGCCTTTGTCAGCCAGACCCTGCTGGGTCCCCTCGACCTGTGCTGGTCTGAAAGTGGGAAAACAAAGCAAAGTTTGTCTTAGGAACTGTTCCCAGTGTGACCAGAGAAGGGACAAAGATGAAGGGACCCTCGATTGCTCACCCACTGCTCTGCAAAGTATCTGACTGGAGAGAAGCTGACTACATTCCAACATTCCTTTTTGAAACTAACCTTCCTTAAACAACAAGAAGAAAAAAGATCAAACAAGAACTAGTTTTATTCAAAGAAGCAGTGTGAGAGATCATCAAGAAGCAAGCTTATAGTTAGAGGAAAGATAACACACTCATTTTCTCCTCTCATCATACACTCCCAGAAATATCTTGATCAATATCAGAGCTCTATGCAATATGTAAAGAAGATTACATTTCGTAAGATATATTTTAAATTACACATTTCCACACACTGTATTAATATGAAATGCAATTTTATCTGATTTTAATACTTTAATGTTAGCTTCCATTATTTTCACAGTAAGTAAATAAAGAGATGTACAGAAATCTGGATTTAATTAGATAGGACACACTATCACTTACTGAACAACATAAGTAGAATGCATTAAATACAAGCATTGTGTACTACTTTTTGTCCTGAGATGATGCACAGCAACACAGCAAAGTTGCATTTAATGCTGACTGCCAAAACCCACTCAAGTTTTGTAGAATATAAATTGGCAACCTTTTCTTTTTTTTTTTTTCTGGTTCTTATTTATTAGATTCATCCACCTTTAAAAACCGTTTTTCATTTTTGCCTTTCATTAATTCTATTTGTGATGACCAAAAGAAAATACTGCACAAGTTATATGTAACTGAGTCTTGGTGCTATTACTGTCAGTGGGAGCTCTCTTTACCCTACACAGGTTATTATTATGCCACACACAAGAGCACCGGATGTAACAACCAAAAAGAGAAGGAGTTTGCGGAAAGAAAGTTACAAGACTGGGCCATGACCCAGGGAAATATCTGCCTCCAGGTATTTTGAAAATCTACTCCAAAATGAAATTACTTTTTCACTTTTTAGCTCCCATTGAGCATGGTCTAAATGCCAGTGTGATTCATCATTGTCCCTGATAATTCTCTGGGACATCTACTTACAGGCCTGCTAATGCTGTTTGAGCTCCTTGCTGCTGTCTGGGAAGGCAGTGCAGGTGCCACGCTCTGCCAGAGGTGTAGCCAGGGGCTGGTGGTACCTGCTGGCAGTGGCAGGTGAGCCACGCACTCAGACTTGTGCCCTTGTGTAGAACCCGCCCCAGGATGGATCTTCATTCCAGCAGTGGCACAGCTTTCAAACTCCTTTCATGCTGGACAAATAACAGATGTTGCCTAAGCCTTATTCTTTACTGCTGTGTCATAGCTCCTGGTAACCAACAAAACCAAGGGCAGTAATCAATTGTGGTTTCTCCATTTTTCTCATGCTGCTTTCCTCTCTGAAGTGTTGTTCTGGCTCTTTCATTACAGGGACATCTGAGCACTGCACTGCCTTTAATCCCTCAGCAGGTTCAAGGGCAAGAAAGGACATGGTGACCAGTGCTGTGCTAACTCCATATACGTCCCTCTTGTTTTTCAGGCTTTTTTTCCCTTGGTCATTAATTCCCATCAGGTGAAAAGCTTTCTACACTGCAGTTTGTTATACATAAAAAAACCTGTTGGGCAATATTAAAACTTTTTTTTTTATTTTATAGAAGAAGAGTCAAAATAAAACCAGAACCACTAAATTCCTCCCCATCTCAAGGGGTTCTGATTTCCAGTAACTCCTTCTATTTCTATGAGACTTTTTGGTTTTTTCTCACACCAGACTCTTATGTTCAGGAAACCTTTGTATCTTTATTCATAGCTGCCTACATAAATTCTTGGGTTGTTATTTATGCCATTATGTTAATGCCCCTTTCATCTTAAAATACTGCACTGAATATGTCTTAATTTTCTGTTAAAGGTTACATTGACAAAGGCTAATAAAACACATGGAGCATTATTTGTATTTACTTGCAAAGCTGCAGTATCCAGGACAACATCATCACTTCTATAAAGTATTATCCCATAAAGTTCATTTTGAAAGTGAATGCCATATCTCATTTTACTATGACATGCAAACAGCCTATCTATCTAAGCCTTTACAGCACATCCATCACACCAGAAGGGTGCTGGTGCCAGTGAATCAAAAGCTACAGCAGCAGTTAACAAGAAGTGTGCTAATTAATGGCTCAAACAGAAAGTTTTAAGAGTGATTTTTCCAGACACTTCACTCAAAAGTGATTGAGAAGGAAATGCCTCTTTAAAATTTTTATATAATGTCACACTAAATGAACCATAAAGAAACAATATAGAAAATACATAGCTTGGAATTTATGAGAACATTTCACAACTATTAAAGACCATGTTTAAAGGTCTGGGTTTTAAATGGAGCCAAGGGACCTTTGAAAGCAGATTTACCAGCAAGGTCATCTTTAAAAATGGAAAGGAGGAAAACCAGGTCCCAAACATCACAGTCAGGAACATAACAAAGCCCAGAATTGCTAGAGAAGAGAGGAAGAATGGACACTAAAATGCTAAGAAATCATTATATAGAGCATATTTATTCAAATCCGAAAGAAATGTTGACTGGCAGTCAACAGCTAAACGAAAAATGGCATTGCAGCTGGCTTTTTTAGAAAAAAGTCTTTTGGCCCAGCCATCCTCACTGGCTATTTCAAACTGCTGCTGTTCACTAGCTTAGCTGGTGACATGTTACTGCATCTCAGAACATACAAATCTTGTCTCATGAGAAAACAGTTGTCAAAACATTTTTTATCCTTCATGACATATGGAAAGAAATTCTTCATACATATTGAAACCATTTTTTTTCTTTGAAGCAGTTTCAGTCATATGATATATGGTATAACATAAAGCCAAGTTCCAAATTACAAACCTAGAACAAAAAAATCTAAAAACTTTGAAATATGTCTATTTTTTGGAACATACTTTCTCCCATTATTTCATCAATAAATTCAATTTCTGTGAAATGGGTACTTACTTTACAAAGTAGAGTTAATGTCCATAAGACAATGTGTTATTTGGATTTGCATTCTATGGCAGCATTTCTTTCAAAGCTTTTTTTCAAACTGACCTGATAATAGAAACATGATCCATATTGTGTGAAAATAAAGGTCCTTTTTGCTTTAAGTGAGGCAGTTAGTTCCCCACCCCCTCCAAGAAGACGAACTCCAAATCTTTTTTTGAAAAGGAGTACAAAAAAAATCAAACTATTAATGTTTTTGGCTGTAAATATAAGGCCAAGCTCTTTCAGTATCTGAGAAATGGAAAGCAAAAGTGTAGTGGCAGAAATAAACCTTGTTGAATTCTTGCATACTTCTTTTTTGTAGCCTAAGCCCCTCCCAGATACGCAGATTGTCACACTTAGTATTTGGCAATAATTTAAGTGGTGTCAAACACACATTTACCCTTTCCCGCCCCACAAATATTAAACTGTGTTTTTATAGGAGAACCAGGGTTGTTTGGGGAGCCACTGCACACACGGTGAGAGGGGGGGTGGGAGAACACCTCCTCTGCATTAAATAATCTGGTGATCTGCATCCACAATAGGCAGCCATAGATGGGCAGGTCCCACTCTCTGCCCAGGGATGATTTAGAGATGCCCTGCGCCACTGAGGCTGCATTTTAGTAACTGCTGCATGACTAGAAAAGTTCTACCTCTCAGTGTCCTCAGAGCTGAGACAAGCTGTGGAGCTCAGACTGAGGAATTATTTCTGCCCCCGGGACTGCAAATTCCCAGCCTTGCTTTGCCAGTGTCTGCCCTGGGGAGCAGGGGCAGTGGGCAGCAGGTGAGGGACACTCAGGGCAGACCCCTGGGCTCTGCCCTGGCCACGCTGCCCAGGAAGGAGAAGGATGGGGCGCGGGGAGCCGTGGAGGCTGTGAACACCCTGGGGTGGCTGTTGCCTCCAAGGACCTGGCAAAGGAATGAGGAAAGCTCGCCAGAGATTCCTCTCACTTCTTTTCTTGCACAGCACTGGGAAAGGACAGTTTCCTGGCTGCTAAGATAATTCTCTGCTTGAAATCTGAGTACCCTTTACCTTTGACAAAGACATATTCTTACTGAAGTTTTTACAAAATAATACTAGTCTATTTCTTACACATTGAAGAGCACCACTTCATTCACAGCTACTGCAAATGCATCCAGAACAGAGCTGGAAGGTAATTAGCAGTCATAACTGTCTGCCACCTTTTTCTTATCTGATATTTTCAAGCCCAGTAAATTAAAATGTCTAACGCTAATAACTTATTTATTTTTATATGCCATTGAACTTGCTGGCCATTTTTAGTTATCAGTTCTTAAAGAAAACACTTTAGAACTTGAATCTTGTAAAATTTCAGCCTGGAGCAGACTTTACCAAAGTTAATGAGCCATGAAAAATAAGATTTAGCTTGAGAAGGCTGCTAATACAATTTTTCATCTGTACCCTGTACTGGCAGGCCATGATCAGTTAAAATAGATACTTCAATTAATCCTTCATTGGAAATTGAGAAAATAACCTATAGGGCTTTATTTTTTAAAAAGTGTCAGTTTTTCTACTGGGTTTTAGTACCTTTGTGGCAGCAAGATGAGGAGAACAGTCCCAGCTCGAGGGAGAGCTCTCATTCCAGGGCTGTGAGAGCAGAAGGGTCAGAGCATTGTGCTCTGTGGTGCCCAGCAGAGCAGAGCTGCTGCTTTACTCATTCTTAGTCTTCTGTGCACCTCAGGCTGGCCCCTGGCTACCCAGGGGTGAAGCTGTGAAACCTCCCCTGCCCTCCACACATTGCTAAAGCTGGCTGGAACCCGGGGACGTGTGCTGGTCAAGTGTCAGCTCCCTCCTAGGCTTCATCTGCCCCATCCCTGCTGCAGGAGAGGCATCATGTTGGGATTTCCAAGGAATCAAACACAGTGGTGTATCCTACTCTTGTAGCTTAATACCATTTCTCAACACTATGCTTTGAAAACAATCTTGAAAACAACTCTTTTATATGTTCTACATGATATTTGGTGTTGTCTGGCTTGGGTTTTTTTCCTTACCTGGAACAATATTAAGCTGTACCAGAAAAAAAAATGCAAAAATGCAATGCTAAATTCAGGTGTCTGGGGTTTGGTATCATGCTAATATTATTTCTGCATATTTATACATTTTATTTTAGAAAAATAGACTGTATCTTTTCCTATTTTAAATTGAAGTTATCAAACAAATGCAAAGAACAAAGAAATCTAACCCCTTTGTTTTTTGGCAGGGTGAACCAATACAGCTCATTTGTAATAAGGTTTTACTCAATTTTATTCTGTATTCAAAATTTTTTGACTTTCAGAGTTCCCTTTTTCTCAAGAAAGGTGTCTAGGTAAAACAGAAAACAACAATTTGTGACTAAATTCACCATGCTGGCCTTTTTTTCCCCATGTCATTTTCACTCATGCTGCTTGGCAAGCTCACATGAGAAATGACAAAGTTCACAGAACTGTGACTTCTCCATTAAAATGAAATAGCCTCTCTTTTGCTGTCCTTCTTCACAATTTTCAGAATTTAATGTCAATAAATGAGTGGCACACCAGTGGCATTTATAAATTCAGTTCATTTTGTTCTATCTAGAAAATAGAAATGGAACTTGGCACCTTCTGTGTGTTTTCTTGATATCAGATATTTAGAAAACTATCTGACTACATGAAGAAGCATTTATCAAACTAAACATGCTATCTATATGTAAACACCCCTACCTGTTGCAGAGATTACTTTTACATCCCCATTTTTCTCCAGTCTTGATGGTGCATTGCAGTACTCAAAGTGCTGATAAAAATGATTGGGTTCTGCTGACTTCAGAATAGGAAATGACAAATAGATCGAAATGCACAGACTAAAGTAAAAATAATTGCTAAACTTGCTAATGTAACTCTTACATATTTTCTTGCCACACAATGTATTAAATAAACAAATGTAATAGATAAATGTCTCTCTAGCCCAAAAAAACTGCCTTCACCATTAGTGACTGTAAACTTTAGCACTCCATCTTAGTGGGTGAATATTTGTATGAGATTCAGCACTGGACTTCCCTCATTACATTTTAGAGACCATACTGGCTGCTGCCTGCCAGCACCTGAGTGTCTGTGAGCATCTGGGCCATGTGAATACGCATTTAAAGGTGTTGTGTAGTGTGAGAAGGGGTGCAGTTCTTTAACACGTGAAAGAGGAAAGTTCACATCCCATACTAGAATAACTTCCTGACCTGAGACACTATTGAAAAACCCATGCGAAGGCAAAGGGCTGAGTGGTCACTGTGCAGCTCCTGGTGCTGCTGGCAGAACAGGGACTGGTGTCAGCACACACCATCCCAAACAAACCAGCCCCAGGCCTCACTCCCCCAGCCTCACCCTGCAGCGCCTGCACTGAGCTCCCCTCCCATTCCTGAACTCCCAGCACCAGCACAGCGACATTTCACAGCCTTATTTGAAATCTAGCTAACATAGTTACCACACTGATGTCTGAGAGATGGAGTGGATAGCTGGACTGCTCTTGCATTCTCAGTGTTGCTTTTCAAGCCCTCTTCCTTCTGGATCTTCATTTCTGTCTCTGTCTGCCTTTGTTTCCCTGCCCCTGCCTGGGGCAGTCATCACCTAATTTTCTCTTGCACCTCACCCATTTCCCCATCTTTTTCCATGCTTCAGTCACCATCATATTATACAGCTAAAAGGTATTATCTGCCCCTTACACACGCACCAGAAAGAACGATTAAAATCCTGTTCAGAGTCTTGCAGTATTCCATGCCAGGTTGTTCATCACTGTGGGGGGTGGAATAGTAAATCCCTCAGTGGGAGTGTCTGGAGGGCCTTGTATCTGACTGCCAGCTCTGTTGTCACACTTTCTCACTAATCCCCTCTTGCATTAGCTCTCCTATCTCCACACCCATAAACTACATTTGTATTCCCACTGAGAACATGACGTAGAGTCCTTCTGCATTGCCTTAAATCTCCCATCTTTCTTTGCTCGCTCATTTTGCCATCCAAGGTTTACATTGTGTTCTTAATTTCCTCTGCAAAGTCTGGCAACTTTCACTTCCTCACGTCTTCTCCCTCATCTGTTGCTTTGCCTAAATTTTTAAGATTCAGCTCTTTTTTTCTGTTTGCTCTTTTCTGTGCTAAAAGTGGGGGTTATTTGTCCAACAATCTCTCAACTACTAATTTTCACATCTTACAGGGATATGGTTTTCAGACAACTTTTGCCTTTATTTTAAAAATAACTTAGCCTCTCCATCCCACTTGCTTTTATTGACTGTTTCTCTTCCTTTCTAAAAGCTTGGCCTTCTGAAAACAAAATTTACTAGCTGTTGATATTTAAGCAAAATTAATGTGTGAGCTTCTATCAGTTTCAAATTAATCCCTTCACCAAAATTCATGGCAGAATGAAAATACATTTTCCTTTGGAAATGCTGAAGTTTTTCACCTGTAACAAGCTGCATTGACTGGACCATTTTGACAATACCTGTTCTCCAGTCTGCATTTGGGAAGGTATATTATTTTGTGATGTTACAGATCCCAGCAGTATTTATCTCCCTAGTAAAATGTGTTTTCAGCTTTATCTCTTTCCAGTCCACTTGAGCAGAGGAGAGTCATAACAAGCACAGGATTTAGGAGAGATGCACCCTTCAACACCAACAGAAATTAATCTGCAGTAATTCCCCAACACGCTTTGGCTCGAGACTGCAGCTTTCACCACCTTTCCAAGTAATGCATGCCATCAGTCCATGTCTCAGTCATGGCAGGGGCCTGGATGGTGCTACAATGTCTGACTCATCCTGCAGCAGACACTCAAATTACTGTTTTATTCTCCTGAGGATTGATCTTTTTATACTAAACAAATGTTGTAGTTGTTCCTTTTGCCTTAAACCTAATAGTGTGACGTTACAGCTAAGTAGCTCGTGGTCCCTGCTGCTGAGCAATAATATTTTTTATATCAACAAAAACCCTTTGTAATACTTCATACAATCAGTGCAGAAGTGGCATTCTGAATATTCTCTGTCTGAGTTCTTGGAACTCAGTTCTTTTGTGTTTGAGATGTACAGAAGGGTTTTCTTGATTAAAGGAAGTACAGTGACAGATTCTGCTGGATCAGATCTCTACTATGCACCTTCTGTTACTGCTCAAGTAAGGCAGATGAATTAAAGATGGGGACGACTCTTCTTCTTGCCAGAAATTCCAGAATTTCTTAAGAGTCCACGTTCTTTTACGGAGAAGTTGCATGGATTTTCAATACTAGACTTTCTGCAATATTGTGCTTGTGGGTGCAGACAATTTTTTTTCATACCAAGCAGAAAGACAAATGGAAACAGCACTTTGCTGTTCCTCTGTCTGTAAAAGTGATTTTCCTGTCGCTTCTAATCATTGGCCATTGAGTTGGAAAAGTAAATTCTGGAATTTGGCAACTTATATTGATTGACATTAGCACCAAAATGTACAGACAAATTAGCAGAGGGTAGAGTTTGCCTCAAGATTATGAGAGGGTTTGGTTTGTTTGGTTCTCATTCTGTGGAGTATAAAGTAGATAAGAATATCTAAGGATAGTTAGAACATATCAACATAAACATCAGGAAAATCAGTCTATGCAAGAGGCAGATCTGCCAGGACCATCTCCAGCCATTCTAAAGTTTATCTGTGATGCAGTAACTGACCTGGCTCTGTTTCATGAGCTCTAGCTCAAAACCACCTTGGTACTTGAGGGCTGCAAAACAGAAAATATGACAAATGTGTGTCCTGAGAAGGGCACAAATTTACAAGACAGTAAATTTGATATCAATACCTTAAAAATCATTAGAAAGTAAATGAAAAATTGAAAGAGATAAACTAAAATATAAATTAATCTTTATTCTTTGGTTTTTGGAAGGAGACAAAAAGTCTATGATAAAGAAGATCCACTCAATATAATATATCTGTCTTTCCAAAGGGCTCTCAAAATCTCCCTTGCCAAAAGAGAAGGATTAAAGAGCTGAAAACAGAGAGTAGGAGCAGAAGTTGAAGATTCACTAAAGAAACAGAAAAAACCCTTTGAGATGGGCAATGAGTCATTTAAATGGCAGATACAATTCAACAAAATAAATGTGAAATTATATAGATGAGGGAAAGATAAACCATAATTTCACGTATAACATGATGTGTTCTAAATTACTGCAGACTGCATCTTGCAGAGTAATATGCACTCCATGAGAACATCAGCTCAGAGAATAGAAAAATAAAGACAAATGTTAGGAATTATTAAGACGGTAAAAAAAAGAGAAAACTTTCTCTGACTGAGGTAGTTTCTGATTTCATGTTTGGTCTGTCTTAGACATCTGCTTTTACTCATTCCTTGAGACAGCATATTATGAACTTTGGTTTTACCCTGTATAGCCATTTTAATGTTTTTACTGACATGCCTCAGTGTATTCAGCAATTTATTCACTAAAAAAAGCATAAACCCCATATTTTATAAATAACAGAACTAATTACGTAAGTCTTGTTTTCATTTTCAGTAAGTGTGTGTATGTGTATATATATGTGTGTTTCATTCTTCTAATCTTAAATTGCAATGTTGTCTTTATCCCATTTTATATCTCCTATATTTATAGCTTCCTGCAAGCTCCTAATATGTTCCTCAAGACCACAACTCTGACTAGGAAGATGAAGGAACATTAAATCAACCATACTGAACATAATTTGACTGGCAGCTTGCCTCAAACACTATTTTTCTCCTTGTCTATCCTTTTGATTTTACAACAGAAATTTCCCTGAAGCAGCACTTACATTACAATGCTTTCCCTAAGACAGGTTAATTGCTATTTGCTTTAATTATTCTCTGTTCAGATTCAGAAGAGCTGTCAAAATACACCTTCATGATTATATATTTCACAATAAGATTGGAATGAAGACTGGACCATTGAAATAGTAGTAAAAAAACCCCATTATTTCTAGGTAAGTTAGTTTTTCTCTTCAGTTACTTTGGAAGAAACTGGCACAGACTAATGCATTCCACACATCTTTCACAAATATGCTAAGAAAAGCTTACTGAGACAGACAAATAATTAAAATAAAGTGTGATAAGGGAAACATGCAAGCATACAAAAACTCATAAAAAATAATACATTTTTAGTTTGATGCAAAGCATACACAAAATTAAGCTCCTTCAAGTAGTGTCCTCCTTCTGATGTTCCTATGCCAAGATCAAAATTAAACAAATTGAAAAATTGGTATAAAATTATGTCCCAGCCTGGAACATTTCTTCATCATTGTGCTGTAAATTACCAAAGAACATTATCTGTATAACAAATCAGTCTATCTTGGATCTTGCCAAGTTATTCTCTATTTTCCTCTGCCTTTTGATATTATTTTCTTTCAGCTTATGCTGCTCTCAGTGAGGGACAGCTTTTCTCTAACTTGCCTCTTTCCCTCTGCTCTTGAATGAACCAGTTTTACCTTGCCAAGGCTCACATGCCTCAGAAGTCTGAGTACACAGGTTCTTCTGAAATGGGTACAGACATTCTCAGCATGAAACTCCATCACTATTTCAGGCTAATCTGGATCTGATGGTGTAGTCTTTCAAATTAGGCATAGAAAGAAATTGTTTTATTACTTGATTGGATCCCTCAGAATCAAACTCAAGACTACTCTTTGAATCTCTTTCTCTTCTCTCATAAGCAAAATCATCCATCATGTAAGTTAAATTAGTCTCCGCTTTGCCAAGGAAAGCAGAGTCCTCCTCAAAGTTTTAGGATACCCACCTTTTGCTGTGTGAGGCGAATGTGTGGAGCTGCTTTTTCTGCAGGCTGTTGGGGTCTCCACTTCCAGTGCATGGCTTCCAATGCCTTCTGCCAATGGGGCAATGGGGCAGTTTTGCACCAATAATCCCATAATTACCAAAAAGTAATTATGATATGTCTGAAAACTGCTTAGAGATGTCTAACATGAAATACAATTCTGGCTGAAGATTGTAAGACAAAATGAAATGAAAATAAATGTTCGACATGACAAATCTTTTTCAGTGCATAGCTTGCATTTTTCAAACCTATGGTGCTAAAGAGAGGCCAGTACCACCTACACAGCTGAATTTGAAAGTTGTATTTTCCTGACAAAGTAAACTTACCATTAGTTTTATGATTATTGTTCTAACATATTTCTTAAATGGAGTGTAATACATGCAATGTTTCCTAATATTTTTTCTATAAGAGGATTTGGGAGATATTTTTGTTCTCATACACCTCTCTCTGTACTCACTAATATTAGACTGGTAAGATTTTGTAAGAGAGCTCAAACTCACCCAGAGAGAAAGCCTTTAGACTGCATAAAGGGCAGTAAGTGTTTGCAAATGCTCCTCTTGCCTTTCTTTATGAGGACTGTACGTGAGCAAACACAAGGAATTGAGCTTGCCAATCCCCAACCATTTATTCCCAATTACTAGGCTTACCCCAACAAGATTACTTTTCAGCTTTATCTTACTCTGACTCTCAAGCAGAGAAGAAAAATCTTTTTTAACAAAGTAATGCATTTGTGGAACAGGGTTTAACATTGAGGCAGAAACTCTCTGATGGCAGGATGAATCTGCTTCCCACCTTTCCTTAGCACAGCAGTGCTTGTTCTAGAATAGAATAGAAAAGGTAGTACTTTTCTGCAATTTTTTAGTCAACACTTTGTGGTTGTTCTAAGTCTGTCATTTGGGGGCCTTCTCCATGGAATTTGGCCATTCCAATGACACTTTGTAATTTGCTTTGTTCAGGGAAGATTTTCTGCCACACAAGTAGTGTAAAGCAAAGAATACAGAATACAAAAATAAATGTTTTTCCAAACAGCGAGGTGTTTATATAGAAGGCTTACTGAGAAGTGATGTCATTATGGGAGGAATGAAAATATCCTGTAGAGCTCTATTGGACACATACATCTTTAGCAAATAATGCTTCATGTTGTTTGGAATACCTACTCCAAAGGACAAAAACACACCAAAACCCACATGAAAACTAGAAACATTTTTGCCTGCAATTTTCTGGACCTCTGAAATGTAAGATCTGAAATAAAATAAGTAGAAAAGTCTCTGAACCTTCAGAAAAAAAAGTATTCTTTCAGTGTTTCTTTTGTCATATTTCCATCTCCTACTACAAAATTTTGTCTAGGCAAATGCTTATTTATTTGTAATAGAACTGCCCAAGTGGCACAATATGGGATGAGCATTTCCTGTGCACTCACCATGGTGTGCACAGATAATAAACAAGCCCAGCAAAAGAAATGGCAACATGAGTGTAACTGAAATTGACTGACTGCATAACTTAACTTCGTACAATTAAGAAATAGCAAAATTAACTGTTTGCACAGGAAACAACTATTTTGGTGCTGTTCCATCCCTGTTTGCAGCAATGCAATTCTAAAGAAGGCACCATGCAGTCAAATGACTCATCACAATATTGGCAATAGTTATGGGCTAGGAGGGTGTCTTTTTCCATCTGATAATAGGAATCTCTCGCTATGAAATTCCAGTTTTATTTCCATTTCAGGACATAGGATCTTCACATCTCTGATTTTTCTGCCATCTATTTATTGTGTCATATTTATCATTTATGGGCACCCGCATTCCAGGCCAGGAATGCTATCCAGGGTATGTAATAAGTGGCATTTCTAGTCTTTGCCAGCTTAACCAGAGCATTTTCTTTTTATGAGCAATTGCTCAACAGGGATTGAAGTGTGAAATGAAATATCAATACCTGTAGGTAAAACTGTTTTCCACCTTGCCTGTTTTTACGGCTACTATAGATCACTTTTTCCTATGTTCTTATAGGAACTGTCTTCTACCAAATCACTGCTCAGACAGAGGGTGGAAAATGGAAACCCACCCACAGTGATGACAGCTAAATGAATATGCAGTATAATGCAAATAGCTCCACATGTTAACTGGAACAATATAAATTATTCCTATATGTGCCATGACATTTTCAGGCAGGTTTTACCACTACAGCAGAATAAATCCAGTAATTCCTTTGATGCTTCTTCAACTATGAGAAAGAAAGTTCTCCATAGTATCCTCACAGTATTTCGTATGGAAGTCACGTCGTGACCAAGGCTAAAGAAAGCAGAAAAAGTCAGCAGCAACCAAGGTTCAACTATCATTGAAAATCAGGGGACAACACCTCTCTGGAAAGTATGTGAGATGTTTGTTGGAGCACTGTGTTGCCATCCGTGGACAGCATTCCTCTGCTGTATAATATGCCAGTATTTTATGACCAGATATTGTGCTCATCTTTTTCCTCACTTTCAAAACCACAAAAATAGAAATGGAAACCCTTCCTATGATAAGAATGGGGTTTATGTCATTCTTTTAATTTTTCATAGTTTTTCTTTTGTTGAGAGAAAGCAAAAACCAGGAACATATAGAAATATAGGAAAGAAGAAACTTTTAAAAAATTTCAAATACTGTGTAAATAAAAAAAGCTCTACAACTCTTTCAAACTTTTTTTTCCCCTAATACTTTTCATGTTTTTCCTCTTGGGAAGTAATGGTTCAAAGATTTCTTTTACTCACTCCTTATTGAGTTCAAGTTTGAAAAAAAAAAAAAAATTAAATGGTGTTCTTGTAAATAGAGGAGATTCTTATATCAGAAAATCCCTAGAAAAGTTGAAAGAGCATGTGCTGCCCTGTGCTGGCCTATTCCACATCCTGCTCCACAACAGCCTTAAAGAAGGACTTCCTCATCTGCATAGTGGGAAAAGGAGGATTTCCATTACAATCTCTCACAAGAGAGACTGGTGATCAGCATTGCAGCAACTCATAGGATTTTTCTTAATAGAACTGTGGCCCAAGGTTTTACAGGAAACAATTTATTAGAACTGTTCTGCTATGCAGTATTTTACAGTTAAAAACTTCACAGGAGACAGGGGTGTATTCAATTCCATGGGTTTCCACATATACAATTAATGACCTTGGAAGCCCAAACTTTTTCTCCAAGACTGGGTGCATCCTCTAAGTGTTACTGTTCTGTTTGCACCACTTGTATGAAAGCTCCCCGACTGAGTTCAGCAATTTCCTGAGGACGTCAGTGGACTTTATAATTGTGTCTGAAGGCATCTCAGAAACTATTGACAACAAGGTAAAAAAAGATTGCAATATCTGGCTGGGAGAAATGAGATATAAGAAAGGAAATCTGCTTTCTCAGTTCTATGATTGGTATTAGAAAAAAATCATGGATGGATCTAAAATCAATGAAATATGAACATAGGTCACATTTGAATAAAATTTTGATTGTTATCCCAAATATGTGGAAGGACTCACATTGTCTTCAAAGAATGTTGAACTGTGGAATGGTTCCTCAGATGCCTTTGGGTTATGGAAATCACAGGAACATGTGACAAAATTTCAGCCATCTGCTGAAATCGTTGTTCCAATAGAGAAGTGTGCACTTTAAACCATTTTCCACTTAGTACAGAATTGTTTCATACAGAGTGGAATCTTTTAAATAAGGTGTCAAGTATGGCTTTCTGCATGCATCAAAGAAATAGCTGTGTAGAAATATATGTCACATTTCAAACTGGCACAGAATCATCCTTCTGGTTCAACTCTGAAACTTTCACAGATTTTTGCCAAAATACTTACTCATCTGATCCCATTTTTGTGTTAAAAATCATCACCACATACACTGCATTTATGTTATTTTGACATTTGGTCTTTTTTTGTGAATGTATAATGCACATTTAACCTACTTTCAAGATTATATTGTGTGTGATATGATTTTTTTCTTGTGCAAAAGTAAACACCCTGTGATGTACCTTTAGGTGTGTTCTGCTACAAAGCTCACACAGTTTTATGACTTTAGCATTAACTCATTTGGAGTCTGTTCTCTACCCTTAAAATAAAGACTGTTGTGTTTTGACTGGTCAAAAGTCTGTATCCAATTGCTAAACTGCATGGACATAGATCAAAGCCACCATGGCCAATAGCATTTTAGTTTATACCAAAATGAGGACTGTGGAACCATAAATGCACTATTTTAATGTCATATTAATACACTACAATGCTAATATTACTGTCTGGGGGGCTTATATTAGGATTTTGGGCCTTAATGGTAACATTATGGTCATAGTGAACACAATTTTGGCGAGATATCCAGTCCTCATGTTCACTTCGTGTGCTTCCAAGCATCACTCAAAATGGACACAGATACTGCAAAAAAGTAACTACAGCAGCAAGGAGTAAATTCTGGGTTTTAATCTGGAAAATATGTTTTCAGAATTGATTATATAATTTAGTGGAGCCGGTGGTTTTCAATTTAGATATGTTGATTAAGTAAACACAGGTTTAAATATCAGCCAGTAGAGAGGAGCTGGGGTAGAGCAGCCCATATTTCCTATTCTATCAAAACAGGCTTCAGACAGAAGAAACGTGTAATTGTTTGCAAGGATATATGATCATATTATCCATATGATAGTATATGATCTTGAATTTATTGTAAACCTTTGCTCTAGATATTATAAACCTTTGGCGATAAACACTTCTTGGTTTGGAAGAAATCCGCCATAGTTCTAGCTTAATAGCTCAATTCTTCATTAGTTTAGCCCTTTCAATGTCTTTTTTACTGTGTGGGAAGTTCTGAAATCCCAGAGTAAACAACAATGGTCTTTTTAAAAAATACCATGACCTTTGGAATACATTACAGTAAAATCAGACATAGACAAATCACAATTTTTCATGCTCACTCCCTTTAGTAAATCAGATTCCTTTTTAAGGGATAGATCACAGACTGAGCTATGAAACGTGGCTTCAATAAATTTCTGTCTGAAACCTGAACCAGCCAGTAAGTTTTACTGAATATCAGACCTGAAAACTGCTCCTGCAAACTTCTATTTCAATGCAATACCAAATGTTGCCATGGTCATTAGGTACTGATATAATCAGGGCAGCCAAAACCAAACTTTTCTTCTGCTCTTTCCCACCACGCCTGGTGCACCCCAGATCTGCACTGACTCCCTTCTGGTGTTGCAGATACATTCCTTCTCATGCATCATGAATTGCAAGGATTACACTATTTGGAATCAGCTTCCATTACTCCAGCTAACACTGTAGGCTTTTAGAGGAAGCAATATTTGCTGTATAGCCAGAAAAAAAGGATACTTTAATAAAACATAAGACTCTGAAAAATGAAGCAGTTTGAAATAAGGATTTGTATTAATCTGCTGGGAAAATTGCTCCTGGGATTTTCTGCTGGGATTATTGCAGACAAGCTGAAGCTGAGCACAAATGACTATAAAATCCTTCTTACCTTTTTTCTTTTTCACCCTGACTTCTACTTTCTCATTTTCCAGATATTGTGTTCTATCTTCCCTAGTTGTTCCTCCATATCTTCTGAGTTCTTCTTTACTTTTGTTTGTTAAGCAAAGCTATCAAAGAAAGCTATCATCTTTTAATATTGCATTTTTAACTTTTTCCAAATGCCTTTTAATACTTCAAAACAATAACAATGCTATCATTATTAGTAGTTCCCCACTACTTAATAAAGACCAAGTCCACCTCAGCTGTCACTCTTAACATCCTCCCTCCTTAGGTCTTGCTTTTCTCTCTAGAGCCAGACATGCTCACGGAGCAATTTCCCTGGGAGAGAAGAAGAAATGACTAAGCAGATATCATAATGACTGGGAGACTGTTTATTTTTATTAATTTATTTCATTAGCTAGCATGGGAATCTCAATAGTTGTTTCTTCTTATGACATCCTACAGTCAGAATTCAGAGAGTTTTAACTGGCCATTAACTTTTTAAGCTGGTTTAATTCAGAAAATATCCATGGCCTGGCTCCAGTTTGTCTGGAAATCATAGAATTCTAGAATGGTCTCTGTTGGAAGGGATGCTAAGGATCCTCTTGTTCCAACCCCCTGCCATGGGCAGGGACACCTTCCACTAGACCAGGTTGCTCAAGGACTTGTCCAACCTGGCCTTGGACACTTCCATCTTCTCTGGGCAACCTGTGCCAGTGCCTCACCACCCTCACAGGGAAGAATTTCTTCCTAATATTGAATCTAAATCCACCCTCCTTCAGTTTAAAAAAAATCCCCCTTATTAAATTTATGAGGTTTGCCCTTCTCTCAAGCCTGTCAAGGTCTCTCTGGATGGAATTTGATCTCTTCAGTCATTCCAATCTTATTGTCAGCCAACTTCAATGGCAGCTCAGAGTAGCCTAAGATTATACAGTTCCCAAAACATGAAAAAAATAACAAATTCATACAGCTCAGCACTGGTCTAAACTGTTTAAGCCCCAGACAGAGCGGTGAGACATCTCACAGAATATTAAGGATACATTTTTAGCTAGTTCAGTGACATTTCACTTCAAACAAATTCATTTTGCATGTTTAAATAGTTCATAAAGCTTAGTAGGAAAGACCAAGTCTCTCCACAATGTTTTAAAAGATACTTAATCTCCTGAAAAACAACATGATAATAATTAAGTGGAAGAAACAGAAGAACCAGTAAAGTTTTCTAGGAAAGAAAAGTGGTCTCTTAAAGAAAGAGAAAACAAGGTGGTAAAGGAGATAAGAGCTGTGAAAATTACAGACCTTTAGCAGAAAAGCAGTTTTTTTAATCTATTTTGTAGCAATCTTAACCTAAAGCAGGCTCCCTTTGTCTCAATGTGAAATGTCTGCGATTCTGGGCTAGGTAAGCCTAGCAGGTGCTACTATTACACTGATTAGCAATGTTACTAGTGCAGGGAGTAAATCAAAACTAAACTAAATAAAGGGTAAGTAGTACAGATAGTCTGGTATTTTTTAGCATGATCTTGTGTAGAAAGAATTTATTTTAGTTACAAGAATTAAATAAAAATTAAAATATCACAAAATAATAATAATATGCTATCTACTTGCAAACCATTGAAAAAAACCCCCAGCACTTTCCAATCGGTTAATAGGTTATTTATTGCTGCTACTATTATTTTATGCTTCCAGGTACTCAAATGGCTACAAGGACATAGTTATACAGCTATCACAAAACCACAGCAAGATAGGTTGCCTAGAGAATATCATGCCAGAAGACCCAACTTACTTTTCCTTTGTCCTCAAGCAGATCTTTATATAGCCCATGTGGGTTTAATATTTACTTTTTACTTTATACCTAAGTCCTTATTTTAACCATAAAATTGCCTCTCTTGAATGGAATTTGCTCTCAGAGCATCACACTGCTGTATTTGGGCAAAGCACACCAAACCTGCACATGTGCACCACTCCCTCAGGCACCTGAACCTGGGCCAGGCAGAGATTCCCACGAGGACTATCAGCACTGCAGGTCCCTGTTTTCATCCCCAGTGTCACACACCCTCTCTGTCATGTAGAAAAACAAGCATCCAGGAAGGTACCAGTGCCAGGCTTCCCTGGGCTTCTTTTGAGTAGGAGCATCTCTCCCTCTCTGTCATTAACCACTCCTGGACTACCTGAGCCACACACATTCATGGGGCAGGCTCGTGCCTCTTTCACACATTTTTAATTGTATCTTTCTGTTCTTGGCCATTCCTGCTCCAGTTAGATGTAATATTTATGCTGAGGAAACCTTCCCAAAAAATGGTTGTATTTGCTGCTCAGTGACAGGAATGTCCTTTAGACAGATTTGCTGTCCTTATTTTAATCATTGCACCTGTTTGTATGCTACGTACCACTGCTCTTCTTATAGTTTCATCTTTCTTTAAGCCTGCAGCTGCTTGTGCTGATCTGCTGACTCCGTATTCTCCGTGATCCACACTTTCTTCTTAAGGATCTGCTTTCCCCATAACAGATCAGAAACTGCTGCACGTATTGGACCTATGTCTGCAGAAATCAGCAGGCTGCAGTTTTTGTTGTTTCTACGCTCCATCTTTGCCCCAGGCATCAATGTCACAGTGTCACCTGAAGATAGTTACTTTCCTGCTTCACAACTAAATTTTTATCCCAGTTGATTTACAACCTGCTCCCAGACCACTTCTTTTGAAAGATGGATTACCCATCACCTTGGTACTCAGAGTCATTAAACTCATGATTAAGCCAATCTGTCTTTAAGTCCCTATATCTGATCAGGTTTAAACACATTGCCTTGACTGTACCTGAACAAAGCACTTGTGCCATTTTTTTCCAAATGTGGATTCCTGGATCTCCACTGGACAGGAGCTGCCAATTCAAACTGGCTGCCAGCACAGCCCAGCAGTGCTCCATAACCCCAGAATGCATCAAATGTTTTCCAGGCTGCTTTGAAGCACAAAAAATTGTGTATAAAGTTTCAAAATCTGTCATCACCTCTGTCCCTGGATCTCTAAAGGACGGGCAAACTGTCTGAAGTCTTTGAAGCACCATGACTGAGTGCATGCCGACCTAAACCCTAAGAAATCCACTGCTCTGTACAGGATTTGCTCTCCACTCTCCCTGAATTGCTGAACAGGGATTAGTGAAGCATAGCTGTTATGTAAAAAGTCCCCATGTTATGTATAATTTGTGAATGCATGAGCAGGCAATAGGTTGGTTAATATTTCTGCTTGATACCTGTGTTGTCATAGTGATGAACCTTTCATAACTGTCAGAGCAGCAACACTATGTGATAATGCCAGAACAGAAAAGGGCTAAGAGGGAATAAAGATATTTGTGTAAAAGCTGATGCACTGGCCCCTGAGTCCAGTGCACTTCGTGGTGTAGAAAAAATACATGTAGAAATACAGGTCAGCAGACTGGAGGCATACACCTAAGCAAGAAGGAAAAGAAGTTGGCAGACCAGACTTTGAATAACAAATATTGAATATGAATCCTGAAGTAAAATGGTAGAAGACTCATATATAAGTGAAAAATCTGACAGTGAAATGGATGGTCTTGGATGCTCTTTACCAAAGTGATATTAAGTAAAAGAGCAAAAGAGTTCTTATGACTTTAGTATAAATATGACAATATTTCTGTATCATATATTTCATGAAAATGAAAATGCAAAAAGCTCTCTGTGATGCCAATAAAGATAATATCCATCAGTTTATAGTTTGCTGAACTTGGATTCAGCTCCATTGAAATTGCTTATGCAGGTCCACAGAAAGTGAATGTCAGCATTAGGACTGAAGTCCAATTAAGCAATTAAGACTGGAGTAATATCGAGAGGCCTCAGACAAGGTGAGTGTCCCATTACCTCAGGTGTAGAGTGAGAAATGTCATGGTGTTGGGACATGGGCTATGGCATGAGAAGGGGAAAGTCCTCCTAAGGACAAAAGCAATTCACAAATCTCTTTCTCTGTCTCAAGAATTTTTCCTTCTGTACCTTTTTTGTTCCACACTTTGGGAGGAAGCCTTGAGTTAGGTCTGAGTTGTTGAACTTTCTATTGGGTCTGTTTTAGGAGACCTTATTTCTAAAGATTTTCCTCTCATATTTTAACACCTACCCCAGCAGTTCATCAGAGCCATAAGCCACAAACTTGTTAAGGAGAATATCAGGTGTCCTTGTACAAAAACATAACTCTGTGTGAAATCCTTCCTTTGCCCACTGTGCCTTCCAGTGAGGAGCAGGCAGTTCTCCCAGGCACAGGAAGAGGAGTGCAAATCTTCCCAAGTCTGAGTTGTTCTAAAGAGCTGCTTTTCTAAGGAGTTATTGTGGTAACTCCCTGTGCCAGAGGGAAGGCCCAGTGTTTGAATGCACATCTTTGTCTCCTGGCTGGAGGACACTGGCAAGGCCCAGTAGAACCCTTGAGAGGCCATGCAGGGACAGAGCTCGCATCCTTAGACAACATCTGGGAGATGTAAATAAACACTGGACAGAGGAAGCTGCATTTCCAGTAAAAAGAGACTGTTTGGTGTCTCAGTTCACAACTGTCTCACTTCTCAGGGAATTCACAAACCTCAAATCTTGCCTCTCTTAAGGCTCTTGCAGATATAAAAGTGAATAAAGCCTTTGCAGCTGAAAGGATTTTGGTATGAGTCATTTGGCTCACAAATGCTGAGTCCATTCTGTCAAGCATAAAATATTTATTATGATTTATGTTTAAAAATAGTAAGTATTTCTTGTACTTAGTGTTCATTACATGGGGGAAAAATTATCACCTTTTGGTGTTTGTATGCATAACTCTAGATGGGGGTTTTTTTTTCTGGAAAAATGAATAAAATTTTTTAGAAATTTTTTTAAATGAGTACCCAAACAAAATTGATGTAGCATTAGCTTATATAAACCTATTTTGTACCTCTCCATTTTTACTTCAAATGTGATCTCAGCAATTCTCTTCACCTTTCACAAAATCCTTTAGAAAACACTTGCAAATATAATTAGAAATTTAACTCAGAGGACTGAGAGCTTCAGTTTACAAGAGCTTCAAATTTGTGTTCAGAATGTTCCACTGTTTAAAATGTCTTTATTCCAATGAGTAACAGTTTTAAAATGCCCTTGATCATCAACAAGATTAAAATATTAAAGTTGCTCATATTTTCTTCCATTTATAATTAATTTCCATGAAATGGTATCCATCAATTACATATAAAAAGCTTTTAGTTCCCAGGTGTCTTTTCTAGAGCCACCTGCTCCTGATAAAATCCTATCGATTTTCATTTTCAAAATGAAGAAAATATTCTGCTGCTTCTGTGTAATAAGTGCAGATTTTTGGCAAATATATGGAGAATGATAGCTCTGCTGCACTTACGAGTCTTGTTTAAATTAGATTTCTGAGAAAGACTGGAAAATATACAGGTTTCAATGGACAAAGACTTAATAAAGTGAAGTTTGTCAAAATACAAGACAGAATTTAAAAATGGGACCACTAAGCCATACAAACATAAGAGCACAATGATACATTTACCTATCAATGAATGTATCAATTCTTGATATTTATAGATGAAACTCTGTGTGCCAGTTCGGGCATATGTGAGTAACTTTAGCTTCCTTGACTTTTTATTTTAATGCAATATGTGGTAGATACAGTAACTTATTTTTTAAAACCACAAAACATAAGCTTCATTTCCTCCTACTTATAAAAATATCTCAGTTTACACACTTCCATGGAAATAGAGTGTTCAGCTTCCTGCTGAACTGTTAGCATGTTTCTGCCAACTTCTCAAAATGTTTTCCTTTACCCTTGCTGATTGTGAAAATACTCCAAATCTTGTGACCAAACACACTGGAAAAGAACAGCAGCTACAAGTAGGTAATATTAATTTTTCACACTGTGAACTGATATTCATGGATCTTTTCCTAGAGGTGTGAAAGATGGGAAATCAGACTATATGAAGGGAAAGTCTGGGCCTCCTCAGTAGAAGCCATTTCTTTTCCAACTTGTCTGCCACCATTAAACAATTTTCCATGGTCCACAAGGATGTCATTCCTGAGAAGCCTCTGTGAACTCCACTGTAAACAGAAACTGCATTTCCTAACTAAAGGCTCAGCAAAAATCACTCACTGCTGCCTCAGCACCAGGGTAAGAGCAAACTGTATGAATTGATGTCCTTCACATACAGTTCACATACGATGGACTCTATTATGGGCCCTGCATCACAGATTCTCTCCTACTGACAGTGTAGCTGTGCTCGAGTCACATTTCTGCGCAGTATTTTCTAGTAGTCAAAAAAATTACTACAGTTGCACTGAAACATTTCTTCAAAGCCATGACCTTGTTGGAATCACCATCCCTCATAGAGGATCTGCTCTGATCTCGCAGATGAAAACCAAATACTGAAACACTCATGGTACACAAGAGAGTGATGGTAACTCCAGCTTATGCTATTTCCACTGCCTGCCCCTACTATAATAATTTCTCACAACTGGAGAAACAGAAATAGAGGCAAAAAACTATAGTTCTGTTGCCCATAAAGAGTGGGGAAAAAAACCCCTAAAGTCAGTAAAAATCTTTGAAGGTAAGTTTGGAATAATCTCCATTTTCTTCATCCCTGAAATAGTAACTTCACTTTCAGTAGTTGCTTCATCCTCTTCTTGTTTACCAGATGCAGACAGTGAGCTACAGCAAAATAAAAACAGAGCTGTCTTTCCCCTTCCAGCCTGTACTCCTGCATGCTTCTTCATATGGTTTTATTTTTAAACATTTTCCCATAAAGATGTAACTTACTTTAGGGCTTACTTGAAGGAAGCTCCCAACAAGTTCCCATATGCGATTGCTTAACCCAGAACAGCTGAGCTTTGTAAATCAGCAACAGACCCAGCAGCACTGTGAGCCTGCACAGGCTGATGGGGTTTGCCTTTTGTAGTGCAGTCCGTTCACTAATGAGGCAGCTGGCAAGAGGCACAATGCCGCCCGGCCCTCATTAAATGGGCTTATTTTGGCCTGCTGGAACCTTACCTCAGGACTGAGCACAGAGGCTGGAGCAGCAGCGCTGCTGCACAAACAGGGGTTCTGTCTGCCTGCAGACATGGAGTCTTCCTGAAGAGTTTTAAGTCAGGTTTTCTCCCTGTCACTATCTCCCTAAGTGTGACATAAAGATACAATAGCACTTTAGTGGTTTACCTCAGGAACTCATCAATGTTCACACTGAAGAAGCTCAGCCCAAGCCTGGGACCACTCTGGAGTCACTCCCCCACATGTCAGCATGTCCCTGCACTGACAATCTCCAAGCACTGCTGGCCCTTCTCACCCTGCTCTGCAGAGCTGCCAGTTTGGAACTTAACAAACTGCACAGACATCTTCCCAACGTAAGGGAAATTACCAGAGCAGCAGCAGAGCCAGCCCCTGGCATGCTCTGCTCCAGGCAAGGCAGCCTTGGGGCTGCAGAACAGGGAAAGCCACAAATGCATTAACGTTGCTCTTGTCAAAACTCATTACTCAGCTCTCTCAGGTGTGGGGGAGTCTGGGCTGAGCAACAGACACGAGTGCTTCCTGCTCTCATTCTCCTCAGCTGTCATGTCCAGGTTTGCTCTTTCTAGCTGAAACATGCTGGCAAAAGAGATGCTTATGATATGAAGCTCAAGTGCCAAGGCCAGTGGTCCCTCCAGGCTGCAGATTATTTTACTTGGAGGCTCATCTTCACTCTGGCTAAGCAGAAAAGTAAAAACACTACAAATCTGATCAATCTTTCCTGAGCCTACAGGTAAACAACTTACACTACTATAGAAGCTGGAACTTGAGGCTATGGTTCTACAAAACCTCAAGTTCCTTTAGAAGAGAAAGAACTACCCGAGGAGCACTTGAGCTGTGACAACAGTGCTTCAAGAAAAACTGTGGACACCTCGTCCCCTGCCACAGCTTGATGCACAGTGCCAGCTCTGCACTGCTCATGATGTGTGCAGGAGGCCTGTGCAAGTACAGTGGGAACATTAGGTTGGTCAGGGGGGCCTCTGCTGAATTTTGGACTCTTCCCATGTTGGTCAGCCTCTGTGGCTGGTACAGGATTGTCAGCAGAAATGGCCTTCTACAGTCAGATTTTTCTTTTAAGTCAGTGGGTGTTGGATTGCACCCAAAGCTGCAGAAGTATTTGGAAAAAGACTTAGGATCATAACTGCAGATTTTCATTAGCAAAGATTAAAAGCTGCTTTAAGTTAGCCTAACTAGGGGCTTTACTTACTAACATAGCATTATACATTTCCAAGTCTCTCTAAGTACAGCTGGACGTGCAGTGTCAGCATGACTGCAGTTGGTGTCTGGAGACCACCCGTGTTTCTCTGTCAGGTTGTGAGCCAGGCTGCGCAGGTGGTGCTTGAAAATGTCCTGCTGCTTGGCTACCACTGCAGAGCAGGATGTATGTAAAGAGATATATGAGCTATGCTTTTCTAAATTAGTAATGACTTATTAATCTGGACAGGGGTATTCTGGCCATGGACATCTAACGAGACGTGAGAGAGCTATTTTTGTTCTTCTGTGTTGGTGTAGAAAAATGTTTGACAAGGTTGGTAGCAGTCAGCTTGCTGAGACATCCATCAGAGAGGCTGAAGCTCAGAGTCACAGTGGGGTGTTTGCTCCTGACAGCACCCCCAGCCATTCTGACCCTCAGGGAGTTTGATCTCCTGCTGGCTCACGGGGGCTCAGCGCTGGCTTGCTCTTGTCATGGCTCTGGCTGTGCTGTCACTTCCATTGAAGCCTTTATTCACCTAACTAAAACAGTGTACTTAAAAGCAGGGGCAAAACTCGAACTTTGTGGTGTGCTTTATTTGACAAACCTCTGCTACAACTCTGGTTAATCATAATAAAGTAACTGGTTTAGTGTACAGAGGTGATCCTTTATCCTCTCGGTCTCCTGTGCTTTTGATGTATTGTGGTTCCATGATGTGTCCCCTGGTAACTGCTCTCACCACATTTTCAGCAGACACCTCTCATGGCAGATTGCCATTTGGAAGGTAAGCAGTTATTCTTGTTTTGAGATTTGCCATTCAGCATCTTTGTGGAGCAAACTCACATTAAGAAAGGAGAAAGCTGAGCACACACAGCTTTTCCAATACAGTCCAGAAGCCAAGCTGCACAGCTGAGCAGGAGCCCTGAGGGGCTGCAGCAGCATTTCCCTGGTTCTCCCTGTGGAGTGGGACAGCAGCTCAGGACCAGTGTGCTTAGCCTCAGATAATTTTCATCCCAACTCATTCAGTTCATTACTGGGCACAAGCTGTGCTTTACTTTCACCAGTTTTGATGTTTATTTGATGAGACTACTTGCTAACAAAGCTGCATGGAGGTTTAGGAAGTACTTCAAGGTATCATTAGAAAACTGCATGGTAGTTTTCTCTAATTTGAATAGCACTCTTTTGTCTGAGTGACCCACGCTTCATGTCTGTTACTTTCATAAAATAAAAGCAAAAGTAGAAAAGTTCCTTCAGCTGCTCTCCTAGCATAGGGCAGTCCTCAAAGGTCTGGTAAGGAGCCATTGCATCTGAAATTACCTATCAAAAATTTAGTGAAGCATTCAGGTTAAGTTTTTTGGTTTGGTCCATTCTGCCTAGTTACTAGTACAGAAAAACATACACCTTAAAGAGATAAGCAGGAAGGGCATTCTAAAAACACAAGTAGATATATTATTATATTCTTCTCAACTGCGTAAATTTCAACTAAAATTGAAATCCAGCTGTGTGTTTCCCATGCTTAATTACAGAACTTAAGCCACTGTACATCATCAAGACTATTTATGAATTGCTCACAGAGAAACAGGTTAACATTTTGATTACCTAAAAAGTGCTGTGATTTTTCAACTTTTTTTATGTTTGTTCACCAAAACCAACTTGTGTTGCTAAATTATGTTTCTAGTTTAATTAATATTCATTAGAACATGCTCTGCCTAAAATTTAGTCTCTGACTAATAACTTTTACATGTCCTTTACAAGATTTCCTCTAAGATAGGCAAAATTAGTTTAAGACTCTAACCCGTTTTGAGTGCTGTAACTCTGGAAGCTGAAGTTATATTAGTAACGAGTTTCAAAAACAACCTGTAGGATTAAACCAGGCAGAAGTACTCACAGCACTGAATGCAGGGAATTCAGTGAAATTTTGCAGATTTTTCTCTTGCCAGGAGATCCTGAACTCCCAGAAAGCTGCCCAGCTGTAAGTGGAGGCCAAGAAGGACTTCTGACAGGCTCTGTGGAAAACAGAACAGTAATAGTAATTTAAATAATTACTTTAAAATCAGTGTGCATGAGAAATATCTTTTTAGATGAGTTGTACTGATAGTGGCTTCAGACTGAGCTGTTAAACAGATTAGTTCTGGATGGGGCCTTGTGCTACCAGTGCAAACTGCATCCAGCTACAGTCACTTGGTCCCAGTGGAAACGTTTACGCATAACCACATCCCACAGGCAGGCAAAAAAGGGGAAAAGTTTGCATTTTTACTACTCAACTGCTGAATTTATCTTCCATTTTCTATTTCCAGTATGAATTAAGCTGTGCAATAGATCCCCAGATTCATTGATCTGTTTAAATAAACAATGTGATACCAGGCAGCAAGGACCATCAGACACCAATTTATTTTGTTTCCATTTGTGGAGCAGGCAAATTATATCCTGCACAGTCAGAACAGATCCATCCATGTGATTTCATCAAAGATCTCCATTTGTGGTGGCAAGTTCCACTACACCACTTGATGGTCTGTTTTTCCTAAATGGAAACATTTCTGGCTCTCAGAGGGTGAAGGAGATGACGTTTCCGTAAGAGGAGCTGCTCCATGTACATTTGTGGTTCTGCCATTGGCTCAACACCAGTAAATGCCAAACTCACAGGGCTCATGATTGTATATATGTTAACCACAAACTTGTTTCTCCTTTGAAGGACTTGAAAAGGAGCAGGATGGAAACTTTATGACCATTTGTGATAAGATTTACAGGTTAAGAAGGTTAAGTTTATATGTGCCATTTCATCTCATCCAGCAAGATTGTTTCCATAAGAAAAGAGGCACTATTCTGTGGTCTAAATATACATTAAATAAAAAGACTTCTTGCAGCCAGAGTTTAAAATTTCACATAAATTGATTGAGCAAACGTTCAGCCCCTGAGACTGGAACACAGAGTCCTGGGAGGCACCGCAAGGGAAGAGATGTAAGCTCTCCTCTCCTCATTTATTATTACGAAATAAAGGATGTTTCTTCTACAGCCAGATTATTGTGTTCCCTGAGTACTATTTTTGACTATTGGCAGTCCAACTGCCTGATATTTATCAAAAAGATAATTTGATTAATCCCATAGCAGGCAGATCCACGGTCCTCCCCCAGACAGTATTGAAAATGTTTATGTTTAAATGCTTAGAATCAAGGAGGTTTTAAATCCACAACGTGATCAAACTGAAGGAACAGCTTTATTCAAGATAAACTGGTTCTTTTCTTACAGCCTTGAGATAATTTCTAAAATAGCTGGTCCCTCTAGCATCTGATTTATGTGCCAGAACACCATATAAACTCAAACAATATTGTAGACCAACCTCATAGATTTTCTAAATTTTCTAATATTAAGAGATCACCACATAGATTGACTGAAAAAATTAAAAAATATTTGAGATAAAATGAAAACTTCTGGGCCCCACCTCAGAGTTGTAAAAAAATTGAACTTCTCTGTATCTGGATATCCCAGGAGAGTTTTCAGACCATAAGCTTCACACAGCTGGGAAGCTCTTGGTACTCTGAGAGGACCAGAGAATGTTATTTCTGTTGAAGATGACATGTTCTGGCAATATAACTTTACTTTCCCATTAACATGGAATATTCCTTTGTCTCAGAGATGGATGGATATATGCATGTCCATGCGCTTGGCCTGGCAGAAGGCCAGGAACTGCCCACATTTGGACAGAGCTGTTGGTAACTTGTGTGCCTGCACTTCTCAGGGAGCAGCAGCTTCTCTGCATGCCTATGACAGAGGCTCTAATTTACATGTGGAAGTGTTAATTAATAACAATTCATAAGGTCACCTCTCTACAACTGAAACTCTCCCTGTGGAGAGGAACAGAGAGCAGCAGTGATGCCAAAGAGCACATGAGAGCCACTGTAGATAAAACAAACAGGCACAGCTTCTCTCCATAGTAAAAAAAATATTTTAGCCTCCAAATAGTTCATGTAATTTCTCACAGATTACAAGCACAGACAGATCCTCTGCTGCAGAACAGGCATGTCCATTTACCTCATAAAGATTTCACAGATTTTTAGGAAAAAGTTGTAAATTGGTAACAAAGTGGAAAAGAAATGCAATAGAGCCATGTTATTTCTTTCTGTGAAAAAATATGCAAAGCAACTTACAACTCCTGCAATCACTGCCTAAGCACCCTTTCTGAGAGAAGTACTTGCAGGACAGCAGAGTGAAGATCAAGATGTTCCTTAAGGGCTCCCTAGGTTCTGGCATCTGTAGGAATTTGTCTTCAGATCTGTCTCAAATGGCTTATCTCAGTCAAAAATTAAACCCAGGGAGGATGCTAAGAGGCTGGTTCAGAATGTAATAAAAACTGTGTAAGAAAGGTATATTCCCTGGTCTCCTCTCCCAAGTGAGAGGGTGCTAAATCAGCTGAAAGAGCAAGCAGAGACTTGGGTTTGTTAATTATATGACAGAGAAAATCCTTTGTGTAAGGCATTTTCGTACATGGTGAGTCAGGGAATTTACATTTCATTATGTGCTCAGCAAGAAGTGTAAAATACAACTCCTTCAAGCAGATGTGAATAGACACTTGGGATCAATCTAATGTCAACTGCAAAAAAAAATGATAGGGTATGAATTAATGTTTCATTGTGTCAGTTCTATGAAGGCTTGATGATCTCAGACATGCAAATAATATGCCTGTCCAATCTGCCACTCGTTTTTTTCGTCCACAAGTGTGGTCAGAAAAAGCAGTGATGCTGCCAGATGATGTGAAGGTGGTAGGTGAGGGAACTCCGGGGTCTGGAGTTAGGCTGTAGTCAAGTTATGCAGTCATTTGGAGAGAGACATTAGTTATACTCTCTTGTGACAGCTGAGGTCCCTGTGTCTAGAAAGCTGCTTGTCTGAATTTTATCTGTGAGAAAGGGACCAAGCATCCCTCCCCATGTGGAGCAGCTGCAAGAGTGCTCAGATGAGCCCTGAAGTGCATATGGGACTGTGCCTCCCTGTATGTTTACCAGAAACTCACAGTTTTTGTACTCAGGTTTGGCTTATGCAACTCCTTCCAAACAAATGGAGTTGCAGCTTCTTTATCCATCTGTCATGGTGTGTGCTAGCTGTGCTGCTATAGATCTTTATACTGAATTTAGCCCTAAAGCTATTAGAGTTTCACAGGTACTAAATTCTCCAACATAATTTTTAGAAATATAAAATACGGCAGCAAAGTTGTTAACTTAGAACTCAGTTGATATATTGTCAGCTCGAGGTCTTTCTGAGAAAACACATGGCAGAAAAGCAAAACAAAACTAAACAGTAACATAAATTCTAAGTTCATGAAATGTTCAGCGCAACTTGCAGCATTATAGTAGTTACAGTTCTCTCTTATACTGACAGGAAGCATTTAAACATACTTACGTGTATATATGCACGAGCCAGACAAAACTCTGTGCTGCACAAAGACAGATGGGAAAGAGCTGTGTATTCTGTACTTGATTGCTGCATTGTGTCAGACTAAGACTGGCCATGGTCATAAACTTGGTTCATGCAACTGTTCATATTTACCTAGAAGTTCTCAAGACAGTCATTGAAACAGTAGTTGTTTTCTTACTCAAGAAAACAAAGGCAGAGGGTTTGAAAGTATCTGAGCTCTTCTGGAAGATGCTGTCGTAAGCAAAGATTGCTTAATGCTGCCTTCCTTCAATCACACAGGCAGATGGGTGGAATGTAGCAGGCACTGGACAGATAATAAAGCCCTTGGATCTGGGAGCCAGACCAACATAACACAGCAAAAGTTGGAGGCCAAACATGTGAATCGTTCCAGAAATAAAGTAGTAGGGATTTAAGCTTTGGAGAAATATTACTCTGTAGTAAAAATATGTAAATCTTCATCAAGAAGTAAATCTAAAACAGGACTACTTTTTTAAAGGACTTCAAAATTAAATGCCTCTGTCATCCAGTAACTCTGGAGTTTGCAAGAGAAGTATAGACCATCTGTTCGAGAGACCAGTAACACAGTCTGTGCAGCTAATCAGCATGATAGCAGTAGGAAATGATTTCATAGGGGCCTATCACATCTGGTTTTAAAACTAGTAAGTAGACTTTTTTTAGTTTGCTTAAGTTTTCTGTATCTCACAAAACCTCTTTTCTGATAGGACTTGTAATTTAATTTTTATGGTTTTTTCTCAGTCTCTAAACAGGAATACACAAGAGAAATAAATAAATACACAGTAGGGTGCATGGGTACTCCTGCAGCCTGTTACTACTTCAGTGAATAGCAGTCAGGGTTATCCCAGCAACAATAAAATCACTATCATCATAAAAGTCTAATATAAAACCTTTTTTACATGGAAAGTTTCAATTAATTATTAAAAAATAATAAAAAGCAGCACTCCTTTACTGAACTCCCTCTCTCATATTCATTTTTACTAGCCTACTATGATCTGGTATATTTTTTTACAGTTTTTAGGCATTTTTTTTAATTCTGGATGTGGAAATCTGGAATGCTTTACTTTTAGATCAATTTATTTTTACCAAGAATTGAGAAAATGTACATTAAAAAGTGCTACAGTTTTCAGAAATCTATTAATGGCCTCCCTGATGGTAGGAATACCTGATACAAAATATCTAAATGAACATATCTTAAAGCATTTAGGCGGGGGGAAAAAAAGTGTTATCAGGTATTTCTGAGTATGCTGGGAGCTGTAGGGAGTTTTTTGGAGCAGTGTTACACAGGTCAATACAAATATCCTGGATATTGTGCCAAAACACTTCTGATGCTTGAGTGAATCTCACTAACATTTCCTGTTGCATTTACCACTCTAAAGTCTGCCTGACTGCTTGCTTGGAAGGACAGCTGTGTGTCCCCTGCTTGCTTTCAGGGCAATAAGAGGTCACAGATTTCTAAGGACTTCAAGAAATGAATAGAAATTAATGAAAAAACTGACCTCGTGGCTCTGTTCATGCACCAGTAAAGGAGGAATTACAACAAAAAGGCAGATGAACTCTGCAGAAGGAACAACAACATCACTGAAAAGAAAAAGCCCCCTGAGCATTTCCTCACAGTGGATCAGCTGAGGCTCCCCCACACCTGGAGTGAGCAGGCAGTGACACCAAGTCTCAGGGGGCACTAAAGCCCCAGCAAGGTCCGAGCAGCTCTGGTCAAGTGAACATGGACGAAGTGGGTCCATACCACACCTTGCTCTCAGTACAAACAGGATTTGTTGGCCTGGGGTAGGAAAGAGTGTGGATGGCACCATGCATTTGGTACCACCTTTACTGTAAAGCAGTCATTTCATAAGCAGTGTTTAGAGATAGATGGGGAAAAAAAAATAAGATGGGAAAGTTATGTATTTCTCTTTTTTATTTTTAAATCTGTCTCTTTATAAATGACTGCTTTCTGCTTCTCTAAGACCTCTGGAGTATAAACACAAATAAGTTCAAACTGCCTGATAACTCTGATAACCCAAAACCTGGACATTCTACAGCTGGAGACTAAAGACTGATTGATCCCTGACAATAAGGCATCAAAAACCACTTTGGGTATATAAAATTGATTTCGTTACTTCTTGGAAGTATGAATATGGGAAAAAAATATATGAGAAATAACTTGACAGAAAAAAGACCTTTTGATTTGACACAAAGAGCTGTAGGAATGCTTTTCATACCACTGCATGTCAGCAATTTGGAAAGTCAGAATGACCAGATGAAAACAGCAATGTGCTCTACATCTTTGTTCCAGCAGAAATATTGACTCTGAACTCCATGTGCTTCTAGATGTGTAATTCGATGGTTTATGGGATTTTCACCTAATTCCATTGTCATTATGTCTGCAAATGACTCGATCAACCATGAGAGCTCAAGAACACAAATATCTAATCTTCCATATGCAGCAAGAATGGCAAAGCAGGAATAGTTACCTAGAATAAAAAAATAAGAAAGAAATGGAAATATTTGAATGACCTTGCTATTGAAAATATTGTTTGTATGTCCTGGTCCTGCATTATTATTATATGCAGGATTTCCCCATTCACACTCTTGATGAACTACTCCTGGTATTGTTCCTGGCAGCATGAAGGAGTTAATAGTGCTCAAAGTACTTGGAGCTGTACCATGGTCTAAAAGAAAAGGGGAACTCTGCGCTAGGGAAGAAACTCACAGCCTCCCTTCCACACCACTGTGCTCATGCCAACAATTCCCCAGCCAGCTAGCCTTTCCTTTCCTTGTGGAAGCTAGCCCAGAGCTTATCCCTCCAGCTCAGGAACCCGGGATATTACCTTGCCATTTGCTGAACTCTGGCTCTTACAAAGAGCCCACCAGGACTCAAGAAGTCCTGTTTCTCTGGTGGCCTGATGAGTTTGTGTCCTCCCTCTTTCTATCACAGAAAATGGGACCAGAGGAGACTTGCCCCTAATACTGTCCCTTCCTTTGCTGTCACATCTGAGCAAGCTCTGTCATAAAAACAACGAACCTCAGCTCAGAGGTGACCAGTCAGTGGTGAGTGCTTCCAACAGGGGTATTCAGAGTGGATATTGAACTTGTTCAGGAAACTTAAAGATCCGTTTTTATGGGATAGGCCTTATTCTAATACCTTACACTCCTGCCCAGAGAAGACTAAACACTGTCATTGATGGATTTTGAAGCAGGAATGCATTTACATATTATGCTTATCTCAGTGTTAAAATTCTGGTCAATTCTACTGATAACAGGGAGCTGAACATGTGAGAAAATGAGTTGGGCCCTGAGAAGTGAGGAGCACGGTAATGGTGGTCTATCAACCAGGAGAGTTTGTATTTTTCCTGAGAACTAATCTGACTTGTTTGTTACCCTCATCTATTTGCCCATGTCATGTGCTGTCAATGTATTGATTGCAGCTGTTCCAAGATATGGATTGGCTTTATGGGAAAGAAGTTTTCCTGCACATGAGCTCCACTTGAAAGCAAGGGTGGGCAGAAAGGATCAATGCATATTGTCAATTTATATGCAGTTACCAACCACCTTAATTTAGATGGTCCCTGGACAATGTAGATGAATACTTAGTAGAGTTATCCTATTAAGATTAGGCTAATTTAACTAATTTTGAGCCACAGATACTAGGTGTTAATAATAGACTATTGATTTGCAAGAAAACAAAAGAGACTATTTGAATTTAATTTTGACTCCAGATCTGATCTCTGCAAGTCAGTGCCTAAGCAGGGAACTCTTCAGGTTCCCCTCTGTCTTCTGCTCGCTCCCTATTCTTCCCCTTATCATAACAAAAAATTTCAGCTGTGAACATTTTGAGGACTGAGTTGCTTCTCACCACTGGTCTGTAACCAGGGCTTTAAAAAGTACTAACGCAAACAACACAAAGCTTGCACAGGAAAACAGATCACTTAAAATATAAAGTGGAATGGCAGGAAAACATCAGTGCAAGGCCTCCAAGTTATCTGCTCAGTCACCAGGAATTAAAAGTGTATTTGGCAAGCTATTATTGTTAATCCCCTAAGTGCACTGGAGGTATGTAGTTATGCCTGCAGGCCAGTGGACAGAAAGAGAGGATTTAATTCCAGCTTCTCTCCACCTGCTGTACTGAAGTGGTCTAGCAGCTTCTGCAACACTAGCATGAGCTCCAACCAAAACGATGTGGTTTAGTAAGCATAATGGCAACATCTGTAAGATATTAAGGTCCAAAATTCAGGTTTTCTTGAATATTTCTCAAGGTCTAAAAAAAAAAAAAAAAAAAAAAAAGTACTTTGTGAAATAGTTATTTCAGCTGAGTGGTTAAAGGATGATTTGCATCCAGGTACTTCCTAGAATCATCAGGTTGGAAAAGACCTCTAAGATCATTGAGGCCAACCTTTAACCTAACACTGCCAGGTCCACCACTAAACTATGATTCTAAACACCACATCTCCATTGCTTTTGAATGCTTCTAGGGATAGTGATTTCACCATTCCCCTGGGAAGCAATGCCTGACCACCCTTTCAGTGAAGAAATTTTTCCTAATATCCAATCTGAACCTCCTTTGGCACAACTTGAGGGCATTTCCTCTTGTCCTGTCACTTGTTACCTTGGAAAAGAGATCAGCCCCCATCTGGCTACAACCTCCATTCAGGTTCCTACTGCATTTGCAACAATGAATTACATTATCATGTGGACAAAACTGTGGCAAAATAAAAGGAATGAAGCTGGTGGAATCATCAGCAATGACCTCTGTGCCCTGTACTTCCAGTCCCTCTCCTTCCAGGAGGGCATGGATGGAATAAGCTGCCATGGTCATCCCTGAATGCAAACTGCCACTTTCACCTACTGGACTGATGTTCCAAATTAACATTACACACAGGTAATAGAGTTAAATATTTTAGATCTGCACCTAACTTCTTCAAGGCACAGAGGGAGGGGACAATTTGGCTCCTGTAGCAGAATGCAACCCTCCTGCCCTTCAAGGAGAAAGGACCATTCTCCTAAACAGGGATATGCTGATCAACAAGTTTTGCATGTCATTATTCTTAGTCTCAGAGTATTTTCCAACCTGTTTTTTGGATTTTTTCCTTTTCCATGCTGAAAACCAGGCCACTCCTCAGGAAGAAAAAGTTTCTATTTGAGAAAGAAAACACTTCAGGGAATCATGTAGTTTTTTAGACATATACAAACCAGAGCGTCTTCTGTCTGAGAATTTTCAAAGTAAGCACCACATTCCTCCTCCCCACTCTGGATGCTTTACAGTGCCCAAGTGGCAGCATCTAAAATGAATGTGGCTCACTGTAGTACATTTTCCTGAGCTTTCTATAATTAGAGTCTGCAATGTTACCTAACACAGACTATAGCTTGCCTGTTTAACATGCTTCTGCACTGACAGAAACATTGCTTTCAATGCATTCATTTAGAATATTGATCCCAAAATAAAAGACTCATGTTCAAAAGCCTTCTTACTGTAACCCTTTCACAACATTTCAATGAACATTTTATACCCCAACTTTGATCAAATATATCCCACATATTTAACACATTAATCAGGTACTAAATTTCCTACATCAGGCAGTTTGAGGGCACAGTGGCGTATATTTGCTACCTAAGTGCTAATTTTTTCACCACAGTAAAGAATCTGTGTCTTGATTCTACTTTGTCATCATTATTAAATATTCAGTAATTCTGCCACAGAGGCCACATAAACATTATGGGATTTATTGCTGTAGAAGCTGCTAAATGAAAACCAGCAAACACACACAGACATTTTCCTGATCCTTTTACTGTCATGGAAACTGTGGTGGAGTTACTTGCACAGCCACAGCATCACTGAATCTGTATGTTGACACGAGCAATAGAAAGAATGGATTGGGCATGGAGTTCTGGGAGTAAATGCATCTTTGATAGTGCCACAAGTTTCCATCCAGCCCAAAGCTCCCTGGACAGATTTATAACAGAGAGAAGATCGCAATCTTAGCACACAGCCAGTTGTGTTACAGAAAAGTGTTTGCTGCTCAGTGGCAGTAGAGAGATTTTTGGCTAGCAAGAGTTTTCTTCTACATTTAGGAAGGCAGTTCTAATGCTGCAGTAATAAGAAGGTGGGAGATTGAGGAAACTCAATCAGGTTGTGCTGTGATAGCAGGGAGTGCTGCCCGCTGCAAGGCTGGTTACAAACGCTTTGCACTCACCAGCACAATTCCAGTCACACCAGCAAAGCAGAATTTTGCTCTAAATTGACTCTGCTCTTGAAGCAGAGTAAAACAAAACAACCCTCCAAAGATTAATGGAGCAACATAAGACATGAAGACTTCTTGACACCTGAACCCTTCCAAACCTAAATCTCTGTTTTGGCACAGATCCCTCTGACAAGACACTAAGCAGCAAACCATCCATGCAGGTCAGACGTAAGTCCCAGCAAAGCAGTGACACATAATCATCAAAGATCATAGAGCAATTTCTGAAGATGAAAATACCCAAAATAAGTCTTTTCTTGCAGTCTCATCAAGTTCACTGGTAGTCAAACATGTGAAATTCAATCTTACAGTCTTAATAGATTTGTATATGTTAACAGTAAGAGGGTTTTACAGGCATCATCTCCTGAAATTCTCTGTTCTACTCTTGCTGTATAGACTCTGAAGGTTAATAATATTTTACTTGCAGGGAACTTTTTTCCATCAAGGAATAAATTATAGACAATATATTTGTAAAAACAACAAGGAAAAAAGCATATGTGATGGTGCTTTAAAATATTAGTAGGTTAATGATCTCTTAAAACATTTTAAAAGCTATATTAACAGATGGTTAATCTAAAAAAAGCATGGATAATTATATACATAAATATTCAGCTGACAATATTGTAGTTATAAATAACAATGTCACAAAATCCTGTGGTTCTAATGGAGTGAAACTGAAAATCAGCACTCAGGCTTTATTTTCTTATATAAAAGGGATGTTGAAATCTTGTACAGCATTTTCTTTCACCAAAGCCAGGGTTATCCTGACTTTTCTAGGGGGGTTTCCTGTGTTTTTTCCTAGATAACCTTGAAGGAAGTCGAAATACCTGATGGGAATTTTCAAAGCTGTATTTTCAAAGCTGTATCAAGAATGGCGATCTCTTAAGACTTTAAATTCCTTCATTTGTAGTAGTAAAGACTTCATCCAGGAGAAAAGTTCATTGGTAAAATTGCCAAAAGTTGCCCATTTATATGTCAAATAATATAAATAACATCTAGATACTTTGTTCGAGATAATGACTATATAACAATGTAGAAAAATATTAACTTTATCAAAGATGAGAGGTAGCAAAGCAATGGATGGCAAAAAATTTTGCAAAGTGTTTGAAAACAAGTCTCAGTGATAACTTGTCAAAGGATGTACTTCACCCTTCATTCTGAAAAAGAAATTAGGACCCTTTTACTCACACACTCAGCTAAGACTGGCTACATTCAGATTACACATGACTGTAAGCAACATAATCAGAGGAGTAGAAGGAAATTTTCTTATTCCCTTGGCTCAACTAAAAGTCCTAAATATGCAAAAGCAAGCTAGCCCCTTAAAAAAAAAAATGTTTTATAGCCTTAATGACCATGAAGGAGGACTGAAAAAAAAAAAAAAAGATTATGTGGGAATTTTTTTCTCTTTAAAGAGTTATAAAGAGAAATACCAGTTTTCAGCATTAAGAATGACTACAAGGACTCCAAATCCTGTGCTCTGAATGCATGGGCACATGGTAAATTACTCAGTTCTTGGTTTCTGATAGAAAAAGGCATTTCAAAACAAGCCACCCTGAAATGTTTTTAATAATTTGGTTAAAATTTTCATTTGTTCTTTGTGACTAACAGTTTGTTTCCTGGTATCTCTGACATCAGTAGTGCATTAGCTCTTTAATTAAAGCAAACAGCAGAAAAAGAGGTGGCTGCGAAGAATCTCTAAGACCAAACAAAAACATCTTGCTTAAGCTTTAGACACCGTTAATACAGGGAGATTTATAGTCCACCTTAAACAAAGCCAATTTAGCTTTTACTGAGAATATAAATTGAATGTCTTTCTTCTCCAATATGGGCATCACCTTCCTATTTTATACCAAAATCCTACTTAGGCTCCAATGTACATTGAGTTTAAACCAAAGCATCAAAAGCAGACAAGTTTGATAGCCTAAAATCCTGTGCAGGTGTTTTTCTAGTAATGAAAAATTAAGTATTCTGATTAATTCCTCCTCTTGGAGCCAGTGAGGGTTTTATCATCAGTTTTAATTGTAGTAAGTACACATTTAAAATTTATAAACACATTAAAGAAAGCTGTTTTAATAACAAGACTGGATATTCAAGAGTATTTTATACAGACTTCTAAAATGCATTTTTTACTCTTAGGATAACTGATGGAAAAAGGCTGGTTACTCTCCCAGCTTTGCATACCTACCAATTCAAATAGCTTTCTAAGTATTTCAGCATTAAAATGTTCCAGACTCTGAGCATAATGGCTCTCATCTGTTTCTTCTGGGCTTTTACAGCTGCAGCTGAGTTAGAGCACAAAGCCCAAGAGGAAGGAAAATGCATTGCCCATGAGTCTGACAGGATGGTGAGCAGTTCTCCTCATCACAACTCCTCCAGAGTGCCAGAAAAGCCCCACAGGGTGGGATGGGCACACACGTCTGCTCAGGCAGGTCCACGAGCACCCAAGGACCAGCTTGGGGTCTGGTGCTTTGGGTCATGCCCTGGCAGGAGATGGTGCCTGGCTGCTGGGGCTGGGCATGGGCTTGGGGACTCAGGGAAAGTCCTGGAAAGGTTCCTCTCCCCTGCACTTCAGACTATGAACAAATAACGAGAAAGAATGGAGGGACTGGGTTAGATGAGTGCTAAAGGAAGCACAAGTCTTGTGTGCTTAGAAGCTGAGCTAAAAGAAGGGAAAAAAAATTAAATTTCTGGTGGATTAAACTCCCTGTGTATCCCCACGCCATGGAGCTGAGATGTGTGAGCAGGAGATGTGATAGCAGACTTCACCTTGGAGGACAACATTATCCAGCTGTCACTTTTAGAGACATCTTTCCAAAAGAGGAGCCTAGACTCAAAGGCATTTTAACCTAGAAATTAAAGAATTGAGAGAAATTATTCCTCAAAGGAAACCACCCATGTAGTTGATTAGCAATGAGCCCTTCCATGACAGGGTGCTTTTTCATAATTTTACTTTCACTTAACTCAAATGAATCATATATAAGCTTTTAAAAATGCTTTGCAATGAAGATTTTTGGACTTAATGCAAGTATGCATAAGAGAATGTAAAGGGGCTTAAAAGTTCAGGAAGCTACTCGAGACAAATAATTGCATAAAATGTGTCAGTACATTCTCAAAGAGCAGAAAAAGCAATGGTCATTTATGAATCTTTAATGATTTTACTTCAGGATCAGCAAAGTCTTAATCAAAGTGGGATGCACACTTAGCCTGAGCAAATAAGGTATGAAGATTCAAAAATTCTTTCTGAATACTAATGTGGTTTTATATTTGGACATTTAAGAAACAGATTTGAAAAATGTCAGGAGAGCTCCAGACCACGTAGAAAAAATTCATGATTCAGTTAAACATTTTAAATTTCATGTCTTAAACATAAATATTAACCTATTTACTGAAATTAAAGTCTCTACTAGGCTTTTTTTTTTCAAGCAGACTCAGGAATGCTGAATGCCTTTTGGCAAGCACACACTCAGAAAGGTTTCTGAATATTCTCTTTAGCATCAGAAGCTATTTTTGTTCTCCTCAGCAAAGAGCACAGCAGGCAATAGTAACACACACACCAAAATGTTGAAAGGTAGGAAACTCCACCCTCCTGTGTTATGGCAAGATTGATAGATGTGAAAATGGTTAAGCACATCCTGGGAACAAAAAACAATGGCAGGAGAAATATGCAGCTATTTTGGTTTTGAAAAACACTTTTTTAATATTTAATTTGCTTTGTTTTCTAATCAATACTAAGGCATTTAACTGCATATATGACCTAACAGTTTATTAAGGTGTGTAATTACTTCAGGCTACAGCAAGATTTTGGCTTATCTCTGCTAAACTGGCCATTCTCCAAGGGTACCCCAGTGTGAGTTCCTCTGCACTCCTGGGCTTTGCTTTTTCTGTTTTCACTGTTGTTACATGTGTATGCACACACTGTCTAGACCTGAAATAGGAAGAGAGATGAGATCACATCCATTAGTAACATCCTCATCCAGGGTTTGTAAATTTCCCTGGAATAGTTTTTCCTATCAGAAGGAAACTGCTCCACCAGCTGTATGGAAATTCACTGATGGTCAAGGATCACAAGTCAAACCTCTCTTAGTTTCAAGACAAAGTCGGTGTAGAGAAAGACAAAGATATTTAACAGCAAGCAGTGCAGACCAGCCAACACATGCATTTATTTTAATGAGTGAAAAGGGATTGATTTTAATGTGCCCAATGCAGAAATACTTTCACATAATGTATGTTCCCCACAAAAATACCTTTAACATTTTCATATTTAAAATATATAGAGAGGAAAAACCCAGTATTCCTGGGAAATAATAGATTGAGATATGCCATTATTTTTAATGAGTAAAGTTTGTGCAGTTAATTTTTAGAGGCTGAAGAGGTAGGTGGATAATTACTTATGAAAGAGGGCAGTGCATATAGGGTTTCACTATCAGTGAGACTATCCAAAATCTATTCATTGCTAAATGTGTGCCATATAAATCTATGTAGAAGGCAGCAAGCAGAGAGAAAATTTAGTGAAGGTATGATTACCAAGGAAATTAACAGGACAAATATTCGTTAATTCTTAAAATTTATGAAATGGATGTTTACTCCTTTAATAAAGAACCAGAATTAGCAGTTCCTTCCTGTATGTTCACTGAAATTACTTTTCTTTGAGGAGGAAGTTTACCAGATTCCTGCCACTGAACTAAAACTAATGTGCAGTATTTTCTGCTGTTTAGTACTATGAGTTAGGATTTTAGCCTTCATCCAAATATGTGCCAATGAAGTTTTAACATAAGTTCCTCTAATATGCATTTAGAGCTGCTAGCATTCCATCCACTCTGCTTGTTCTTTTCTAGGTTTTTTTATAGTGTTTGCTGAAAACCATTCCACTGTTAGGATAGAATGGCTCGCTTTAACTGAGATAGCTGCAATGTGGAAAATGCAAGCCAGCCATACCCAAGGAGACCTGGCTGCAAACAGAATGTACTGACATTTGGTGTTGGTATTTCCTTCTCTGGCTTTATGAAATAAGTCTTAAAAGTATGAAAATCATCAACACTCAGAGAAAACTGGAAAATATTATGTTGTTGAACTTGCCTCTTGCTCCTGGAGGTGGCCCTTTCAAAACAGAGCTGAGCACCTCTGCCAGAGCTCAGTGCCAGCGTTGGTATTGCTCAGTTTGTGCATACACTGAACTCATGGTTTCCACCTCCGCTGACATTTGGCAGAAGTTCTTTTTTGGAAGAAATGAAAGAGAAATCCTTCTTTCAATCGACTATCTGAAAGAATAACTTTTCAAACAACAAAAAAAATCTAGGATGGCTTTCTAAAGCCAGGTACTTCTGCTTACAGAATTCCTAAGGGAAAAGGGTCCTGTCAGCTCAATTCAACAGCCTTTGACCTTACCAGCTTTTCAAGGACACTGGGTTTGGGAGACACTGGTATTGATAGCAAAAAAAAAGGACACTACAGCTTAGAGGCTTATGGATCCCTCTTCTGAGAAAAGAGGTTGGCACCAAATAATTGATCCTGCAGTGATGAACGGATTTCTGGTCACTGCTCCCACTGGTTAGAGGAATTCCCAGACCCAAACACGAGCTCAGAGGCTTTGCACCAACAGCATTGGTGTATTGCTGGACCTAATGGTTCCTGACTCCAATTTTACAACTGGGAGCACAGACAGCATAGACATATCTATATTTGCTAGGCAGAGAATTGCTACTGGCAATTAGATTGAGTGATTTTTTAAAAAATAGATACAATAAAGGTAAGGAAAGAAGGTGACTACTACTTAAAGTATCAGATTATCTAAGTTTTTTGAATATTTATCATTCTCCTTTAGCAATGCAGGTATTTTGAACTAATAAGACAAAGTGAATACATAGGGCCATATAAACTCCCCAAATGGTAGCATCTCATGCTCCTTGCAGTTACTGTTTCCAGATATATCAGCTCCTTGACTGCTCTGTCTTAAAAGTTTTCATAAGCATTTTCTCCAGACGTGACATTTCTGCTCAAAATCTCAGTAGAAAAAGCATAAGAAAAGGTCAGTTTATTATCTGTGGCTCCCTATTGGAGGTTTTATTTTCTGTCACTACACAAATACTGTGAGTTTAGATCTTAGAGTAGGTATCAATTATTTAAAAAGGTGGTGCCGAAAGCAAGCACAGTTTTTCATTATAAATGACACCATAAGCAGAGTTCCATATTCCAGCATGCAGCATTTTCATTTTTCAGAGGACAAAGAGAAGAATGACTAATACATCAATTTCAGTGCTGTTCCCTTGCACTTTTTGAAAAGCACCTTGCTACCTAGGACCACCCTTAATTTACCATCTTTTGAAGACAGAAAATGTAATGAAAACATCCATCTCTGGTTTCTGCTAGCCTGTAATATTAAACATCAAAGTAACAGTTATTCTCCACCCACTCATGAATCATGCCCCTAACCATGTATACTCTTCTGCTCTTCTGACATGTTATTTAAACAACCCAAAACAGACACCTCTGCTTAAAGAAATTTTCACTATTGCAGAAGTGGAAACTGACTCTGAGCTCAGTCTGTGAAGTCAAGATGTACAGTCCTTCTCTTATACTGATGATCCAGAGCTTTAGATTTTAATTCCTTAGTGCTGTTGAGTTTAGAATTCCTAGAATTTGGAACTCCAGTCACCACAACATGCTAAGTGCCAAACTCTGCAGTAAGAGGTTTAGAGGAGACACATCACCATGCACTTCAGGAGAATTAAGGTGTTTATATCCACCTGAGAACTTCCCATTCTTTTTTACAGTTCAATAAACAAGCTGTCTTTCCATGTCACTCAGAATCAACCTGTGGTCACCATGGCCATGCCATGGAGGACACAAACCACCTGACCTGATCCAAAACCCATCTGACTCCACGAGTGCAGCACAGAGCCTATACAAATATTCTTGTTTTTCTGCGGGACTTACTACCTCAGAAGTGTCATGCTGGTACAATGACAGAGCTGGCAGCAAGCTCAGAGCATCACCAGGGTGGGCTTGTTCCTGTCCATTTCCCCATTTCACTCAGAGAGAGGCTTACTGCTTTGTGACACAGCTGCACCATGGAAAGATTTATAAGACACAGCAGAACAATGTCAGTCTCTGCTTGTCAAAACTTAATGGCAACTTCCTGTGTCTGTAGTTGGGGCTGTGCTTTTTAGCTGCAAAAACTCTGCTTCTTACCCTCACTGCTGCCACAAGGTTCTCTGCTGACTCACCTGCCCTCCTGAGCCTACCACAGCCCCACTTTACAAAGTTCCAAATACCCTCAGCCCTTCCCAGGCTTCTGCCTACAGTCACTCAGTAAAAGTTCCAGAACACTTTGAAAGTCCCTGACTCCTCCTCCACAGTAGTAAGTCACTGCTGGGGAATAATTTCAAATCATTTATGAATGTTTAAGGGCTGGGTGTCTGAGGGATTATGTACAGAGGATACAGTGCATGCAGAGCCCTTCCTTTTTAGAAGAAGGATTTGTGTGTGTACATGCGAGTGTAGGTGTGTTGAACAAATTCTACAGTGACAGAATTTGGAAACATCAGTTAATCTTTCTACTCCTTTCATCTACTCCAGTGCCCTAGGCACAGGCTCTGCAGGCCCTGACTAAGGCAATCACTGCAGCTGAATGGATTTCTGCCACATCCGTAGCTGCTTCGGCAGGTCTCGACAGCAGCAAATCATAGCCTAGTCCTGGCATTCACACCAAGGGTCCAGAGGCCAAGGAACTAATTGAAATCAGTGAGTTTATACACAAACACAGCTACATGCATACAAAAACACATCTCCACCTTGAAATGCATTCATATTTTTCAATTGGAAAAATCAAACCAAGCCAGAAAGCACTTGCAAGCACTTGGTAGCAGAAAACTATTGCACACCATCCTAAGTGGTGGGATGTGTGCAGCTCTGTCCAAGAGGTGGTCATCATAGTTCAATGCTTTATGTTTTCTGAAGCTTGATTTAGCAGGGCTATGGAGTAAAGAAGCCTTTTACTTTTTTGTTGAAACAATATTAACCCCTGTAACAACCCTATATCCTGTCTCCTTCCCCAGTGTCAGATTTTTCTCTAAGTTTTGCCATTTGACACTGTTTAATGTAGAAACCTGTGCTATAAGTGGGTCCAGTCCAAATACTTTGTTTTTTGGAGGTGGAGGAGAAAAAAGGGGGGGGTATTTTGGTGGGCTGGTTTTTTATGAAATCATATTTCCATACTAGATCATCCCACTTGCTGTAAATCAACTTTCAATGAGAATGTAACATTCCAGCTTCACAGGACTTTCTTACATCAGCAGTGATGTCTTTGAGATGTTTCTCATCCAATCCCACACACAATTTGTGGAGTCCCTCAGCAGCAAAGGCTCACCTGGGGCTGCCACAGCAATGCAGCACTGCAGGGTTGGAGGGGGCACAGCCACGAGCGACAGCTTGTGAAATTACTCACCAGAAGGGATTTTTAGAGTGCTCTAGGAGGAGAAAAAGGGGATTGGAGAACAAGGATTAGAGGTGTCATGAAAAAGGAATTTGCATAAGGAGAGGAAAATTGAACAAACCTGTGGCACCTCTGTTCGAGGCAAGTCAGGGCAGATTGACCTCATCTAAAAGAGTGTCTTACCTACCCTTGGGTTTCTACCTGTAAACCAAGGTCTGGAAGGGGAGCCTGGGATTGCTTTGCCCATTGTGGGAGCACTTCTCTGCTACGGCAGATGTGGCTGACCGAGCACTGGGGCTGCCTCTGCTGCAGGGACTCCTATGGCCACAGAAGGTGCTGCGATGGACGCAGGCCTGAGCCCTCCTCCTGCCCCCATCCACAGCATGGCCACACCTGCATATTTCTGTGTGTCCACCTTCAGGTGCTTACTTTGGCCTCTTTTTTTTGTGGATTTGATATGCCTGACTGCTCTTTATAGGGCAGCCCTCCCACTGTAACCATGCACGGAGCATCTTGGCCCCAGTACATTTTGACAAACCAGTAGGAGAAGGTAAAATATAAGTGGGACAAACCCCCTAAATTCCATTCACATAAGGCATCAAAAATAAGTCAAATGCACTTGCAGAAACTAGAGTTACTTGTAAGAAGTAACTCCTAAGAGACTTAAAACTTAGCTGGGTTCCTTCATTTTAAGTTTTCATTAGCATAACTGAACTTTACATAAACACACTAAGTTTTATTAGTCACCCTTAAACAGATCATTCTGACAAATTCCTTAGCATCCCTTAGTACTTACATCCTTTGCTGATAATGAGTTCAGCTAATGCATCCAAAGACCTACACTTCTTTCAGGCAAGGCCAGGACAGCACAGACAAACAAAGCCACTGTTTGAGAATCCAATAACAGAAGGACAAAAGAGTAAGGTTTGAAGGCCAGATCATTTCTAGACCAACTTTTTTTTTTTTTCTTTCATTAAAGAATAATGATTTGGAGAAAGTCTAGCTCCCAAGGACCCAAAAATGGCATTTGCTGATAAACAGAAAAATGGACACAAGCCTGTTCTTTTACTTGAGATTTTTTTTTGAGTCTTTGCAAGACTGATAGCTTCCCAAAATGTCAATTCACAGAGAGTTAATCTTACTGGCTATATGAAGCTATATAACTGCCTCTGGCTAAACTAGAAGTGATACACATCCAAACAATTGCTTTTCTAATAAAATACTGGAATGTATCCTTTACACACCAATCCATCATCCATAATGTCCTGTCAAAGTTGGTTTAGTATATGCCAATATACTTCAGGAGTTCCCTGGGTGAAAAAAAAAGGAAAAAAGAGGGCTGGGGGGAGGCCTAGGTCATTCTTTCCTGATGTGAACATTAAAAAGGAAATTCAAGTATTATCCCCTTGCAGAACCATGGAACTTGGCACAAAAATCCACTCCTTGTTACAGACTCCTGGTTTTCAGTTTCAGTTGTGTTTTTAGCTTATATGGCTGGGGAAGTTGGAGTTTCCAAACTATAAACTTTGTTTTAATTGGCAATATTCCGCCTCTATGAGAACCCAAAGTGCCTTAAAGATCTCTTAACCACAACATTAACATCCATGTAAAACCTGAAACCTCCCTCAACCTGACTGTAGATTAGTCAGTCTAATAGAAGACAACACCTTTACTGAATCATTTTGCCTTGTTTATCCCTCCAGATAATTTTGGTTAGAAACAAAAATGTTATTAGTGCCTGGTATATAACAGCCTCCATCTGGGCCTCCATCCCAGGAAGAGAAAACCCATCCCTTGGAGAAAACACCTTGAGAGTTCAGGTAATTACCCTGGTAATTCCCCTGGCAATACCAGCTTTGCCAGCCAAAGGGATACAGCAGAAGAAAGGTTTGTGAAGTCCCAGTTGCAGACACAAGCCCTCTCCCCCTTAACTCACCTGTCACTCAGTGATCCTGATGGGTTCTTTCCAACACAGCATCTTCTATAGTTCTGTGAACCTGAAAACATCATATATGCAGAGATTCAGAAAGCCTGAGTGCCAAGCTCTGTCTGATCTGGTTTCCCAGCCTCTTAGGATCTGGCATATCCGCCCCCTATTTCATCTCCTCCAGAGTCAGGTCTCAGCCTCCCAGAGCACCTCACTCCAGAGTGTGATCAGAACTTATGGAGACCACAGGTTATTGCAAAACAAATCCTTTGTGCCGCTACCTTTGCTACACTGCTACTACTACTGAAAGCCACCTGCATTAAACACCAAAGCTGATATGTTGCTGAAGTAACTGAACTTCATGCCATCAGTGTTGTGCAATTCTCAGCCTGCAGTCTGTGTAGCATAGCCTTTAACACACAGGCACTCTGATAATGCCACAACTCAAAATCATAACCCTATTAGTCCATTTTCCCCAGCACAACACTTAACTATGCAATACAGTTTGGAAAGAGAAGCAAAAAGAAAAAAAACAGGACTACACCCTAATAAACAACTTTGTCTTATTCTTCACAATATATGTCGTTGGCTACAGATGACAAAAGGAATTTGGAGCAATTACAGATTAACCACAAATACAGCCTAACCCAAAACCAGAGAGGATGCAGACTGACATACCACTAAATAGGCAGAGTCTATAATATTTCTGAATTAGCTAATTCGTTTCAATTCATTGATTCTTACATCAGCAAACTGTACACCTGCTCTGGCAATGCCTGTTTCAGCTGCAGCTCGATGTTGCCCTCCTGTGGGCCAAAAAAAGGGAGAGCCCTTGAGGTCCTTCATACCTTCACCACAGCAAGAGAAATCTGGGCATTTTTTCCTTCTTTCCAGCTGAGAAGGAGTAAGCACAGATCAGCTGAATTCCTGTAAATCATGTAAATGTTGTACTCCAGATTTAATAACTTCTGGACTACTTTTTGAACAAATCTGCTGCATAGGAAATTATTCCATAGGAATAAACATCTGCACCTTGCCAAATCAACCACAGATTACAAGACGGTATTTATGCTGACTTTCTTCCAGCCGAGGGAGGGAAGGACATACATGAAGTTTGCTGGAACAAAAACAAGTCTTCAATTTTTTCAGCACTTTTTAATAGTAGAGTGAATTTTTTTCCATCCTTTGCGTGACAAGTAGGGGGCTTCAGTCTTGAGGACTCCCAGACACAAACCGTTTTTGCTTGAAATTTGATGAAGGCCTCTCCCTTGCCTAGGCTGGGGTGAATTTGTTTGCAAAAGCGTTGTTATAACAGAGTTTAGTGTTTGTCACTTGTGTGACTCTTCCCCTGTTTTGTCACTTGGGGACTGCAGGTCCCCATTTCTGTACCAGACTGAATTTGGGCCTATGTGCATTCTGAACCTTGGTCACATTGATTTGGGGATGGCATGCAGTTAAGTTGGCCTCCAGCTAATCTTCCACTTCTTAAGGGTGGGGTAAAAGAGCAAATTCCTCACCAGGAGGTAGGAAATGCTCCAAAACCAGTGATTCACAAAACACGGACACCACTTACAGACTGGGAAGCTAATAATATGATTTCTTCATGCCAGAAGCTACGGCCAGGAGACAGGAGAGAATTACCCAGGCTATGTGAGAAGAGAGCATACTCCTTTTCTTGTTCTTGATTCACGAGTAGTGAGAGCTATAAGGAACACAGATACATGGCTTGTTTTGGTACTTATATTGGTAATTAATAATTCTTTCTGTGAAGCCCCAGCACTGTGACATCTGTCACTCCAATAAGGTTGACTCCCCCAAAACCCCTCTAGGAACTGCACAGAGCAATGTGAAGGAAAAGGTATTTGAGGCAGCTGCAAGAACAACCTGACCTCCAACTCCTCTTACCAGAGCAGCACAGCTCAGGTCTGTGCCATCATCAGGGTCATCAGGGAGAGATGGTCTCACTTCCAGTCTGTGGAGTGAGACTGTCCTCCATCTCATCATATTTATGGCCCTCAAGAACAAAATCACATCAAGCACAGAGTTTCAGGTTATTTATTTCCTCTGAAGATGCAAGCTGTCCACAGCAGTGTTTCAAACAAAAGAAAAAGGGTTAAATCTTTAGCAACAGAATTTGACTCTACACGTAGTCAACATGAAGCACTAAGTTGTGTAGTCTTAGATCATTGGTAAAATCCACCTCTGAATCCAGAAATGCACTTTGTGGCTGAGTTTCACTTGCTATAGGCCAAACCAACATCTTAAATCCAAACACAACCTCAAACAGAGGAAGCTGAGGTCAGACAATTGTGGCTTGGGTTCATGTCTGCTCGCTACCAAGTCAAAGGCTTCCCTCTCAAAAACAGAGTGCTAATGATCAAGCAACAACCCAAATGCAAACAAGAAAAAAGCACCAAGACAACATCTGGAAGCAATACTGGTAGGAAGAGAACATGAAGACGTGGCCAAATGCTTCACTGCCAAAGAGGGGTGGGGAAAAAAAAAAGAAAATATTTATGACAAGGGGCTTTTCCCTGCCTGAGTTCAAAGATCATCAACAGAGCATCTGTGCAGAGTAAAAGACTAGGAGAGAAAGTACATACGTGGCGAGGGAATGAGGAAAGTAGAAACTGCTAGAAAAGCAACTCCAGGCTAGCTAAGGAAAGAGCAGCTGATTAGCATAATAAATAGCATAATCAGCATTCATATACATCTGTCCAATAAAGCCTGTAAGAGCCACCATTTTCCCTTAACAATCACGAAGTTTAAATCAGAAATTACCATGCACTGGCAAACAAAGTCCAATTTCTGAAATCTTTCCTACCACAATCAATCCATTGATTAGGCATAAGCATAACACAAGGAGTCAAGTTAATAAAATCCCCAGAAACTTTTACAGTAGTGCTTAGGCTCCAGTGACTGCTGACACAATTAATTCAGACAAATTCCAGAGACCAGCCAGCAAAGAAAATATGTTAAAGCAGAAGGAAATTTTTAAAGCAAATATGTGCATTTCCTGAAATGGTAATTTTGCTGGATCTTGTTTCTGAGGTAGAAGAGGGAGGAAAAAAAAAAAATTAAAAAGCTACTTTTCTCTCCTCTTCTGCAACAGCTTTAACAGAACCATTCCTCCTTATTCCCTGTCCAGTTCTTATACCCACACACCTTCAGGGCAGATTTGCAAATACTAGGAGATAGACAGAGATTAAGGACAAATATTTACTCTGTTCTGGGAGGGAGGAAGTGAGGGGCAGCAAAACCCAGGTTTGCTGTCTTACAAAAAGAGAGATGTTGCCAAAAGCACCCATGGCCTAGTTTCCATTTCCTAGCTCCCAATACCTCTCTGCAGGAGGCTGAGGATCCCAGCGGTGTGGGGAGAGCCCACAGCCTGGCAGCAGCCAGGGCTCACGGTCTCTGTCCTCAGGAATAAGCTTTGGCACAAGCCTTCAAGCTGAGCTTCCTCCTCAGAGGCTGCAAACACAGGAGACAACACCCCTCAGAGTCAGGACACGGAAAAATCTGCTGTCTGTACAAACTGCTCTTAGAAGACCTGGTTCTGCAGCTGAAAGCACTTTTAACCTACTGTTGAATTACATAATGGAGCAAGAGACAAATTACTGCCTCTTTTCACCCCTGCTTGAAGTGAGTTTCACAGGCTTTATTCTTCCTCTGAATCACTTCAGCTCTGAAACAGTCTTCCAGTTAAACAGCCATTTCTGAAAGTGCTTTCACCCAAATGACAATTCAAATAAAATATACTACACACATTTACTTGTCCTTAATAGCACCTTCCCTGATGGATATATGCTTCCCATACATCTAGGAGATGAAACCTGATCAGAGATATGAAGAATTCGCAAGGATGCAAGATACAATGAGCAAGCAGCTGCTTTATTGGCAGCCATGCAGCTCTTGATTTAGAGGCTTCATTCACTCAGAGCTGAGGAACAACTTCTGTGCCTGATGCTATAAATGTCAGTCAGGACTAAAAATGGCAACAGGAGATTTCTGTTGTTGCTTCCCAGCCATGTCACCCGAGCCCAGTGAAGCTGAACGGAGGACAGAGGAAGCAGATGCCCTGGCAGTGGCACAGCAGCCCCAGCTCTTGCATCCACACCTCCTCCTGTGTTCCTGCAGTGAAGATGGCTGTCGAGGGAAAGCAGAGCCATGAAAACAAACAGGTCTCCCAGTGACCGCCCACAGCCCAAAGCACAGACTGAACCCGCTCTGCATCTCGAAACTTTCCACCGATATGACGAAAGCCTCGGCTCTCCAGCACTGCCTCGTTCTTTCAAAATTATCTGGGACTGCCAGATCTGTACTCATCCTTGGCCAAGAATGACCTCTCAGGATAAACACAGCATGACTTACCCAGCTGACAGCCCAGCTGTGGCTGCAGAGTGCTGTAGGATAACCAGGGCATCCAGCGGGACGCTGAAGACCAGCACTGTGGTGTTTGTGAAGCGGTGCTGACACATGGCACGAGAGTGACTTGATGCCCCTTCATATTTCCAACACCCTGCTTGCTTTGTAAAGAAAGCTGTTTTCGCCCTTGCCCCACCAATCTGCTTTAACCTGACTCAGTTCAACCAACCACAGAAGTCCCATGGTAAGTAAAGATACTTGCTACATTTTCCATTCTTATAGGAAAAAAGGTTCTTAACCCTTTATGCACACCTTCACTGCATTTAGAAGGAGCAAAACGTTAACTAACCACCACATAAGATAAGGAAGGGGGTTTTTTTGTATTGTTCTTTAAGGCCAGTAAAGGAATTTCTTTATTTTCCAGTTATTTTTTTGAAAATACTCTTCCCATTCACCACATCTAGAAAGGAAATCCCTCAGCATGAAAAGGCTCCATGTGGTTCAAAACTGTAACTTTTCAGCTCACATAGAAGGGGAAATCAACAATCTCTACTAAGAAAACAACTGCAGCTGTATTCTCCAATCCGCCACACCCGTAAGTCCAAAAGCCAATCAAAAAAATTCAAACTGGCATTACTCACAAAGAAATTGCCTCTTCTGATAATGACTTCCTTTGACAATAATGACTTCCTTTGACAATAAAATTACATTGAAACAATTGAACTTTCCCAACAGAGAATTTACGAGGTAACACACAGATTTCATGTTCTATTAGTCAGCAGCCCAAGATCTAGTCCAGAGCAGGTAAAGAAAATCAATTAACAATGAATATTTATAAAACATAACAGCCCATACAGTTTTAAGGTGCAAAATGTACATAATTTTTCCTTTTTGTATTTTTCTCTGCAGCCTACAAACCACATTATCAGTTAATGCATTCACTGAAGTATACAAAGTTTCCATTTAAATTTTTCTGACTTGACTGAGCAGAAAAATCCATCAAATTAGAGCTGATAAAAATGGCTCTATCCAGCTACCTCTTGTTAAGAAACTTCCAGAAATGGCTTCGTGCAAATATTTCTTTTTTTGAATATAGTTTTAAGTTCTATATTATTTTTCTGACCTGGCTTTGAAAACATACAACTAAACATATATGTCAGTGGTCACATTTGATGATGTCTTGGTAAGGACTGAAGAAAAACAAAAATAAAACTAGGGTGTCAGTATCTGGAACAGTAAATAATTTCAAAGAAACATGATGACATTTTACTTCTGGGAGATAACAGTTATTTTCTCTTATCCAAATAATTAGCAGAAAGGCTTGGAAAAGCGGTCACACCTCTCCAGGTAACTTCATACTTACCACGTACACCATATGGAAATGGCACATTCAACCAACATCTAGGAAAACACTAACCACATTATTAGCCCCATCACATATTAACATAACCTCTATATATTAAAATTCAAATTTACAACAGCATGAGAGTCAGAGGCAGCATTTCATTAGAATGTCAAACAGGTACAGGAGAGACTGAGCACAGAGCAGGGAGGAGGCGGCCTCTCTGCTGACGAGGGAAGGCAAAGAGATGCTCCTGCAGCATTGCACTGGCTGGTGTTGCTCTTGGCTCCCGCAGTCCAGCAGATTTTGGGTTCATACCAGAAGACATTTTTAGAAAGTAACGGAACAGGACCAGGGGAGAGATCCTGCATCAAATATCAGCTTGCTGGGAAAGTTTTGTCTTTCTTTCCCTGCTCTGCACGTAGAGCTGGCAGAGGGCTGTGTGTGGTGTTTGAGGCCATCCCTGCTCAGAGCCCCCTCCCGCCCCCAGCCCCGAGCCGGGCTGCCGGGAAGCACTCGCGGGAATCACGGACGCTCGCCTGGCAACTGAGTCACTCAGCCGGGGGCCATGGCCAAGACTGGAATCCGAGAGTCTGTAGCCTCTTCCCAGATTTGCTGCCAAATGGAATGAACAAATCAGTTCTTCTGAGGCACAATTTTCCCATCAAATACTCTGACGCACTTAGAAGAAAGCGAGCGCTGGTCTATTACCAGACACTATTTCATCCTCTGTAAATTGCAACTTCTACCTAAAAATGTGGGTATGCAAGTATTATTCATGACATTTTTAGGGACATGTGGACAAATGCACACTGTCCAAATATGACCATATTGCTTGACTTGAAGCCTATAACTGTACCTGAAGTATTATGTTAAGTACTTTTGCAGCTTTTATTTGTGTCCTAATTTCTATTATCCAGACCCCCTCCTGGTTTTAACAAGCATTTGTAAAATTCAATTTTGGCCACAGGATGGCAGAGTATAAAAGCACTACTTTACAACTTCCCACCAGAGGAAAAGTACATAGATAAGAAAAAGCCTTTTTTTATCTTCCATTGTCTGTTTGCTCATACTTTTATTAAATAGGTTAAATACTTTGACCTCCCCAGCAAATTACAGAAGAGAGTTTATAGAACCCACAGATCCTGAAATGAAATTGAGAAAGGTCATTTCCAAGAAGAAACTTAAGTCAAATGTGCAGAAATTCAGCTTTTTGCAGGCATGGCCCCAAAACAGATCTCACTATTCTATTGTTCATACATAGTGCTATTTTAATTGTTTCAAAATTATGGTTATTTAGTCTCTATTTATCAGAGTTCTAAAGATTATTCTTGTGAGCAGCCTTAAGTAACCACCAAATAAATTAAATCATGTTCTTGTGGTATATTTATGCAATACATACCCAAGATACCACAATAAAGACCAGAAGCATAGCAAACAGGAGGCTGTTGTAGGACTACACAAAACTCAGTTCTAAATTATAAGCCTTTTTTCATGCTGTTGTTATTCTTGCTTTAAGTTTCATGAATTCGAGAATTCTAGTAGCCTTCTGCCCCAACTTCTCATGAAAATGAGCACAGAATGCACCATTAAATATTCAGAGGGCCTTCTCTGAGCTTCATGTGTTATCATTTAACCAAAGCATAATGCACTCCAGCTTGTAGAGGGCAGCAGTTCAGTTCAAAGAGTTTTTACACACCTTCAAGTAACTTCCTGAGTGATAAATAAATACAAAATTGACATTGTGCAAAGTTGTTAGTCCACTATCTGTGCAAGCCTTTAGACAGTCCTGAATGTACTGCTAGTCTAAAAAGGAAAGGAAAGTTTTATTTTGGCATTTGGTTTGAATATATTTATTTCTGAACTAAAGGAGGGATGGAGGGAGAGGAACTGGAGCCTGAAGAAGCATACCATGAAGAAACCATACTTCACATTTAAGTAGAATTTTTATTGCCAATGGTATTGGCAATGTTGTTGGACTGCTTCCTTCTTTCCCACACCACTCTACTACAAAGAAAAACATTCATAATTCAAAACTTAGGCAGTTGGAAAGCTAGATGAAAAGGAAGAATATTCTCTTTATCAAGGTTCACTTTACACAGAGAGCTATCAACATGCTGAACTCAAGCCAGGTGGGAACATAGAAAGAAGCTCTGTATCTACAACCAACTTCCAGGAATCCAAGAGAAGCCATGAAATGTTTCATGAAACAGTGAGGAAGGACTGCAGGCATCTCTGTAATCGCTTTACCAGTGGACCACAGGCATTTAGGAAAATACTGGATTCAAGAAAGAAGCTCGCACAAGGGATGGAGAAATGCCATGTCTTAGTGCTCTGCTTGTACCATGAGACATTGCACCAAGCAACACACACAGAAGGCAGCACAGTAAAGTCAAAAAATAATGAATTAAATTTATCTAACAGCTGTTGGCAAGGAAACAAAGAGTAAACTCAAGTTGGGGTGGGGGGATGTAGGAGTTCCAATTAGTGGCCTTATAAATAATTCTTATTGTTTCCACTGGCCAAAAGTGAGAAATGACAGCAGAGATGCCTACTGGGAATTCAGCCCCTTAGAACAGAAAATGAAAGACAACAGAGGATCTGTTAACTTCTGACATCATCAATATATTTCACTCTCCATTACAGCTTGGCAAGTGGATTGAAATAAGACACTTAATGCTATTTTTTGCATGAAGGATAGACCATGATATGCAATGCTGTCACTTGCTCACTCAATTCCACTGCCTTGCACTTTTTCTAAACTCATTTCCTATAGATTAATATTTATAACTTTATTTCATATAAATCTACCTGGTTCCATTATTAAAAGAAAAAAACCCCAAAAACAAAAACAAACCCAAAAAAAACAAACCCAAAAACTTATTTTTGTTTTAAAAATGAAACTGAATCCCAAATCAGTTTTCTTTAGTAGGTTTTTTTTAAAAATTCTGCAAGCTTCAGTAGTGAAAGGAAAACATTCTTACCATTAGAAACAAACACTCATCACTTCTCAGGCATTTAAAAGTGAAAAGATAAAAATCTAGTAAAGTTTGCTTTAAGTTTCTATCACGAGCAGATTTTCTATGGAAGACATTCAGTCCAAAAGAGCTTCCTTGCCTTGAAGTAAAGAAGCAGCACTACAATACAGCATGCTGCACATAAAATCTTCAGCTTGGAGATAAGCACATCAAAAACAAAAGGGCAAAAGCAGATGGGAATATTTATAAAAGAACTATAGAGAAGCAGAATTTATATATGAGTTACTTACAGTAAATACAAGAGTTACCCTTATCTAAAATTTTTTTTGTGAAGCAAAAAAATATTTTTCAGCCTTATGAGACCAATTCCTTTTGCGTTAGCAAGGAGCTGCAGTTTTACTTTGTGCATATTTTACTCCATTATCTGCAGAAATCAAATAACTCTGTAAAGGCATTTTCAGCAAAAAGATTAAGATTTCCTCACTGCAGATCTCCTACACTTTGTAGTTTCTTTATATTTAACCACTCAGATTATATATTTTTACTATTTCTCTGAAAGAAAGAAGTGTTCACTTCTCATTTCTATAGTTCTAGCAATTTACATTGCTCATGAACTGTATTACCTCCCTTCATTTCCCAATTGAAAACAAGAAACAAACAATCAAGCAAATAAAAAGGGCATAACAAACCAGCCCTGATCAGTACCATGGAAAAAACACAGAGCGTGGTATCAGCCTTCCCTCTTCCTCTGTGTCAGTGCTCTGCTTGGACACCCATCAGGCCCTGGCGCTACTCTACAGTTGCCATCCTGCTCCCACAGATTCACAAGAAAAACAACAGGAAGAGCTCTAGCTGGATTTCTTAATTACCAAGACAGAGAAGCTTCAGTTGCTCCCATCCTCAAGGAAAGAGTGTCTTTAATTCCCAACTGTAAGGGCCAGGTGAAATTTTAGCATCCTTTGAGATGAGCATCCTTTCATTCAACAATTGTCTTATTCCTCACTGTGAAGCTTTTCCAGGAGACCAGAATTGTGCACCTATGCTCTCTCAATCCTCGGCCTTTGTGGTCTCACTATCAAATTACACCTCCTGCTTTGCAGCAAATAGATAAATTAGCACTTTAGGCCCAAGTATTTTGCAAGCTTCTTACCAGCTCTCATGTACCCACAAGCAGAGGACACGTTGAAGCTGTGGGCAAAAGCTTGTCCTGGCTGAAATTAATCCTTACATCAGCAACCTGCGCTCATAAATGCAATCAGTGTCAGTTCTGCATGAAATCTGTCAAAAATACACCTGTCCCTATACTTGACTACTTTTTGCCTGCTGGCTTAGCAGAACTTGTCATGGAATTTTAATGCCAAGCACGAGACTGGGTAGGTATTAGAGCTACATGGAGTATTGCACGTGGGGGCATCTTAGCTAAGGAACACCTTGAGTAAGCTGGTAGTTTGGCTTTATTTCTGAATACAGATGTTTTAATGACATCTCTCATTTTGATTGCACACGAAGAAAAGGCCCTTCAGGAATAAAGTCTGCAACTAGAAGCTCTTTTTAAATAGAGATAAAATTGTACTAAGAAAACACATTGGTCTTCAGGCTGTGGTATTTTGACGATATTCCTCAAGTGCCATCTCAAGGTTCTGGTCACAAAATACTCCATGTAGGGAATATTTTTGTTGTCTTAATGGCTGCAAAGTTTTTCTCTCCTCTGCAATATGATATCTATATTTTTTTTGAGCTTTTTGAGCATTTGAATGCTGCCACAGCAGTATATTAATGTGCTTTTGTTCCCTTCAGACTAAAAAAAAATAAAAATGGGAACAGCTTGCCAAGAACAGATCCATTTATTTGCTCAAAAAACATTTCAAGAACACCTGCACAGCTATTTTGGAAACACACTGGGGTGTCCATTCAGCTTTTCCTTTTGTATAACTTCAGGTAGATTATGTCTAGCTAACGATGGAAAACACAGAGCATTTCCCATACGTTTATGTTCAAGCTAAAGAACATCTCATTTTTTCCTACTTTTGCTATTTTAACAACTAATATGGATCAATTAATTCACACAAAGTTCATATTTATATGCCCTGTTTGTCAGTAATATTTAGAGAAAAATTAAGCCCTGCCTGTGTACTCTTCTCTGCACCCTAATTTTCAGCAGAACGGGATAATTTTTTTCAGTATGAGATGCACAATGAAAAAATCCTGCTTGCAGAACAAGGCCAAGATACAGCCAGGCTATAGAAAAAAATCAAGCATGGGTCTGTGTGCATACACATACACTGATGTATGTGATGAAGACTAAAAAGCCCTCACCACACACCAACCACAGCAGTGAAACATGGCTCTGGTCACCTGCTCCAACAGCCACGAGCAGTGCCACTGCTCAAGATGAAGGATTTGCCCACAGGATCCAAGAAACTGCTCCTGCCTGGAGCCCTCTATGTCTATCTCATCCCACTGGCTGCATACACTACTAGAAAAAAATCAGGAAGCCTCATCTGTACTTTTTTACAGAGCACAGCTCAGTTATACCTCTGATATACAATAGCTCCTTAGTTCTGATCCTAAGGCATCCTTCATTACCACAGAAGCAGCAGTTTAAAAATTTACATTTCAAGAACACTTTAGAATAAAGATCCCTTGTCTCTGTCTTCCTTGCTCCTGCCTCCAATCATGCAAAAGCCATCGGCCACCCATGCTTATTTTTTGTCCCTGGAAAGCTGACATCTGGCAAACACATGAGGCATGAAGGGGGCATGGTTTCGATGGAGAGACGTGCACTGTATGCCTGAGTGATGGGGACACAGGCCATGAGTCTAAGAGAACTAAAAGTTCATAGCACATGTGGCCAAAATGCTCTCATGCAGATTAACACATGTGGTTGAAGTGTAAGAACTGAGAATTTCCTCTATTTTCAAGTAACACTATCGAAATCTCCAGTTTACAATTCCTGACAGCACAGCAAAGACAAGACTGTGACAGCTGGATCCAGAAATTCTAAGGCAAATCACTCTTTTATATACGAGGACCCATCCTGCTTTACTTGGTACGTGTCTTAAACAATGACTAAATGCTTGAAATAGCTCCCTGGGTGAATCACAGTGTACAGAAGTGATTCAGATATGATGAGTCTCTAAATTTAGCTGTGCCAGAAGTTCATTGTTGCACTGTGTACCCACCCACCTCGTACAATCTCCCAGCACTGCCAAAGATAAAACTAGCTTCTAGTAGCTTATACTTAATACTTTCTACCCCATCTTCTCATGCATTCTATTTACTTCATGCTGGAGGTACCTTCCTTTAGAAGGTGCTTCTTACAGAAATGCCTTAATTGCACCATGCCTGTGTTGGAAGCCTCTGAGGAAAAAGCAAGTTAACCCCCCCCAAATCTTCATCTCTCATAAGCTCAGAGACTGGATAGAATTTAGGAGCTAAAACATCAGAGGAGTTAATCCTTACAAAGTACACTCCATTTTCTCTAAGCTCTTTGTACACAACCTGGGGCAACTAAGTTGGATCAAACTGTAGCAGCAAACCCTGGATTTCTCTGTAATCAGTGTGCTTACTGTGGGACCAGAGCAGGATGCAGCTCACTCTCTCTGATACCCTCACCAACTCCATCTCTCCATCCTGACTGCTACCACAAGAGGTGAAGACAGACCTATTGTTCAAATATTAACATCACAAGTTCAACACACCTTCCCATTACACAAGAGTGATAATTGTTATCAGTCAGCAACTTGATTTAAGGAACAAAGATCTGAGCAATTGTTCTGCTAGTCCTGCTGCTAGAGACACAGGAGTGGAAAACAGCAAGGCTGCAAACCTCCTCTTCACACACTGCCAGGGGATGACCATACATTGTGAGAGATCAGTAACCCATGTCTGAGAAAGCTTAAAGCCTGAAGTGTTAGTCAAGCCCACTCTGAAGGCTAGGTCCTGATGTTTTACAGTATTAAATACGGTAAACTATCTCATGGGCTTACATTACACTGTCATTCCAAATCAGGTTGTGAAAATGCAATGCTTTCATGTCCCGTCTACGCTACAGACATTGTAGCAAGGAAGTAGCTTATAATAAATTCGTTCTGCTCCCTTCCTCCTCTCTCTGCTCCCCTCTCTCAACAGAGTGCAGAAACAAAATGGTGCAGAGTCATTAGTAGTTGAGCAACTCCTTTCACAACTAAGCAAAATTCTGGGAAATAGGAGAACTCTGGTTTGAGGCCAGAAGACCAGTTCCTGACTTAAGTCTGTTTCTACATGACTATACAGCTCCCTTGCCAACCTCAGGCATTCAGACATTCAACAACCATACACCAGAAGTAAGTGGAGCAGGCAACTGCAAAGGGATCAATATTCAGGACCAAAACACAAGCAGGTTTTTTTCAAGAAAGTGCAGTTTTCTCCACTGCCTAAGCAGCACAGCATCACCCCAGGCCAATACCCTCCTCAGTGGCCAGGCTCCCAGCTTTGCTACTTCTGCAGCTGCACTGACGCCAATACAGGCTGTAATCATGCTGACTGAGATCCTACTTTTGAACTGTTGCCATACTCTTTTAAAAAACTTAAGACTAATATGACTTTATCAGACAGCTGATCTTACATTTGATCCTCATGCAAAATAATCCTGAAGGGCATTGCTTTAACACAGCGAAAACAGCTTTTCTGAAGTGAAGCTTAATCCAGAAAACTCACTTTCCAGAAGCAATAAATTACCAAGAGAAAAAGATGATCCTGCATTTAACAGCCTTAGCATCATGCCAGGATATCAACTGCTTCTCAGACGTTCTCCTGTTAGTTTAGGATTGAGGTGCTGTAGGAACACAGCTCTGTGCAAACAGCTGCAGAAGGAAACAATTCTGTGAGGTGAATTCTGAACTTTCACCCATCCCTTCCCTCATTCTGCCTTCCCCCTAGCCCTGAAATACAATAGAAGACAGCCACCACCCTGTAAGTGGGATGCACTTGTATTTATTTGACCCATATGTCAAATAAGAAGAGAATTATATACAGAAGAAAAAAAAAAAAGAAAATAAAAGGTGGCAAGATGCCAAATATTTCACTGAAGAATGTAAAAGCTTCTCTTTCCATTTGTAATTAAGGTTTGAACTAAGGTTCTTCAGTACTGTTGAGGAAGACTATCTGTTTTATTAGATTCCAAGTAACTTCTTAACTTCTTACATTAAGATACAGAAAGTATTTGGGAAAACGTTGGAAAGCCATTTAAGTGGCACTTCCACCATCTGCGTACAACAAAATCCTGGCAGTCATAAATTAATTACTTATTCTTGCAACTCTACAGTTAACACTACTAGTGCAAATCTCATCTCTAAGAACTACCAGTATCAACTCTACGAATGTATTTTATGAAAGCTCTGCCCTCCAATTCATACTCTGCTGTGGCATCAAAAAAATCCCATAATGAAAAAAAGTAATAGTCAAGTAATTTATTTGACAGCTCAGTCACAGGGGCTGCTAAGACAGGTATTGTCTTCCCTTTCACTCAAAAAAATAGCAGAGCAGCCTACTGTGCCACACAAGAAAGTGAGGATTCAGGGAGGCAAAGACTCAAAAAAATACTTACTCATTCCAGAACTGAATCCACTGAAGACCATATCAGAAATAAATCTAATGAAACTGAAGTTCTTCAAAAAGCTCATTGCAGTAGCTGAAAAGAAAAATCTGAACCAGTTCTTTCAAGCAGAAAAACAAAAGCAAAACTGGTTACATGCACATGGGAGGAAAGAAGTACAAGGGTCCTTTCTAGACTTTTCTGTCTCTTTAATATCTCTATCTGCTGCAAAAGAGAAGCTGCTGTGGAAGCCCTGCGTTGAATTAGCATTTAGTCCATGAATACAGCAGATGTGGGGGAAAAGTCATTATAAAGGAACAGGCACACTCAGATTTCATTATTATTGCCTCACTGAAAAAAAATCTGTATTCTTCTGGGGCTTGTCATACTCTTACCCACTCACAGTAAGCATGAAATCCTTTGGGGGAAAAAAAAATGAACAGACAAATAGATATTGGGATTACTTGTTGAACAGTGATGTTAAAAGAAGATTAAATGTGTAAAATACGACCAAAAGCACCGAACATTTCTTAGGAGTAGAGCTGAAATAGTTCACAAATATGAAATAAAACCAAGCTATACTCAGTATTTTTAACCAAAAGGAGACTTCAGAAATCTCTTGCCTATATACTACTTCCTTACCCACACCTCAGTCTCTCCATGTACTTAACAGTGAAAAGTAAAGCTAGATGAAAGAAGAACAAACAAAATACTTTACAAATGTCTCGTCTATTGCAGAGCACCCTTATGTCCCTGTACTCCCAAGGTTTCTCATAAACTGCTGGAATTTAGGTTGCTGCTTTCCTCCTGATGCATGTATCTTCTATGCCCCAAAACAAACTTTGTTAGGGAGACACAAGCAGCTTAAGTGCTTTTAAAAGTAGTGAAATATAGAAAGAATTTTCACTTCTTTCACTTCTGTTTAGTCTGTGTGAGTTCATATCCTCACATTCCAACAGCACAGCAAAGCTTTCATAACTAATTCAGGTGAACTGTTCAGAAGAAATTTCTTTTCCTGGCATGTGTCAATTCCTAAGAAGTTAATGAGAAAACTTCCATACCTGTTGCTGTTCACCTGAAACTCATCTGCCACCCTTTGCAAATACTTTATTGAAAGAAGAAATAAGAGAGAACCTTAGTAACAGTAACTTGAGCATGGAAAACACATTTTCCCTTCCAACAAATGTGGAGCACAGTAAATACAGCATTATGTGTCACTATGTAACAGAGTGAACTAAGAGTTGCAAACACAAAAATTTAAGAGGAAATAAAGTCCTCAGGGTTTTCTTGAGGGCAAAATACACACCAAAAAAAATGAAATATGGCTGAGAATTACAGAATACAAATTAAAGTACAAGTGGCGGGGGTGGGGGGAGGAGGGGGAATTCTGCAAAAACTCCCCTGTGTTACAGGACTGTATTTTTGCAATTTTTTTTCCAACAAATCTCAGAACAATAAACTGTCTTTTAACTGATCCAATGGTAAAAAATATTATTCTGTTCTAAGTTAGCCTAAGAGACCACAGACAAATGCTCCAAAAAAGATGATTAACAAAAGCTGCTTTCATTTTGAAGACCTGAAGATTTTCTTATCTGTAAGGTTCTTCTAAGCACAAGCAGTAGAGAGACACTGAGACAGCTGTTACATGCCTGGAAACAATGCTGAGGGATATCAAGCCCCAAATATTAGCTTGAAAAGGAGAAAGGTTGACAGTGTAAAGAGAAATTAAAAGAAAGCACAAAATTTCCTCTCAAAAGCCATCCCTTTTCAAGCCAGCCCATTTTAATACATTATTGAGGCTAACTCACTTTGATGTATTTGCTACAGCATAACTTTAAATACGGCTACAACTCATTCGTCAAAACTGCAGAACAGGGAAGTAAGCAGATGTGGTTATTTTCAGTAAAAGAAAAATCTTTGAAACTCTCCCCTAATCCTGTCAGCTGCAAATAAAGTTTCTGTTTAGAGAATGTAATATAAAGCTTCTTCAAAGATACAGTTAAAAAGTGAAGTACTGTTTAGATCATCAAATAGCCTCTATATGAAAACAAAACCAACAACCACCATTCCTGCTGGGGTCATTCTAAAAGCATAATGCAAGGCTTGGTACACAGGCACTAACTGAAATAATTTCGATAGCCAACAACACAAAATCTGACACTCCCATCTCCCACCTACAGATCATTAGAAAGTATTTGTCAGTAAATCTAGTTTCTTTAAAAACAGTGGCAAATGCAAAGAAACTACCTGATACAGTCAAGTTACAGCTGCTCCATTAATTTAAAATTACCCTTTATTTTTCACAAGGTTTTCCAACATGTCGTGCATTTTGGCACGGTAGACTGAGACAGTTAGCTTCAAGTTTCTTTAAATTACAAACAGTAGATACAGTAGGAATATTTTAAACCAATTTCTTTAAAATAAATGTCAAGTTAAGACCCTTAGCTTTAAAGAGAGACTGCCACCATTTCATTTTCCTGATACAAAATTCAAGTAATTTTATGAGTAGAAAACTGTCCCTATAAAATATCCTATTAAAATTTACCAGCGTTCTGAAAATAAGCATCAAATTTCCAGTACCAACTGGGCGCAACTACACATTTAGAAAAATAACTCAATTTAAACAAAGGCCACTTGCTGAAGAACAGTAATCTTTCAAAAGGATGAGTTCTCAGAACAAATGATAAAACATTTTCTCCTTAGATAAAGGATTTAAACCTTGTTCTACCTCTGCAATTAATTTATTTTTTTTCTTCTAAAGGTGTACACTTCAGTATTGACAATGAATTAAGAGAAAAGGCTACAGAGATGTTTTCCCTTCAGTATAAACCAGCATATGGAATTATTGCTTACCAGAAACAACTGTAAACAAGATTCATTTGATTTTGGTTTTTGTTTTTACGCTGTGATTTTTCTGTCATTGGTTGGTACCAAATATACAGGCCACACAAACTTTAGCTGTGTCACTTTACTGAATGAAAACCACAATAAATTTTTCCGATGATTTTGTATTTAACATTCCTTGGGTTTTGGGTTTTTTTCAACGAAGAAATGGGTTCACTGTGCTTTTCCATTTTCTCTCCTTACCCACTCTTTATAGGGCAGCAGAATGGAAAAACAAGTAGGACATGTTTACTTTGGGATTCAAGGCTCAGAGCAGATATCAAGAAATCTTCAACAATATTAGAGTATTTTCTGGTTTTTCCTCCTTTTAGCCCAAAGTACCTCTGCTGTGTAGGAACATTAACTTAAAGTTTCTTTTATCACCATCTTCCAGAGGAGATCTATAAATAAATGTTTATGTAAAGAACACTGCTGTTGAAGAGGACAAAAAAAAAAAAAAATTAAGGATCAATAAATGATACTGCAATGTA